>NW_004567106.1:10525146-10526545 GCF_000260355.1 Condylura cristata | reverse complement strand
ATCAAAAAGAAATAGAAAAGGTGCACAAACCCAATTTCAAGCAAGAAAATTGAAATAGTAAACTGTCTTCCCAAAAAACAAAAGCCCAGTGCCAGCTGGTTTCACTAGTGAGTTCTACCAAAACTTCAAAGACAAACTAATACGTACCCACTTCAAACTCTTCAAAAAATTGAGGAAATGCTTCCAATTACATTTTATGAGGTCATTACTCTGATATGAAAAGCAGGTAAGGATATCACACAAAAAAGAAAACTATTGTCCAATATCCCTGGTGAATATAGATGCAAAATCCTTAACAAAATATTAGCAAACCAAATTCAACACACTAGACTAAAATGATAAATACATTAAAAGGTTCATGTATCCAAATAAGTGTCATTTATTTCAGGGATACAAAGATAGTTCAACATCAGCAAATCAATTAATGGAATTCACTAACCAACAAAAGAAAAGATAAAGACCACATGATTCTATAAATAGATGCAAAAGCTCCAATATTCTTTTTTTACTGTAATCCCCGCAGGTTTCCCATCACCAAGTCACCCTTGTGCCATCACTATAATCCCGTGCACTTCCCTTCCCACCCCCCTATTTCTATAATGTTTTATTTTTAACTACCTTATATGGATACCACCAAATTTCATGAAGAGATATTTTGCATTTCCACATGTTAAGAATAACAAAACTTTACAAATTAGTTAAATAAAAGTGAATAGAAAATAAAATAGAAATAGTAAGGACAATTAAAAATATCAATGAATCTAAGAACTGGCTTTTTGAAAAGGTAAACAAAATAGATAAACTTCTAATTAGGCTCACTAATCAAAATGAGAAAACAAATAGAATCAGAAATGAAGTTGTACTAGACAATATTGAAATACAAAAAATTGTAAGAGACATCTGTGACCATCCCCATGTCAACACACTGGATAGTCTAAAAGAAATGGACATATTTTAAGAATTTATATTCTTATGAGTCCTCCCTGCTGGCCAGTGGGTTAAAGTACTATGAAGCTAAAGCCACTCCAGCATGAGTTCCATTCCCCGCCAAGGAGATGATCCACATAGCATGGCAGACCTCTCCTGATCCGCCCACTGCTTCCTTCAGCAGTGTACTTCCTTGATCTGCCTATTCTGCTCTCCACTATGTCTCTGGTGAATCCTCTTACTGCTCCTGCACCTCTGGCTTATACCCCAGTTCTGTATGCATAAATAAATAAATCTTTTTTAAAAAAGAATTTATATTCTTAGTCTGTATCAAAAAGAAATAGAAAAGGTGCACAAACCCAATTTCAAGCAAGAAAAGGGATCATGAGTTTATGGTGCTCCCTTCTTTACATATTACCCTGCTCCTCAAATTTTGTTTAATGGAATACTTCAATATTTCAATAAAAATAAA
>NW_004567106.1:10477288-10524866 GCF_000260355.1 Condylura cristata | reverse complement strand
TAGTTAGGGCCATCTTCTCTTTCTTATGCCTTAGGCACTTTTATAGGATTCCAAATATTAAATAAAGATGTATGCTAATATTATATTTTAATTAAAGAATCTTTGTGCATGTAATTCCATGTGATTGATGGAGAAATATGAGAGATATGTGTTTTATAAGTCAAATTGCAATAGAGATGACAAAGCTCTATAAATTTCATGTTATACCTTAGAAGATTTTTCACATATGATGCTGGTAATTATTTCTTCTGCATACTAAAGATTATTATTAAATGAAGAGTTTTACTTTTGCATATCCCTAACAAAATTACAGATCTTTGTAGGCCTGCTGATTAATCTCAGGTTTTATAAAACCTGCTAATTTCTCATCTCAGGTTTTATAATTTCATTCTTTCATTACACAATGCTGCCAGTATAAGGAAGGAACCACTTCCTGCAGTAACATGTTCTACTTCACACTGATTCTTCTGAGTCATTTCAATAGTATGTTGTTTTGCAGGTCAACAGCTGGCAGGAAAAAATGTAGAAGAAATAATGCATGAAATTTAAAACTTCATAGTACTCAAATAGAAATCTCTATACATAAAGACTATTATGCATTTAGATTTTTTACACATGTTATTTACTGGTCAGAAATGTGATTGCTTCCCTATGTTGACATGAGCATGGTGTAACATTTGCCTAGCACACTGAAAGAAGTAAGATTAAAAACATAAATTTTTGAATGCCGCTCTTTTCATTACATGCATGCTTATTGTAGAAAATTTAGAAAATGCAATCTAAAAGTAAAAATACCAATGACATTCTACCTTCTGGAATAACCATACTTTCACCTGCATATGAAAAATATATTTATCTTAAATGTTTTCTGTATTACTGTATATACGTGTGTGGTTCAGAAAAGAAAAAATGTTCTCATTAGAAGTGCTAAATTTAATTGTATGAACATCAAATAATACTTTTCATTTTTAAAGTGTTGTAGTAGAGATGACATCTGGGCATAGCACAAATTCCAAACATACTGATGAGAAGATGAATTTCTAATCAGACAAATGCATATTCGATCTATGTTAACTTGTTCATTCTAATTTTTTTTTTTTTAAGATTTATTTATTTGTACAGAACTGGGGTACAGGCCAGAGATGCGGAGGGTGAGAGGATTCACCAGAGACAGAATGGGGTACAGAATAGGTAGATCAACGAAGTACACTGCTGAGGGGAGCAGCAGGCGGGTCAGGAGAGGTCTGCCTCACCTTGTGGATCTCCTGGGGCAGGCGGGGATTGAACTCATGCGGAAGTGGCTTAAGCTTCTTAGTGCTGTGCTTTAACCTGCTGCGCCACCAGGAGGGCCTGTTCATTCTAATTTTACTCATTGATTCGTTCACTCATTGTGAAATAGAAAAAAAAAAAAAGGCAAATGTCACACCTAGGTGAAAGACATTGTCTTTTATAAATTAACTTAAAAAATGAAGTGCTACTAGAAAAGGAACAAATCGGTAACAGTTCTGAAGACACTGCAGGGTGTCATCACCAATACTGAAAATTTGAGGAATTACTTAAAAATATACAGTAGACAGCAGAATTAGTGCTAGACACCTTGGAGGAAAGCAAAGTACCCATAGGGCTGATAATAGGAATAGAATACATGTCAATTCGTGAGCCAGTTCATTAAAAAAGTTGTGGAATAGTTGAGGTAGTCCTACGTTCAAGTTCTTTAGCTTACTTAGAACTCTTGTTGAAAGAGTTAAATAAGGGTGGAAATTTTGATTCACTGTAAATGAAACTGCACCAAGAGTTGCTGGGCCAGAGTAAGGTTATACAGTAAAATCTGACCTTCAGAATGGCTATGAATAAACAGCAAGGACATGAAGCTTCCCTTTGAAATGAGTTGAACCACAGAAATCCTTATTTATCTCACCATTTCTGTTGCCTCTTATCTATGGTTCTTCAGAAAAGCTTTTCTTTACCCTCTAGCAAGAAGCATTCTTTAAGCTGTTTCCCATCACACACAGGCATTCTAAAGTTAATCTCCTCTTTTGAGGGTGGTTTACGCTAAAAGAAAAGTTTGAACATGGGCTAAGGAACTCCATGTCATCTACAGTGACGAGCCAAATCTTCATTTATAAATATGAATAAAAAAATGAGTTGCTAGGTATTTTGAAGGAAATAGACATCAATATGAATTCACAAATATGGAACAAAATGATAACTTTCAAAAAAATTATAACTATTACCTTCAAATTTATTTGAAATGATATTACATAAAAAGAGAGAGAGAGAGAAGTAGAACAGAGATGATTGTTGGAAATTAAAGCATGTAAGCACAATATTTTTGTAGAATTCAGGTGTAGAATTGAGAACTTTGAAAAAGTCATTGCTATAGGCACTAAGCAAAGAGGTAAAAACATGAGAAAAATAGTGAAGAAAATAAGTTGTAAAAAATTATTATTCATTTTGGTTACTTAAAAAATTTGAATACACTTCCAAAGTTTTCAGAATTTTCTTATCTTATGAGTACTGCCAAGGCTTTCCCAGCCTCTTGGGTTATTTGAAAGTAAAATTTGATTCATTAAAAAAAATATATATATATATATAGGGCCCTCCCTTGTGGTGCAGCGGGTTAAAGCACAGCACAAAGAAGCTTAAGTCTGTTCCGCATGAGTTTCAATCCCCGCGCCCTGGAGGAGACCCACATGGCGAGGCAGACCTCTCCTGACCCGCCCGCTGCTCCCCTCAGCAGTGTACTTCGTGGATCTGCCTGTTCTGCACCCCACTCTGTCTCTGGTGAATCCTCTCACCCTCCGCATCTCTGGCCTGTATCCCAGTTCTGTACGAATAAATAAATAAATCTTAAAAAAAAAAAAAAAAAAAAGAGAGAGAGCTTCTTGGTGGCTCAAGGGGTTAAAGTCTCAGTGCTATGAACCTACGAGGGGGAAAGGATTTTCTGAGGGAGCTCTACAGATACAGGTTTTGTGGACAACACTCCCACCCCAGATACTGGAACTACAAATCCAATCAACACCAAAGAGAAGCATGCTGGGACCTGAGGGTGGAGCTAAGCAGCCAGGTTTGGATATAAAATCGGACACGTGAGCTTTGGGAGGCTCTTGGCCTTGCAGCTTATTTCTCTGGGCTCTTCACCAGTTTGCAGTATGCTATTGGGGTTCTAAGTCAGTGGAACTGGTAGGACGCATTAAAATCAACTCATCTCTCTCTTTCCCCCAGTTATTTATTTCCCCTTTCCCTTGTAAATAAACCCATTATTAACCTTTTTGTGTGTGCCTGAAGTTGAATCTTAAGTGCGCCAGTGAGGACCCACAGTCAGGCAACCCTGTTCACATTGAGTTGCCTTGTAACAAACCCCTGTGGCAAGGGCTCTATCCCCAATCGGGGAAGACCCATTTGGCACAGCAGACCTCTCCTGTCTTGCCTGCTGCTTCCTTCAGCAGTGTACTTCAGTGTTCTGGTTCCCCAATCTGTCTCTGGTGATTCCAGTAACCGCCCCCCACCTCTGGCCTACACCCCAGATCTTGTATGCCTAAATAAATAATAATAAATCATTTTTTAAATAAAATAATAAAGCAAACTCTAGGGCAAACCCTACCAAATTAACTTTTAAAAGAAGTATAATTATCCATTCATATGTGGACAATTCATTCATGACAAGTTAATCAAGAATAAATAGTGAGGAAAGTATTGTCTATTAAATAGATGGTTTGGGGGAAACAAAACAGACACATGGCAAACTGGATTGATACCTTAAACTATACACAAAATTTAATTTAAAATGAGTTAAAGTCTTGAATATAGGACAGAAAACATAAAGCTCCTAGAAGGAAACAGATGGTGAGCTCCTTGGTAGTCTTGGTAATGACGTTTTGGATTTGAGAAGGAAAGCACAGGCAACAAAAATGTAAAAAAATAAGTAAGTGGGACTACATCAAACAGAGAAGCTTTTGCATAGGAGAGGAAAACAACAAGATAAAAAGGTGACTTAGGCTAACATCTAGTTGATGGAAATGAGCTTCCACAAGCTATCTTTGGGTATAAATTTGACCTGTTTCTTTCTTGGTTTATGACATGTACTTTTGGAGAAGAACTAGCAAATGATACAAGGTTTTATAAGTGACAATTTTGACAAATATTTTTCAGTATAAGAATTGTAAGTGCGGATACAGAAGTCATTAATGATCCTTTAGAGGTTTACTTGCTCTCTCTTTAATGTACTGTCTTGGGTCAAATGTTATTTTTAAAATTTCTCGTGGGTTACCAAGAAACAGAATCTAGGTAATGTTTGCCAACTGTCTCTCGGAATTATCTGGGAATAGAATTAGGGGTCCTTATTGCATATTGGGAGGATCCCTTGGTAGGTTAATCTAAGAAAAAAAAAAACATGTGGACCCCTTTTCTCTTGTTAATCCGTTCTAATTCTTAATTAAGTACTAATCAAAACAATCATTTAAAAAATTCAGTATATTCTAGAAAAAAACCTCCAATGGCAGAAATAAAGTTCCTTTGCATTAAATGATGATTAATTAGATCTTGCTCACAAATTAAGTGGGCAACTATGGTTTCTAAGAGCAGTAAGTATCTCACTTCACTTTCTGGGTTCCTTTTTTTTTTTTTTTAAGATGTATTCATTCTTGCATATAGAACTGAGGTCAGAGTTGCAGGGGCGGTGAGAGGACTCACAGAGACAAAATGAGGTGCAGAACAGACAGAATGACCAAGTACACTGCTGAGGGGAGCAGCAGGTGGGACGGGAGAGGTCTGCTGTGCCATGTGAGTAACCTACAGGGCTGGGGAATCTAACTTGCACTGAAGCAACTGTGGCTTGATGCAGTGCTTCGCTTTAACCTGCTTTACCACCAGGTATGGCCCTCTGTGTTCCATATTTTATTTCTCCACCTCTACCCTAGAGTCCACACATTAACATCAATAAATTATTATGTAGCATATTCACCCGTATATTCACCCGTTTATTTCCTCCTCCTCCCCTCCCTTCTTACATGTAGGTATCCATCCATCCAGTCACACTAAACTTGATCACTAAATAATTATTAAATACACTCATTTTATTTATCCATTCATCCAAGCACCTTGAAAGTAATCAACTACTGAACACACACGCACAAAAACACCCTCACATTTTTATCTAGACAGCCAGCCAGCCAGCCAGCCACCCATTCATCCAGGCACGTTGAAAGGAATCAGAAAATTATTAAATACATAAATACATATACAACAAAAAAACCATATACACATCTATTTGCATATTTTTGTACATACATCTAAAGATATTAGGTGTAATCAAGATATTGTTATTGAATACATATACAGAGTTCATCCATCCATCTATCCATCCATCCATCTTCTCTACATATATTCAAAGAAGCCCCAAAAGGTGGGGGTTGGGTATACACTTAATTTCTTTGAGAAAATATTAGATGTTTGGGAAAGAAGTTATATATTTTATAGTTATATTTTCCCATTCTATTATGTGTTATAAACTCAAAACCATTCAACTTAGTTCTATGTTTTGATGAAAAACTTTAACCTCCCCCATATCATCAGGTTTTGTAGCTCTGGATTTATCTGTAACTTATTAATGTATTTGATGAGTTATAGACCAAGAGTGATTCTTCCAACATAATATTTTTTGAAAATTTGTGTATTTTCCCATTCCTGTGTTGCTTTGTGTTATGAATATAGTTGATTTGCATCAGGTAATTCAAAGCTCCAATCAATGAAACACAGACCTCTTAAGATTGACCAATACATGTACATTTCTGTGTTTAAAAGCATTATCTTAATTTTAACTAGTTATTATGATTATGACTGACCTCTAATATACATGGTTTCAACAAATATAACCATTGCATTTAAATTTAATGGTCTGAATGAGCCTTGTGATGCAGCTGAATATTCCGATGCAGTGTAATCTGAGATCCTTTTCTTGTTTTTCCTTAGTTTTATCTAATTATGTGACTTATGGAGGGGGGTGGAGCTTGGCTGTAATAACAGCAGTAAGTAGGCTAATCAATTTCCTTTCAAAATGATGTGTTTAGTAACTTCCACACCATGTTGTTTAATTATACAGAACCCTCCCCCAAAGCAGGCATTTGATGAGTAGTTGATTGTGTCCCAATTCCCAATTTCCCAAATTCCACCCACATAACCCTTAACACAATGTAACTCTAAAATCTGGGCTGGTTGGACAAATGTTCAGTGCAGTCAGTCGTGGGTTTTCACCATTAAACCCAGATTTCTTCATTAGTCACTATCTTCCATCCTTTCTCCCAGTAAACCATTCATGTGTTCACTTTCATATGAATGCAGCAACCCTTTGAAACTGGCACATACGAGTTCCTTTTTGGGGTTTCTATATACAACTTATTCTACAACTCTAACATATTTTGAGATCTGATGGGATGATTGCCTCATGAAACTCATTTGCCACTTTTCTTTAGACGGATTTCACAATTACTCTAACGATATTTTACTGTTAATTGGTATTTTAAAAACCTGCATATAACTTCCCACACATCACTACCTCACTTCATTAGGAATGTCTTCCTTTTGGTTTATTCATCAGTTTTTCTTTTAAAGTGGAGTAATGTTTGCTTACACCATTGTTGGTATTTTGGGAATATAGGGTCCCACTTCAGGTGTAATTATTGTAGTGTTCCCTGCTTCCTTCCCCCACCCCCACCAATCAACCCAGCCCACCACATGGTCCCATTGTCTTCCCTTTCCATTTTTCACTCTCCTCCCCTCCCCTTCACTACTGTTTTTTTATAATTTTCTACTTATAAGCCTCAAGTATTTCAAGTAAAATTGGTAATTTTGAAATTTTTATGTCAATGGGGTTAATATTAATGGCATGGCTTTAAGTTCTTCAAATTAAAATAGGGTTTCTATTGATTGAGACAATATTGTATGCCTTTGTTTTATATGTTTAGTTTTGTAAATTATAAGTTTTCTGTATTATGCCAATGAAGTCTCAATTATATGACATTTATGTAAAAGTTTTGCAGCTAAAATGTCATTATTTATTTCCTGGGATTATCTGAGTTTATACTTGAAACTGGGTTACTTGATGTGTTTTCTACACCACCTCCCCCCCCTTCAAAATTTATCACCCACCCCACCTTTCCCATCCCCTTTCCCTAAACTAACCCCCACACTTCCCTCCACCCCACCACTCCCTTAATTTTTCTGCCCACCTTCCAGCTTTTTTCATTCCTTCTCCCTCCCACTCCCCCCACTCCACCTTCCTTCTACCTCCCCTCCCATAACCCACAAATCCCTACTATGCTTTCCCTCCCCCACCCCACTATCCCACTCCCCTCTACACTTTCCTTCCTCCTCCCCTCTCCTCTCCCCCAGTTCCCTTGATGTCAGCAGACGCTAAAATGATCAAGACACAGTTTGCACTTAACCACTAAATCTTTATTAGTTGAATTTTTATTATAACATCAATACAGTATTAGTAATAGAGAGAAATACAGAGTAAAGAGAATACAGCAATATAATGGGGTGGGGTAGGGTAGGGAGGTGGGTGAAGGGTAGGGAAGAGGGAGAGGTAAAGAGAAGGGCTACTGACAGGGGTACAAACATGGGTTCTTATCCATCACTTTCCTGTACTTCCATGAATATTTACCATCATTATCAATTCTATCCCAATAACAATTTCTCAAAGGGCATCCGTAACTCGCTTAAGGGCTTTGCTCATATTTTTAATCGCTGGAAAATGTCCAGGGCAAAGAGCCTCTGTATAATTATTTATCCAATCACTTTTGAACTGTCTCCCACTACAGTTTTATCCATGTCCAATTCTCCCTAAACAGGTTGACCTCCCTGCAGTTCCTTCCAAGTTTATTGGAAATTTTTTGGGGTAGTAATTAGGGTGAAAGGATACAAGTAAGTACACGTGTCCACTTAGAGAGATATCTAATAGATAGCATGCTAACTTTTTAACTAATCCCTCCCACTTAAGATTACTTCACAGCCCCTCCCATCCTAAAATACTTATGATTATATATACCCCCTATTACTTAAATGATTACATAAAGAAATAAAAATAATGAAACTTTCCACAGACCAATCTGATCACATTCTACAGTCTGACACAACAAAGAACTTTCAGTCCCACCAGATGTAATTCTTTCTTGAGATGAAAATGTAGCGTGGTTCTCACAGACTTGCCATCTCTGCGGGTGGTCCTTCACTTCTGCCCAGGTCTTTCCAGCAGAGTGTCCTCTGTTGCCAATCTTGGTATCGTATCTGATGTTCAATGTCTGTGGCAGATGACACCAGATCAATTTAGGCGTCCAAGAGGTATCTGCAAACTTAAACAGAAATCCAGACTGCACTATAAAGATGGGCCCCTCTTAATATGTGCACCTTCAAGTTCACCAACTAATAATCCATCTTCCCATACAAATACCTCATTGATCAAACTAAATTGACCCTTCAGAAATGAGTATAAACTTCCTGTTTCCATTTCCCTGGATGATGACCTTCAATATTTCTCTCCAGATTCGCCTGACAATGGGAGCTCACCTCTTCCTAATTTTTTCCTAATGAACTGCAAATTTGAGCCAAAGCCCATCAGTTTTGCCAATTTGTTTTAATGAACTATTGGCTCTGCTTGAAATTCTGATGTTTTGGTTTATCTCTTCTACATTTTTATTTTGCTCCCTTTTAAACTTCTCAAGCTATGTCATTACTTAGCTTTTCCTTTTCATATGAATAAAGGCATTTTTAATGGAAAATGCCAAAAAAATTTAAAGTGTCCAATTAAATTGATCAACAGCAACAAAATAAATCAACTGAACAAAAGGAAACTTAACAAAAAAAAAATCAACGATTGAAAGGAAACTTAACAAATTAAAGTGATTGAGTAAAAGGAAACTTACAAAATTTTATACTATAGAATATATTTGAGATTACTTATCCTTAACATCTACATTTATAGATAGTATATATAGTAATAGCGCATAGTACACACTGCCAAAGTCTTTCACAAGCTTTTACTAATGAACCAAACATGTCAGGGACGTCATCCATGAGTTGTTAACCCACACCACCATGCTCTCCCTGACTGCTGTTGACTGCTGTTGCCGTCGCTGTTCAACTTCTTCAGATCTTTGCTTGCAGTGATGGCAAATGTCCGTGTGCCCATGCTGGGGCTGCAGACTGACCCATTTCTAGGCCTGCTGCAGCTTGAAGATCAATTGACAATTGTTAAGATTCACATAGAACAACTCGAATTCAAATAAATGGAGAATGGATTGATATTGAGGTAAACTGAAGTGACGCTTCAAAATAGTCCAGAAGCACAAATGCACCATTTTAAAAGTAATTACTCTAAAACACATTGAGTGACTGACAAGCTTTCACATTCCATTGAAAAAATAAAAGAAGTAAAGTTGTTTGGATTAAAATAGCCAATCAGGAGTCTTCCAATCAGGAGACTTTTTGAATTTGTGTATCCTGTTGTGTGGTTTTAAAATTCCCAATTAATAACACGTAATTACATAGTTTAAAATAGATTGAGATGAACAGGACGGGCTATTACGCAAATACTCCAGTTTCGAAGAGCCTCTCATTCACAGTGTTGTAAGAGAAGTTCACAGTAAAGAAGTATTTTTCACTAAATCACTTATCATTTTTAATTAGCTTAACTCTAAGAATCGGGTAATACTTTGCAATTCAATGGAAATTAATTTTGAAAGCAGAGTCACCACTTAAAACACTGTTAAAGGACATGACTAACCTACAACTAAAACTTTTAAGTATTATAACATGCAATAAGGGTGGGTAATAGTGAATATGTGAAAGATGATGTTGATGAAATGAAACTTCACCATTGGACTCCTCTTCGTGACAGGTAATCTGAAATAAAAGCCATGTTGTTTTCTACTGCTCAAACTGTTTTGGAAACTGGAGACGGGTGTGTTGAAACTCAGGCTCCACGAAGCCCTCCTCTTTCTTCTTGGTGCTTGGCAGCCAAATGGAGTCTCAGCAACCAGGCAGGAAGGGTGACACAAATCCTGCAGGAGGGTTAATGGCAGTAGTAAAGAATTAAACAGAAAGAGAGAGGTTAGACAAACAAGTCAAGGTAGTAGCAAGGGACCAGGCGAAAGGAAGTCAGGCAGTCCCAGGTTGGCACAAAGCCTCCAGGAGACATCAGCCGATGTCACTGGATTGAGGACAACTCTTGTGTTGTCTGCTGCTTAGAGTCACTTGAGTTGCTTTCTAAGGCCTTCCACTCATTGGCAGACTGTTGGCTCCATCCCCTTGTAGGGAGACCCCTTTCTATGATGCAAACTCTGATCCTTTTTAAGTGGATACATGTCCAGTGCCCCCAATTCCTCTTCTTCCAAGACATCCCTCCCAGGCATAGGAGTGTGGGTCTGGGTGCTAAAATCTTTTCCCCTCCATTAAGCATCTTAATGCTCAGTCTAGTGAGGGGACTGGTGATGAAATGCCCAGATACATATGGAGGCAGAGACATGGATAGATGCTTCCAAGACTTCCGGTGATGCTTTCGTAACCAACTAACACCCGTCGAGATTCTTCTGACGTATCAGCACAAGTTGATCACATTAATTCAGAGTTTCATTAAAGAGTTGGGTACAGGACTTAGGAGTCTTTCTATTTGCTAGTTAGCCCTCATACGTGACTGAGAAGTGGTCACATTTCACAAACATCTAACACACCTGGGGCCACCAATAGTCTCTGGTTACCAGGTTTAACATTTTGTGGACGCCACAGCTGGCATGATGATGGTAAGGTGTTGTGATAAAGCCAGAGTTCTTGGGTACATGTGATTTGCACCAGGATGTGAAGGCACACTCTTAACATGCAAGAGTCCGTCTGAGAGGGCACTTCCTACTCAGGCCTGAGGTGTTTCTGTTGCAGGGGTTCTGTCTGCTCCTGGGAGAACCGGTCGAGTTGCTGCTCCTTGAGAATTAACGGAACCATGAAAGTGGAGTTTGAAGATGGTGAAGTTTCTAAGGGTGCAGCAAAAAGATCACGGAAGCCATTTCACACTGCACCAATAATTTTGGCTTCCTAAATAAGGCGTCGGTCCTCCAGTGATGTAGAGAGAGTACCGAAACTGCAAGAAAAGTCATGTCCTCCTCCTCCTTGACTCCCCCTCCTTAAAGAAAACAGCATCTCCTGTGTTTGTATCAGCTTCTCTATAATTATTAAAGGAAGAATCTGGCAGCCAATAATTCAGATGGTGACAGAGGTTTCAGCAGGTAAAACATCAATGGAAAGTAAACTTTCCAAATTTGAGAATGGCAGTCAGGTTGGAAAACTGAGAGAGAATTTGTTGGTAAGTACTCTGTGGCTCCCAGGATAGGGTTTGGTACTTTAGGGGTGTGTGCTAGTCCCGGGTGGCCTTGACCTTCAGTAGCCATTTCAGAGAGGCTGTGCCTTGGGCTGGCCTGAAGAGGCAGTAGTCCAGTTTAGCACACAGTCACTGATTGAGAAGCTGAGCAGGAATCAGTTTTGAGGGCGGAGATCCAGAAGGACATGACAGGTATTTACATGGTGCTGTAAGATGGGGGTGGGGGTGGCGGCGGCGGAGGTGGTGGCGGCTGAGGAGGCGGATACTGGGGTACAGGAGGCTGGCGGTACCAATGCGGATTCCAAGTGATCATCACAGGGACATAGAGCGAGCGTCCATGTCCATCTCGTCCCACTGGGTACCACGCGAATCCTACCGGGTAGGTCGGGTAGGTGGCGTAAGCGGGGTACGTTTGGTATCCAGGTACTTGAGGTACGTATTCAGCGTACGTCGCCAGGTGGGCTTGATCATCCAAGTTTGGAATAGAGAGTCGAGGATACTGATTCTGGATCGTGAAATTATTGGGAGCTCGGCAATCATAAGAAACTTGCAGTTTCCATCCTCTCTTCACTTGGAGCACCTGGGCCCCATTAGGCGCAATTGTGGGAGTAATCAGCCCATCTTTCACATTTCTGGCCACAAAATCTCGCAGAGCCGCCATTTCTGGTTCGGACAGTGAGTATACATGCCCGCTGGGAATACTGTGTGCTCCAGGTATCATTTCTATGTTTGGGTCCACCAGGCGGTGATCTGGGTAGACGTGTTCATCCACTGGAGTGTACACATTCTGGACATAATAATACCTCACTGGTTGGTAAACTCTGTATCCATCTACTGGATAGTAAAAGGATGGCTGTGCTGGTGGTGGGAGCGGCGGTGGTATTGGAGAATACATCCGGCAGTGGTATCGGCAATATTCAGAATCGAAGACAATCGATCGGGTGCTCCAGGTGATGTTGGGATCGTGTGTGCTCAGCCAGCGCACCCCCAGGACGACAGGGAAGAACGGAGACTGAGTCACATCGAATGACAGCACCTCACGGTGATCTCCCAGGTCAACGATCAGGTCATGGGTTTCATGGACAACTGGGCCCGATGCTATGGGACGTCCATCAATCGCTTCCACAAGTATTGGCCAGTCCTTGACTCTTAGTGGAATTCCATTTTGGGCAACATATTCGTGATCAATGAAGTTGCCAGAAGCACCAGAATCTATCATGGCTCGGACGAACAGGGTGTGTCTGCCCGGAAGATGAATCTGGAGCATCACTTGCAAGTGTGGAGATGAAGCATCATCTTGTGGGGACCTTATTATTTCTGGCCCGGTCGCTGAAGGTCCCTCTACAGCGGGGCCGGGGAGTTTCCCGCCGGCGAAGCCTTTGAGGCCTTGGCAGGACAGTTGTCGGCGTAGTGACCTCCATTCCCACAGTAGAGGCAAAGGTTCAGCTTTCTGCGTCTTTCTTTTTCTTCCTGGGTCAGCCGCATGCGGGCACCTCCCACCGGCTCAGTTGGATCTATCTGGTGGTGGCTTGTGATGTGAGGCAACACCAGCGCACGGGGTGGGGAGCGTGGCTTGCGAGCTGCGGCGGCCCGGGCCAGCCTTCTCTCAATGTGGATGCACTGGCCAATCAGTGCTGACAGCGACTTGGCAACTTCGAGGCGGGACAGCTCTGCCTGAATGTGGTCGCTGAGGCCCTCATGGTACTGGTCAATCAGCGCAGGCTCATTCCAATCCAGGTCCTGGGCAATCATCTGGAAAGCATTGGAATAGTCCACGACTGACCCCATGCCCTGGCGCAGACGTCGGATCTTGCGCTTGGCGGCCTCTCGCCTCTGAGGGTCTTCGAAGACGTGCTTCATTTCAGTCATGAAGGCTGGGTAGTTGTGCATCAGGTAGTGGGATCGTTCCAGTTTGGCTGAGGCCCAGCGAGCAGCACGACCAGTCATCATGCTTGTCACGAAGCAGACTCGGACGCGATCGACAGAGAAATCTCGGGTGCTCTTTTCCATGAAGAGCTGGCACTGGGCCATGAATGGAACCAGCATGTCTGGGTTGCCATCAAACTTCTCTGGAAGGTCATCTGGGCACTCTTCCTCGATGGGAGTGGGTGGGGCAGCAGCCGCTGCAGCACCACAGAGCTCGATGTCATCCTCCTCTTCCTCAGGGGCAGGTTCCACTTGCTCCCGAAGGGAGGTGTTCTCCTCTGTCAGCTTTTGCACCTGGTTCTGCAGGTTGTTGTTCTCCTCGGACTGCTTCATGACCTTCTCTCTCAGGTTGTTGATCTCTTCAGAGAGATCGTCCCGCCTGCGTTCTGCCAGGTTGGGATTGTACTGGCCCCTTTGGCCACTGCGTGAGGAGGATGCTCCAGAGGAGGAGGAGGCAGAGGAGGATGGGGTGTTGGGATCGTTGGGGGGAGGAGGAGGAGGAGGTGGTGGGCAGTCGGGCCCCAGGGTGACGGTTGGGATGGGAGGAGTCCTCCCGGATGTAGCTTCACTCCTGTGGGGATGGAGGCCTGGATCCTGGCCTCCTCTTCCACCCCTTCTTCTCTTTGTTTTCAAAAGCTTTTTGTTTCTGTAAATGAGGATAAAAGCATACATTTAATTTATACTTTCAAAGCAGCACAATACAAATTTTGGCACTTAAAACTATCAACTAACATACCTTAAATACATTAGCATTTAAAATACCTATACTTTCAAATACATTAATATTTAAAGTATTCGAAGTAATTTTTCTCTACTTTTTTTATAGTAAGAAAACCCCTGCAAGAAAAAAATTTTTTTTAATGTTCAGATGACCTATTCCACTCAAAAGTCACCTGCTCATTTTGACCCAATAATACATAAGTACACAAACAGCACCGCTAACTTCACTGACTGTAACACTTCACAAACAAGTAGTTTTGTATCTAAGGGAGCAGGGCAAGAAACTTTCAAGACAAAGAGAGATAACCAGTTAAAAATACAAAAAAAAAACAAACAGCGAAGTGGTCAACTGTGATTAAAGAAATTACATGAAAATCAGAACTCTAGGGGGAGTTGGGCACACCAGCCAGCTGTCACCATCCAGATCCACCCCACATAGAATGTTAACTAGTTATCAAAACAAACAATAACCACAAAAACCACAGGGTTGTCTAAATCACTTTGCTGACCACAGTTGGATTTCCCAAAAAGAACTCTCTGTGGGACAGAAATGGCACTGAATAGCAACATGTGTGTATCAATTTCTCTCATTATGCAATCAACAAATGTTCATTAATGCTTTCTAGGAATAGCTGGTTTATAAAACAGAACATTTTAAGAAGCCTAGTAATAAGTATACCTCAAACTATAATGAGGATTTAATTAAATAATGCAAGTTAAGCACACAGTAAATGTATTGCTTGGTATTATTAAATTATGAAAAAGAAAACACAGGTTTCTTTGCAGACATGAGGATTAAAATGGGGGAGGGGCTGCAATTATTGCACCCTGGATGTGCATGTCCCATCTAAAGTTATTTAAATATTAAAATATATATATATATATATATATATAGTATGGGTTAAACAAATTCAGGGCATCATTTGTTTTAAAGGTCAGATTGTTTTTAGAACTGCCCAATGCCAAAATTTGTAACATTAAGGTAGGAGAGGGCTACACCCTTGGGGGTAAGTGGAGTGGTGTGTGTGGGGGTGGAGCATTGTTAAATGTTTTAATTTTAAGTTTGATGACAATAAATCTTATGTATAAGAAATTATCACATAGCACCTCTCTGCTACTGTGCTCCCTGAAAACAGGGTTAAATACTTTTAGAGAAACTTATTTTAAGTTTTCAATAATTTTTTAATGACTTTCTAATTTTCATATTTGGAAAACTCTAGGAAAGTGCTCAAAAGTTTAAGAACATAATACATTAAGCAGCCAGACTGCCTACTTACTAAATTTTAACTTGGCATTCCAGGCCAAATATTCCTTCCTAACCCATTAAGGCAAAAACTGACCCCAAATTAATTACATAAAATAAAACCACAAACAAAAAATGTTATTAAGAAAGGTGAAAGACAACTAATGTTTCAAAAATAGGACAAAAGAAAAAAAGGGGGTGGTGGAAACCAAACATGAAGCTGTAAAACCCCTCACCTAATCTCATAGGTCCCTCCCCTCTACTCCCCCCCTCTCTTCCCCCCTCCCGCCCCCAACCTTCATTATGCCCTGCACTGCTGAAATGGCCTCATGGCAAGCATAGTCCTTAAGGGACTGAAACACTGTGCCATTTAAAAATTTTAACCTGCTATTTAATTATTTTAATAAATTAGGCCATTAAAGCAATGAGCATTTGACATTCATGATAAAATATTCACACTTAGTAAACAAATTAGAAGACAATTAACATTCAGTTTCATTTCCAAGTCAGATAACTCTATTGATGACACAATATAAGGTCAAACAATGCACTTTTTATTCATTAAGAGTTTAACATCCCATTAAAAAACAACTAATAAGCACAGGTCAGGTGACTCAGGTGCCACTTCTGTCATCTAGACATGAATACTTTCAAAACATACTTTCAAGACCTCTCACAAGGCATTCACAGCGTGGCCTGGCGCAGCCTGACTCAGGTCAGGAAGGTCAATCACAGTCACTGGAGTGGGCTGGATTAGGGACCAGGCCTGATGGTTTTAACATCTGCAAAATGCAATTTGGGACAGAAATAACAATAAATTAGGAAACCAGCAAATAATCACTATATTGTTTAGGGAAAGAGAAGATCAATAAAGATTTAAAATTCAAATGCTTTTTGGTAGTCAAGAAGGTATGTAAAGTGAGAAGAGGGAGGAGGTGATAGCATAGGGAGGGGCAGCAGCTATGTAATTTGGGGATGCAGCCCCCTGCCCAAAAGAGAGCCACTTAAATAAACTTAACCCAGGTCTGGTCAAACAAATCCAGTACCTGATTTGGCCCGCAAGGGCATCAGTTTGAAGCCCCTGACTTTTACTACTGTCAGGCCTCAGGTACCTATCCATGGAGTTTTAGTTTAGGACTCTTAAATCCTAAAAAAGATAATAGCCCAGAGCAGAATAGTTCAAGCATTAAAAGTGACAGGCAGTGACCATTAGTGGACAGGCAGGTTAAGTATAAGAAAAGTTTAGATACTGAAACAGCAAATAGGGCTCCAGTTAAAGTGAAAACAGAAGTTCTACGACTTAATTTAAATTACAGAACTATTATTACTTACACTCCCCCTAAGGGGAGCTGGACTGGGGAGAGCAGGGTCAAGATACCCTATTCTTGACACCTGAAAGGACACACAACATAAAACAGCGCCAAGCCACCTGGGACAGATGCCACCTGTACATATGAAAAAGAGTTCACAGTTAGTGAGTTTAGAAATTAAATACATTTGATTAATTACATAACTAAAGAAGACTTTTAATTATGACTCTCCACAATGACTTTTAAAATGCTCTATTCTCCAACACACCAAAGAGCTAAGTAACCAAAACTCAGCTCATCTTAAACATCCTAGTAAGAAATGACAATCTATTAAGCAACTCTTAATTGCTTGACATTTTAAATGCCCAACTTTCTTTTTTAGTACTGTTTATGAGACATAAGTTCTAATAATATGCACAATTTTACCATTGTTTTGAATCTCTTTTTAAGTACAGGCACAGAATTTCTAAAGAGAAGGGAGACAGGATGGAAGGTAGGCAAAAGGTCCCTTACTAAACTATTATTACTTACACCCCCCTTCCCCTAAAGAGGAGCTGAAGGGGGGTGGGGTGGGGGGGTGGAGAGCAGGGTCAAAATACCCAATTACTGAAAGCTGTAATTATGCCATCACAGATTGTATATACTTGTTTGGTGTGGTGTGAGATACCTGGAACATAAAAACTCCAGTGCCGCCCCCCCCCAGGTTCTGATTCATTGTTTATAATATGTAGAACCAGGTTTTTAATTTCTTCATTTATTAGAAACTTAAACATGGTACATCTTTCTGGCTGAAAGGCACACATTTCTTTTATAATCCATATTTAGTAATATAATTACCTTACATGAATTTAAAATTAACAGGTACCATTCAATAACATACAAGCTACAAATTTAAATAATTAGCTTTTGCTTTAAGTAAGCTAATTATTTTGAGTATTTTAAAATTAATTTGTATAATTACAGCTTGCATTATTGGAGTTTAAAATGGCATGCTTTCTTCTCATTTCTTTTTTAAAAAGTCTGTTACTGGTGAGAGAAGGTAAAGATGCTTTGGCTAATCCAGGACAACGAAACACCAAAGGAAGGTACCAGGAGCAAGAAGCCAAAAAACTCCCTTAGAGACCACGAAGACAATGAACAAACCAATTTATTTTGACCATTTAACACATATTTAATGAATGCCTATCATGTGCCAGGCACAATTAATAAATATGTAGGAAAGTTAGCCAGGGCCAATCCCCTAGAGTTCCAAGGGGGAAAAAAAAAACCGACCAGCATTAGAAGTACACAGATAAATGCCTCATACTGCTCAAAATCCAAGCCCATCGCACCTATAATCCACTCCCAACTCCTCCGAAACACAACTCAAGTTGTTCATATTTTGTTTCCATTTTATTTTGTATCCACTTTCAGCAAGATTCGCCACATAGGTCTACTAGTGTCTCAAAACAACAATCCCAAGCCAAACAAAAAAAACCTTAAATGTTAAAGTATTTTTATTCACTTGTAGTGAAACATGTGGCTGTACTGCTCTTAAAAGTGCCAGCCTTTTAGTTTAGAAGCACTATTGATAACCCACCATCAGTTTAAATTGTGGGGTTATGTTGTTTTAATATGCAAAGCGCCTGTAAAAAGTGTTCAAATGTTAGGGATAATTACTATTATTAATATTCTTATTTATTATTCTTATGTTTATTATATACTAGTGGATAAAAAACAAAAACGACGCACGACGCAGAAAAGAAACCGCAGGAAGGCGGGGCTGTACAGCCAGGCTCAGACCTTGAAGGCACGCAAGCTCAGAGGAGGTGGGCCGTGGTGGTGGTGGGGGGGTGGAGGGGCTCGCACTGCGCAGGCGCAGGGGGCTCTGGGGGAGGCGGGGCTGTGAGCCACCTCAGAGGAGGAGGCGGGCTCAGGGAGGGGCCAAGCTATGGTGAGGCGGGGTCTGGGTAGGCCACCTCATAAGAGGCGGGGTTGGGGACAAGAGGGGGTCTGGGCAAGCCACCTCAGAGGAGACTGACTGGGGAAAGGTGAAGGTTTGGGTGAGCAGCCTCAGAAGAGGCGGGTCGGGTGACATGGGGTTTGAGGGGAGCCCCCATCTGAGGAGGCGGGGTCTGGGGGGCGGGTCTAGAAGGCGCGCTCCGAGTAGGCGCGGGGCCGAGGAGGCGCGCTTTGAGTAGGCGCTGGGAGGCGCTAAGGCGGCTCTTAGCAGATACTGCAGAGAGGGCGCGCTAGAATGGGCGGGGCAGGCCTGAGACTGGCTGCAACCTCTCCCAGGATCCCCCCTCCCCAAACCCCTCCCACCAGTCTCCAACAGCAGATTCATTTCGTGCAACGAGAGCAATCACCTCCAGATCCAATCTTCCCCCCACCCCCATACAAGGCAAACCAACAGCTTCCACAAACTGTTGCTGGATGCCAATTCGCGCCACCACTACTACACTGCCACTCAATCAAGCACAACTAGCAAGGCAGCAGTTCTGCCAACGCCAAAAATTCCTTTTTACACTAAATCAGCGCCCCTCCGCTCTATTGCAATAGCAGAAATGGTGTGGGTAGAATGTTAAACACTAATTTTTGCCCGGGGCTCCATTTTGTCTAACAGCACCATCATGCAGAGAACCGTCCTGCAGAAAAATATAGTGGGAGCCATTCCAAAAGGTGTGTTAGAGACAAAGGGTGGGGTCTCCCTCTAAAAACGACAGAGTAAGCTTACTTTGCAGCTCGTTTCTCTACAGTTGGTATATTTGTGGCGCAAAACAGTGCAGTTTATGTACCTCTGCAGCTGTTATTACTTTGTAGTGCATTTTAGGTGTAGTAAATTGGTCTGCAGCTCATGGACCTCTGCAGTTCCTGTGCTTGGTAGTGCAATGAAGCGCTGCTGTAGTGCTAATCGTACGCATTTTTGCAGCATTAATCCCCTGCAGTTTAGATTTTGTAGCTCATTTAGAGCGCAAATCAGCGGTTGGTCTGCAGTTCGTGTACAGCTGCAGCTTAAACTGGTTAGTAGCGCCAGCTAAAGTGCCCATCAGTTTGTAGCGCATTGAAGCGCCCATCAGTTTGCAGCGCATTTGAAGCGCTTATTAGTTCCTACCACATTGAAGCGCCCATCAGTTCATAGCACATTTGAAGCGTTATCCGTTTGTAGCGCATTGAAGCGCCAATTAGTTTGTAGCGCATATCACTTTATAGCTCATTTGAAGAGCAAATTGCAAGTCGGTCTGTAGCTCAAGTCGGTCTGCAGCTCATGTTTGTCCGCAGCTCATGTCTGTCTACAGCCAGTATCTCCAGAATTGGGTCCTAGAAATCAAAGCCCTGAAGGCTTGGCGTCTCCACTCTGTTTTGGGGAACAGCCAGTAAAGGCGTGACAAGGTTTATGTGGAGACATTCAGGGGCACTACTCCATCTCCCACAGATCCCAATAACAGGGAATGAATGTAATCTTAAGAAGAAAAACATCCTCACCGCATACTCACCACGCGTGGACTCCTCTGCGAAGATAGGAAGGACCGGGTCCCACACCTGCCAGGCGTGGGTTCCGCTGGGTGCTTCGCAGCCCGGAGTGGCTCCGGGGCGAGCCCGCTCAGCGGACCTTTCGCGAGGCTCGGTGGACCCTCTCCGCTGTTCTCCCGAGGGCTCAGTCAGGTTTCTTCGACACACACCAACCGAAGTTGAAGCGCGTGTACCCGGAGCGCCGACTGGGAGCCTTATATAGGCTGAACAGAGGAGGGGGGCGCCAAATCCCAGCGTGCTCCGCGGGTTAGGGGGGCGGAGGGGGGGAGTTGAGTAGGGGGGGATGGGGGGGCGATGGCTATGCTACATCAGTCTGCCACTAGAGGGAGTACGGGAATAAGGAGGGGGTGCAGGATGCTGATGCTGAACTGGCCAAGCTGGGAGGAAAGAAGAAAGGGAGGGGAGGGAGAATCGAGGACGGCTGGCCTAGGCAGGCCAAGAATGCAATTGCCCCGCTGGTGGGAGCTGGGACACCCTTGTGCTTGGACGGGACGGGGTCGGGGGACACGCAGGATGAGCCCCGCAACCACTGGCACCTTCTGGCTGACAGGTTAGTGGTCTTCGCGCGACGGGAGGTCCTGGGGCCAACAGGCCGTCGCCTCCCCATCCCCCCGCCTTGGATTTTGGATAGCTGGGCACATTTTCTGGGCATGAGCCCCCCTTGCCAGCCTCATCCCCATTGCACCCCTCCCTCGGGACATGGGGCACCTCACTCCCTGTGCTCAGTGCCTCCCAAGCTTGACCCCTGGCCTTTTTTTCAATGCGCCCCGGCGGCCCCTCCCTGTCCAGAACACGCAGAAATTCCATCCCCAGTTTTTTTTTAACCAATTCAAAGCCCCCCACATCCCTTTAGCTCCGGTTTCTGCTGCAAAAAGCTAGGGGTTATTGCCCATTGGGGGTGGGGGGGCTGCCGTTATCTAAGATTAGGGTTCTGCGGCCCCTGGACCCTTAGGAAACTGCGTCCACTCTACGCAAACATGTCTTTTCTCCTTTCCTTGAAACCTATCAGGGAGAACATTAAAATGTACGTTTGAAACCCCTGTTCTCCCCTTATTCTTTAAAGTGCATTTCTGGGCAGCGGAAATCCCAGTTTTCTTACGTTTTGCGGAGGAGGGAAGCAGAATCATGAAATGCTAGGAGCTAAACAGGGCATTCAGGTCAAGCTTCTCCCTGCCGGGTGCCAGAACTCCGCAAACAGCACCGTATGACCCACCGAGTGCAATATTTCGAGAAAGCAAAACATTCAAAAGCAGCTGTGGATGCCTCCAATGAACTTGGTGAGCTAAGGAGGCTCCCAGCTATGGCTTTTTGGTGGTGATTAGGTTTATGCAGACATTAGCTCTCCCTGCAACGCTAAATCTTGTGGGGTGAATGCATACTTTTAGTTAAGGTAACTGCACATTTAATCATTTTAACATGTTGCCAAGATTCAGCCACAAATATTTATGTGTGTATTTTAGGTTAGAGGCATTAGCAATGAGTTGCAAAACTCAAAAATATGGTTGAGGAAGGATTCTTCAAGCAAACAAACAAACAAAACTCCTAAAAACCCTTAACAGGGATTTAATTTTTAGCTCCCAAATGTTAGGCACTGAGAAAACTGAATCTGTTGATAATATTTGTAAAAGAAGTTTAGGTATAAATGAAGAACCAAATTGTCTACAGCTGTATGAGATTCCTGAAACACGGGTGAAACACATTAGTATCTGAAGGTTAAAGTTGAGCAGTTTTAATAACATTGCTAAGATGATTTTATAGTTAAAGAAGAAATAAGAATTTGACCTACTGTAGATGACAGGGGTTTCAGGGATTGTACTTAAAGCAAGCCTTTCTAGGAATAAACGAAACTATAGCACAGTGACTAAGATTTTACCCTTTTTTTTTTTAATCAGAAATAAGATGTTGACCATCAGAAATATGAATCAAATGCAGATTTCCAACAGCGAAAGATGTTTTTCTAGGAAGTTGGGTGAAAACAATTTCACGTTTTAAAAGTGTCTTTAAATCTTTAGGATATTCACTCTTTTCTGCAAGATAGGAGAGTTTTAGAATTTCTTACGTTTGTTCTTGTGATGGCCAGTCTCTTAAATTCTTAGCCTGCTTTTTCATCCTGAGAAATTACCTATTTGTTATTGATAAACATTCCCTTTCTAAAAAATGAGTTAGAAGACCAGTATAGATAGAAAATTAAGTTTAAATATCTATTCCTTGACTTTTTAACTTTGAGCAAGTTTGATTCAATTTGATGTTTTATTTCAAAATGTTAATCAGAATTTTTCTTTGTAAATAAGTGTTATTTTTATAATAGCACTCCCAATTGTTTGTACAAATTCAGGAGGAAAACTTAAGAAAGCTGGGGGGAAAAAAAAAGAAAATCAAGACCACCTGTAACAATTTATTCCAAGATGACTCCAGTTAACCATATGGAATTTGCTTGTTTAGAATTGCTTCATGCATATAGATAGACCTAGTAATAAACATGCCTAGTGGCATGTTTATAAGTTTTTGAACCCAGTTAAAAATGGGTTCAAATTAATTTCCTTCCAAGGAAAGGCTAAATAACATTGTTTGCAGAGTTTTTTTCATAAGGGATCTACTATTAGTGACTTTTCCTAATTAAAAATTTAAATGAACAACCTTAGTACATATTTAAAAACTAGAGAATTAGTGCATATCTATTCTAGCACATTATTGCTTATGATTTTTGTGTAACTCCATGTGTCTTTTTATTCCAACACATGAAAAAAATTTACTTATCTCAAAACATTATCTCCTAAGGGGGTGGGGAAGGTAAGTAGTTTAGGTAAAAATGTTTATCTAAAACAGTATTATAAATCAAGCAAAATATAGCATTTTTGTGTTAACTAAAACCACAAGCCATTGCAGACTACCCCAAACTTTAATAGATAAGGATTTCAAACACTTTTTTGCTATTTTGTATTTACAAATAAATGTAAAATTTACATTTTAAAGTAAATTTTGGATTTTTCTCAGATATTTTTTTCCCAGTATTATTTCGTAGCCATTTTGCACAAAGTTATATGCAAAGTAAGATAAGTGCAAATGGGCATTATATATTTTGTCAAATAATAAACAGGAATTATATTTACACATTTTAATCATTTTTATAAGAATATGCCTTGACTCTATGAATCTGTTGATGTGGTGGGAAAATGCTATTTTAAAGCAAAGTGGGATTTTCACCTGTTAAATAGTAACTAGACTTTCTATTTGGTCAAGTTACCTATTTTATGAGTTTGCTATGTATGCTATGAATCTGAATATTTCATGTATTTAGCTTAATTTCTAGAATAATGGGAAAATTATATTTCTAAACAAAGTGGATTTTTCTGTTGGTAAATAAGTGGACTTTTTAGTTGTGTACTGAATCCATTTTTAAGGACAATTTCCTGTGCCTCTCTGAACTTGCTTATTTACTGCATGTATTTGGCTTAACTTCTGATATGGAAGGGGAAATTATTTCTAAGCAAAGTAAGATTTTTAGTTATCAAGTAACAACTGGATTTGCTAGTTGGACATTTTATCTATTTTTATGACATCTTGCTGTATACCTCTGAATTTGCTTTGCTAATTTACCCACCCATTTGACTTAACTTTGAGTATGGTAGGGAAAATTTATTTCTGAGCAAAGTAAAATTTTCAGTTGTCAAATAGGTAGTAACTTAACTTAGTATTTGATCATTTTATTCATTTTTAAAGTTTGTCATAATTCTAAAAAGTGTTGATCAACATAATAACTTTAGGTTAATTTCCAGTATGGTGTATAAATTGTACTTCTAAGCGAAGTGGAATTTTCACCTTTCCCTCATACATAGAAAATAGGGACAACACCAGAGAAAACTGGTAAAGGACAATCTCAAAGAGATCAAGCTATCATGTATCCAGCGTCTGACACTGGTTTTCTACCGGGGAAATCACGCTTTAAACAAAATGCTGAAGCAGTGAGGAAATCTTGACTTGTTAAAAAAATTCTCAATCAAGTATTTTCAGATTGTTTGGCATTCTAAGTGCAGTTGTTTCTAGGTCACATTTTCTCCAAAATAACAAACTATGGCATTTACTCTCTGAATTTACTCTATTTGACCCATTTACTTAAACTTCACCTTTACCTCTGTTCTAAAACCCAAACTGCAAATTGTTTTTTAATCTTATTTCCTACACTTAGTGTAAAAAGGATTATGTGTATAGATGATGTAGGTATATGTGTCCACTAGGCATTCTTAGGCTGGACCTTTGTTTTAATTCAGAGCTTCACAGAAATATTAACATGAAGCTCTTCTCCCCCCCCAACCCCCCCCCCCCCAATCCATTCCAGCCTCTTCAGCAGAGATGGAATCCGAAAGGACAAACCGACATGGACAAACAGGCAGTTATATACACATCTGCAAAAATCATTCCGAGTTTCTAAACTCAGGATCCTCTTCTCTATATTGCTGGCTCCCCGATTTCCAGAAATGTTAGACCTAATGCAGTAATGAAGATTTCAGTAAAAGGAACTGCTGGTGTTTCTAAGAATCAACAAGTCTTTTCAAAGGATTGTTTTTCTGTTTGGGGTTCTCAGGTTGGCGGGATAAGAAGGAGTCTCAGTGCTGTTAAAACTGTTTCACTGTTTACAAG
The DNA here is from genome assembly GCF_000260355.1 of Condylura cristata. Taxonomy (NCBI): domain Eukaryota; kingdom Metazoa; phylum Chordata; class Mammalia; order Eulipotyphla; family Talpidae; genus Condylura; species Condylura cristata. The sequence goes on along the minus strand of NW_004567106.1, from coordinate 10,500,151 downwards.
CAAAATATTCTAAACAAAATGCCCAGTGTCTTAAACATTTTAAACAATGTAACTATAGGCACAGAGTATCAAATAAAAACACAATCTCTAGTCTGACTCTAGAATAAACATTTCCATAGATTCCTCCCTCCTAGTTTTTGTTCCATATGCACACATATTTTTACATGCTGTGGTTTTAATATGAGTAGGTTTTTTTTTTAATGTTTTGAAGGATAAATTAATCTTTAGCAAACCATTTGTCAGGGCTGCAGGATGCTTTTCTTTGTGAGATGATGTGTAGACTAATTAACAAGACTGCTTTGTGAAAAAGATGAGGCTGGCTGTACCATCACGGCCAGGTGCTTGGGACTAGCCAGGTGTTTGGGACCAGGATTGGTACCTGGTGAAAAAATCACAAACCTTTAACTTGAGTTGTCTCATCAACATCTTTATAACTGACTTTGATTGAGATTCAGTCGCTTGCTTTAAAGTCTAGGGATGATTTAAAAAGGGAAACGGCTACAGATGAATAGAATTCAGAGTTAGCATGGTTTATATAGCTGCTGTGCCATGCTGAAACTAATAACACATTTTATGACAGTAAATGCATCACAATGCACTGGTGTGTAGAGAAGGAGTTGATATGGTGGCAGTTTTTGAAGAAAAAGATTAATATGAATCAGCAACCTGATATGGTAGCAAAAAAAAAAAAAATCAAGTTTGGATTCTGGTAATAGCAGAGTGTCCATATGTCACAAAAATTAATAGTGCCCGCCTCTAATTAACCACATCTGTATGATTGTGTCCATTTCTGGTTGTCATATTTAAAGAGAAACTTTGACAAATTAGACAACTTCCAGAGCAGTCGTGGGGATGGTGCATGGTCTGGCAATCTTGTCATAGGAAGTATCCTCAAAGGGTCTGGAAATGTTTAGCTTGAAGAGGAAAAGTAGACATAAACTCTTCTGTTTGCTTCGGAAAGCAGAACTAGCATCAGTGGGTGAAAGGTAGATGGATTTCAACTCGAGACCTTTCTAACAGTACAGCTCAACAAAGGAATCAACTTAATATCTTTACTGATTCTGTTCTTTTAAAATAGCAGACCTATTTACTTTTGATGCAATGAATATTTAGTTTGAAAGCTGTGATAACCTTTTAATGTAGGGCAACAAAACTTTGTGATAAAAACACTTTTTTCTGATAAACTGACTTAAAAGAATAGTTCTGTTTGTTGCAAGTTGATCTCTGAAAATAGTTGCAACAGGAAAGTTCAACACATTCTTCCTCCCCTCTCATTTCATTTCAAAGAAGAAAATCTGTTAAGAAAGTAAAATATTTAATTTTTTTCCTGCAAGTTCTTGGCTTTAACTCACTGCCATGAGTTATTCCTATCCTGGTGTTCTTGCTACCTGGGAGCAGGCTTCCAGGGCAGAGTGGCTGTGGATTGTGAGGGAGTCTGGGGCGAAGTGGGAGCGGGCAGTTCTGGCTGTTGTTCAGGACAACACTGCCCTTGACAGCTGCTGTCAAGGGCAATCTTAATTTTGATTGCCAGATCTAACTTTGAGGATGTGACTGCTCAAAGTAATTTGGGTACATGTACATGGGACTCCACTTCAGAGGAGTCAGTAAAAAGTAACGTGGACTGTGTCCGACTTCTAAGAAACTATTTTTTATTTATACCCTGGAGCCTTAAAAAAATAATGGGGGACTCTGAGGAGCGATGTGAAGGAAAGAGAGAATGTTCTTGAGTCATCATTTCTAACCAACTTTTTTCTGCTTCTTTCAGTTTTGCCTCCGCCCCACACAACCAGAACTTTCTCCTCTGCTCACATTGTTAGGTCAGAAACACAGGCACTCTTAACTGTGTGAAGTATATTTTTAATGTTGAACAAGCTTCCTCTATTTTCTCTTATAAAGATGCCGTACACTTTTGTGGGATTGTAATAATACACGGGGCAAGTTCTCATGGCTTGCGTCCCAGTTGTTGAAGAAGCCACAGGCGTTCCTGGGCTGAGCTCATATTTCCCAGAGAGAAGCTCAAAGATGAGCTTCTGGCTTGTCATTGCTCGCTCACCTGATCTGCGAGTGCCTACTTGCAATTCCTTGAATGCAAATGCTTGCTCCTGCTCCTAGGCTATAGTAAATGATCCCCAATGTTTACATTTTAAAATGTAAAGAAGTTGTCTTGAGAAATAATAGGCAGCCTCAGAGCATGAGCTTCTGGCATGATAATTAAATGTTATATTCTTGAAAAAATTAGTGGTACTAAAGGTAAACTGCTGTTTTGTTTTTTTCCCCCCCTTGGGTCATTTTGGTAGAATTTTTATTAAATATTTTACAGTAGTGGCTCAAATGTATTTTATTCCTTAAAATCACTCATCTTTTGCACATCTCCATTTCTACATAATTGCCTTGGAGTGATCAGATTTTTAGAACAGCTTTCCGGCATCCTGTACCACGGGAGATCACTGTAGTATCGCTGCAACACAGAAGGCAGGCTTTCTTTTCTGACAAGTGAAGAGCTCCTTTCAAAAATATTTAGGAGTTAGGCAGCAAAGCTGTAAATTCTTCCCCATTCTCTAGCTTTTTACTCATTCATCTGGTGGTCACTACTTTTATTATCATGGAGATTTGGAGCTCATTGTGAATTTGAAAGAGATCACAGTTAATTTTTGCACTGCAGTTAAGTAACATATTTTACTCCCCAGTTTCTCCAGCATTGGCAAAGATATAAAGTTGATCTTTTACCTTGGAATGTAAGAGAAAAGAAAAAATTAGACGCAAGGTTTTTTTTGTTTCCTTCCTTCTTAGCAAATTGGTGTTTCTTGCGGTGCGGCATAATGACATTGGCTTTTTCTCTTCTATGAAATCGGAGTTAATCGATGTAGCACCTTTAGCAGTTCTTATTTTTTTATAGTTATAGAGTTGATTCTAATGAAAGACCAATGCAGAAATAGAAGCAGTACAGGTTGCTACATATACTTCATCAAAATTAGAAATGTATTTTTTTGTTTAGTTGTTTTACTTGTGGAAGTTTAGCTCACACATATAGTTATGCAAATGCTGAAAGATAAAAGTATGAGGATTTTCACTGTGGTGTTGATGATAATGACGAAAAGCTAGAGAAAATGCTGGTTAGCTTTACTAATAACTCTTTTATTCATTGATTTGATTTATTTTGGGTTATCGGCTAGCATTGAGAGTCCCTGGTAGATGCTTAGGAATACATGGTCCCAGTGATAAGGATATATCAAATAATTGTACAACAAATGTATAATAAGTGCTACAGACACTAGATAATTTTTAAGTACAGAATTTAGCCAGATAAGGGGCTGGAGGAAGGCTTTTCTGAGGAAGTACTCAAGTCTGAGAGATCAGTAAATGTTAGTGAGGGAAAAAGGAAAAGGTGCATTTGTAGTGAAATGAAAGCTCTGAGGAGGCCCTGGGGCAGGTTGAGCCTGGAAAGTATAACATACTGGAAGGAGTCAAGTAAGGCTGAAATGAAAGACTAGGCTGGAGGTCAGGGAGCAAATTTGTGGCACCTGTTAGACCACTTTAAAGAGTATAATCTTTATCCTCAAACTTATGGGAAGTCTCTGGAGGAGTTAAACCAGAACATGATTTCAAAAAGAGCAATTGGGCTGCTTTGTGAAAGGATTGGAGGGGTCAGAATAGATTGCCTCAGGTCAGTTAGTGGGTCTGCATTAGTGATCCAGGATAGAAAGGATTCCCTGGACTGGGGTGGTAATAGGGAGGTAATGATAGGAGGAGTCAGAATCAATGGAAGTGAGTAGTGGATTGAATTTGGGGTGGAGATTGGAAGAAGGGAATGTTAAAGATGACTTCTGGTCATATTTTTGAGGGTTGGTGTTAGTGCTATTCACTATGAGGAATGTTGGAAGATTTTTTAAAAACAGATTTATTTATGTATACAAGGGCTGGGGGGTATGGGAGTGAGAGGATTCACCAGAGACAGAGTAGGGAGCAGAATAGGCGGAGTGACTGAAATACACTGCTGAGGGGAGCAGCAGGTGAGATGGGAGAGTCTGTTGTGCCCTTTGGGTCAGCTCCATGGCTGGGGATTGAACTTGTGCTGCAGTGGCTGTGGATAACTTAATAGTGCCACTGGGGAGGCCCTGAATGCTGGAAGATTTTAAGGGAAAAATATATAGTGTTCTTTTGGGGAGATTGTGTTTTAGGCGATGAATTATGAACAAGCCACAGAACATAAAGCTGAGCAATCTTAAAATATGGTAATAGGTAGACGTGCTCAAGCTAGACGCTAAATGAAAAATGTTTATATTATGTAAAAAGAATATGAAGTGTATGATTTTATATATATGTGACAAATATGTTTATATATGCATAGAACATGCAAAGATACAAAGGCTCTTTTGAATGAAAACATCCTAGACAGAGACTTTGCAGGGATAACCACAGATACACGAGAGGGAACTTTTATATTTTCTACCCTCTGGGTTATTATATTATATTACTTGAATATATTACAAAGAATGTATACTTTCTCTAATAGAGATAGTTACTGGCAATGTTAAAGTAAACACTCGCTACTCAAAGAGAATATTTCTTTTTCATAGTTTACTTAATTAGAAAGATCTTATATGTTTTTATTTTGAGCAGAATTGTTTTCCTTAGTTTTGCTTCCCGAATCCAGCCACACTTAACACTTTGCCCTTAGTAGTTTTCCAATAGTTGCACTATTTTGCTCAATTTCACACAGTCTACATACTATTTTGTTTTTTCTCCTTCACTAATTTTAATAATTTCAAAACAGCCCAACTTTTTGCAGATGAGTTGTAATAATGCAGATCACTAAACTACTTATGTTCCACATCCTTTTTGTTAAGGGTTCTTCTGCTGCTCCTTTTTCACCCAGTATTTCCACCCAGTGGAAAACAAAAACAAAAACAAAAGCAAAGATAGTACTGTTTCCAGGAAGTGCAAAACCAAACTTACTTTTCCAGTGTATGCCTTTGCCAGGCTACTTAAGCAAAGGAGCAAAAACACCAACACTTTTTTTTTTTTTTCTGGACATTTAATCTCCCCCCCAACCCCAACACACACCCTTTTTAATATCTATCATGCACAGCTGAGCTGAATCTTGAGTGCATGTTGTTTTTGCTTTTATTGCTCTATTTCCTTGGATGAAATACCTAGGAGTTTACCGGAGTCAAGAGAGTATGAATGCCAATATGACTTGTTTCTTAGTCCATCTGACTGTCCTCAAAAGGGTTAAACTGCAGCTTTGCCTGTGTCTTGGTGCAGTGCTGGGAATGAAGACTGACAGAGGTGCCATGTTCTTATCCCACCAGGAGGCAACGTGGCACTTGTGAGTTAGTCACAGCTCCTGGGCTCTTGCTTGTGTTCCGGAGCAGCCGCCAGCGTTTACTCCACGCTGCCGCAGGAATATGGTTTTGCATGTGCTTCGTGGTCCTGACAAACAAGATGAGGATGCCATATTCTAGGGTGCAAACTGTAGTGGCAACAGTTTTTGTTTTTTTTTTAATTTGAATTGATATGTATTTTTTAAGTCACTATTACAGAAATTTAAAAATGCCTTTATGTTAGTTGAAGGTTAAATGATAATAGCTAATATCACCATTGTATGCTAAGCCTTCGTTAAAGATTTTAAATATTTCATCTCATTTAATACTTCTGTTGTATCTGTGAAGTGGGCATTGTTCTGATCTCCAGGGTGAGGTAACTGAAATAGAGGGCTATTGAGTAAATAGCACGATGGACCAAAACTGTAACTTGAACTATATTCTGTTTCTAGAGACTCAGATATTTAACATTTCCCTTTTGTACTCCAGTTTTATTTCAGTGTGAAGTCTAATACATTACCTAGCTTGGGCTAAAGTGATAAAATTCTAATAGTTTTATTACAGGTTTTAATTTAATTAAATAATTACTTGTGCTCTGCCCTGCCAGACTCAGAGGCTTCTTATTCTGGCATTCTTGGTTAAAGTTTTGTGTTTACACTTTTCTTAGGCATATCATTTTCTCATTCTCTTTTGGGTTGGAGAAGATAGCCCTCCTCAGCAAAACTGAATTTTTTCTGTAGGCTCCAATTTTTTAACCTTCCATTCAGTGATATGTATGTGTGTGTATGTGTGTGTGTGTTTGTGAACATACACATAATGCATGGGATTAACATCTCTGGGTTAATTAACATTAACCTAGTTTTTCTAATCCAGAAATCATAGGAAGCTTTTTTTCTAAGAAGGAATATACTTTGAAAATAACCTCTTCCTACCAGTAATGATAATATAAGAAATAATATAAGAATATGTGTAAGTTTACAAACTGCTTTCCCATTTAATCATTTAGGGGTTGTGACAAAGAATTTGCATTTAGCCAAGAGGAGATTCAGATTCAAATCTGCCAGTTATTAAACATGCGCACTGGTATAAGATACCTTATTTACTAAGATTTGATATCCTTATTATCAACTGGAGCCAATAATACCACTTTACTTTGTTGATGTAAGTATTACATTAGTTAATATGTCTAAAATCTTTAGTTGTGCCTACCACTCAAAAACACGGTAGCCACTGAGAGTGTAAACTAACATTTTTAGATAAATAGGAAAGCAATATTTAAATGAGGCAGTTTTTGAGTAAAATAGGAAGAGGAACAGATGAAACAGTGGACAGAGAAAGATGGTTGGCTTGTAAGGTAAGTATGTTAGCCAGATTAAATCTCATTTGCTGTATCCTGCTGTTTACTTACTTGGACAGAGGTGTTGGAATAACTTATTATTTATTATTTCTATCTCTTGACATTCTGATTAGCTCATCAGCAATCAGTCACTATTCACAGCTCTTCAATTGCTTTTATTAAATAGAGAACCCCTCCTTCTCCAGTCAGCAAATGATTCAGGTTCCAAAAGAGTAATGTCTCTTCAGAGAGTACATGAAATGTAGTCACGCTGCTACAAGACTTAGAATGAATCATGGAATCTTAAGAAAAACTTCTAGTGTTGTATGGTTCTGAGGGAATTCAAGGGCATGTCAGCCACTTTAGGATTAATTCAAGCCTTGATAATTTTGGAATTGCGAGGGGTAGCATGACTAGCTATGAGAGTCTTCCTAGTTTAGACAGTGTAAATGCATCACCCATGTTATTCTTTATATGTATAAATTAGGGCAAAACATCCAGGTGCACTTGTAACACTTTATCATGAACCCAGTGAGAACAGGGAGTTCTCTTCCTTTCAAGATTTCTGAGGACGGTCCATTATCTTTGGAAGGAGCTGCTACAGTTTGACCCTTTTTATTTATTTAGCATGAAAATTTTGATCTTGAAAGGTTATACCTAGAATAAATATTTTTAAAAATATTGAAGCATATTTTCCCATCCTAACGAAGGACATTTTTTTTTTCCTTATAGAAAGAAAAATGCTTTGGTTCTTCTCTAATGAAAATCAGACTTTGAATCGCTAGCTTTTTTCAGTGAGTATTCTGCACTGGCCAGTGTTCAGACTACAGTCATTTTCTAAACAGGAAGTTAGTTGAGTGAGTCCATGATCTTGGACACCCAATTAGACACAAATAGTTACTTCCATGCTACTGAGATTTCTCCCTCAAGGTGTGGGACTTAAAATGTTAATGCAGCTACAGCAGCCTTAGCCATTCTGCGGTGCCTTTTCTGACATTGTGTGGTCAGTAGAGCCATAAAAAAATGGTCTATTTGTTTAGATTTACTTCACCTTCTATTGTCAAAATTGGACTTTGGATGGGTCAATATGGACTTTAAAAAAAAGTGCTCAAACCAAACTACCTCTAAAATAGAGCTATCTGAGACACATGTTTAAACTACTTTACCCTGCCTTTACTTTTTTTTTTTTTAACAATAAAGGCTCTAAGTCACAATAATTTTTTGAATCCTATAAAAGTCAGCTAGACTATTCTAATACAAGACCTGGAAAGTAATACAAGCAATGAGATATTGGTTCACCTGGAGAGAATGTGGTGACATAAATGTTTTAAGTATAAGACAAAAAAAATCTCATGGATAGCTGTCATAGTAAATCCTTTGAATCACCCACAAATATCTATAACTCTGAATAACTCTTATGCACAACATACTCAGAGAACTACTGGTCTCAAATAAAGGAAAGGACATATGGGGTGTTGTGCACCCTCAAGCCATTCTGTCTTCATCTAACTCCCCAGTTCTTGGAGAAGTGTTGCATTCTAAAGAGCATTTGCTTTCCTGAAGGTTCACTCCATTCTTTTTTAAGATCAATCCTCTATAATCTTGAAACGTGTTAATGGATCCACGTGGTTCAGAAGGATAGAACTAGACAATATAATTGAAGTCCCTTTGTTCATGACTAGGTAATGTGAGGGATTTTAATCAATATAAATGTTGCCTGTCAGGGCTACAGGTTAAGTTTTCTTTGGAAGCTGTAGAGAAGAATTTGGCTACCTGGCTTTCTAACTCAGGACTTCCCATTGTCCATTAGTGACTTACCTGTTATTGGAGATTGTCTGCAGCTGTGCGATAGTTAAAGTTAGGAGTCAATGAGGTTTTCATTTCTAAGCTTGGCCCTTCATTTGGCCCATGTGATGTGAGTCAGTTGAATGTGCTATATACTGCTAGCTTCTATAGACCTTACCTGTTTTCCTGGTTTTAGGGGGAAAGGATGTCCTGAAGGAACTCTGCAGAGTTTTGTGGACTCCACCTCCCCATGACAGTTTTCTGGACTCCATCCTCTACTCCAGTAAACTACAACTCCCAGCACTACCATTGAGAGAACTGAGAGGACCCAAGAGCAGAGCTAAGCAGGCATTCTGGGATTTTTGGGGAGATATAAGGGAGTCATGTTAGACGCTCTCTCTCTGGACCATGTGGCTGGTGGCTGGTGGCTGTTGGCTTGGAGGCTTTGCTCTTGATGAGCTATCAGTGTGTTATTGGAGTTCCAAGTCAGCGGAACTGGTAGGATTTTCTAGTTAATTTGTATCTCTCTCTCTTTCCCCTGGGTTGTTCCTTTTCTTTCCTCTTTGTAAATAAACCAATTTTTGACCCTTTTTTTGTGTGTGCCTGCAGTCCAATTGAATTTTAAGTGTGAAGGCGAGGACCCACAGATAGGCAACCCAGTTCACATTGGGTAGCCCTGTAACATTGAGTTCATATGTCAATATTATGAAATCATGGCACCCACCTAACTCGACTTTCCATGGTGGAATCATAGACATGTGTTTTTAAATTTTTTAGCATGTATTTTTTGGGCAGGTATAAATAAATATTTCTAGAGAGCTTCTAAGGTAATTATATGTGCATTGCCTTTGAAGCCCAGCAATTAGGGAACCCTGGGGGCTAGAGTATTTTACCACAAAAGACTAGACTATTAACAGTCTGATATTGTTTACGTTTAAATGATTTAAAGAAAGGACTGCTATGTTTTTCATTTAGATATAAAAGGACATTATTAGGTGAATCATTCATAAAATTATTCCTTGAGTGGATATAAAATTAGTACACTTAAGTTTACATATTTAAAAAAAATTGAATACCAACAGAATATATCAATTATTTCTTTGGGGTTTTGGGACCTTTAGTTTTCACTCCCAGGCAACAGGTGAAATGATGTTCTGAGTTTTGTCAGTTTACTTACCTTATTGGCTTTTAAGAACCTCTATTTTGAATTATGTTCTTCAGTTGTTTTAAGTTTAAGCTCAGAATTTTATTCAGAGTTCAGCTTGAAGAGGAATGCATTTTATTTCATCTCTGATTTAGTACTATAGAAAGTATTTATTTTCAGTTTGCCTCCCCAGATGTTGCTGTTTTCACATCTTTACTTTCTGATTAATGAAGTTTTTTTTTTATTTGTATATTCTTGGAGCTACCCCCTTTTAATTTTTTTATTGTGTTTTATCATTTTCATTCCTTTTCCTCTAATCTCTTCCTATCTCCTTATGTCTTTTCCTTACTTTAGGAACAAAATCTGTTTCCCCAAGCTATATATACTATGTTATATATTGTGTGCTTTTCAGGACATAATGTTTGTTCTTGAGGGGTAGAACCTGTGACTTGTATACCTTGCCACCCCATAGAGTACTTGTATTGACAGGTGGAAACTTTTATGGAATGGAATGAAGCAGATAGCTAGGCTGCAAGAGAGCTGAGCCCAGTTAATATTAGATGGTCTGTGATAGTCATTTTAACTTGACATTAATTTCATTTTTTGTGCATTTGTTTTATTCTGAAAAGCTTTTTTATTATGCTGTGCTGATGGCATAAATGGAACAGTTAACTGGAAGACCAAACAGACCACCAATTTTATAATCAGCAGAAAAATGGCTGCTGGGAAGAAAGATGGTGAGTTTAGGTTGTCAATCTAAATCCCTTTTGGGAGTCAGTTAAATGTCTGCTTCCAGTATTCCTGTTGCTTTTTGATTCATGTGTGCATATTTAAAAATAAGTAAATCTGAAAAAAAAAATCAAATTTTGTTTTCCTAATCTAAAATGTCTGGTCCCCTGTGTTCTTAATCTATATTTTCACAATTTTTTCTTTGTTGTAGTTTTGCCTTTTTTTAACTAAAAATAATTTCTATGTTTTTAACTCCTCGTTGCCCCTTATTTAGTCACTAGCTTGCAACTTATAAAAAATTGTCCCAGTGTGGTTTTTGTAACTATTTATAACGTTGAAAAACATGAAGTACATTTGACATGAAGTACATTTATATACTTTTAGAAAAATGGTCATAAAATATTTTGGCTAATGTGCATGATGTTTTGAGTGATTTTTGTTGCAAAAACAAATTGATGTTTTGCTGTTAAATGATTAGTTGGCACTTGTGTTCTACTGGAAAGATAACATGACCCTTGAATGATTGATTCTAAATTTTTTTTTCCCTAGCTGACCGACATGCCAGAACCTTTTGAAATAATGCATTTCATTAGGGAGGAACAAGGCTTACTTAATAGTCAAAAGATGAGTTGTTTTCAAAATATGGATTATCATCACGAACTTTTACTTAATATTTCTTGATTACTAGTTTTTATGATCCCCGCTCCCCAAACACACACACATGATTTGGTTATATGTGATCATCAGCATTAGCAGAACAGTAGATTCTATAACCTTAGGGCAGCTGAAGTGTCTATGAAAATAACAGTAATTTAAAAAATATTTTTAAAAGGGCAATAATTTTATGTGGTAAAATGGTCTTACTACCAGAGAAAAGCTCCTGAATACTTTGCCAGAGTGATTTCTGGTTTAACCTCATTTTCTTCATACATGCCAGAAGTTGGGCCACTAGTTTTTTCCAAAAATAGTATCAAATTATTCTTCAGCTGGAATCTTCTAGTTCCAGATTTCACAGTAGTGCAAAGGTTCTCAACATATCTCTGCTACTTTTGAAACAACTCATCGATGCCATTACATTTTTAAGGAATTTTCATTGCTAGTATCTGTAAGAAAAAAGTTTTGTACAGTAACTTCCCATTTCAAAAAAAAAAAAAAAAGGATTTTAAAAGTACTAGATGCACTTGTTTCAGGACCTAAGCATAGTCCCCCCCCCCCCCATTCCTCTCTTAGATATTGTCAGAGGGATTCTCTGTGGTTCTGTTAAGCATTCACTCCTGACTACCCTTATCTGTGTGGTTCCTTAAGCTGAGGACTTCAGCTTCTTTAGCAATCCACCCTGTTTATTAATTTTTCTAGTTCTGAGCCCAGATGGCTGTCAATGTTGCCATCTGCTGTGTACTTCTGCTCTATCATTTCCCAAGGACTTGGACTTTCCTTGATTCCTGATTTTCCACACAAGATCCCTGAAGACTCTCTGGACCAAATACATTTTGCACTAAATTACACTTCTCTTGTCCCTTTTTTATTTCTTCTCTTTATGTTGAATCCTATCTCCCTCCTATTCCTATTTGATTTTTCAAAACAGCAATTCTAACCAAATGTTAAACCCAGTGGGGTCAATACCACAGTGTTGTTTGTTGTGAAATGCATTATTCCAAAACCTTGACATACAGTATTTTCTAGAATCTCCAAAAGATGTTGATTTTTTGCTTCAAATTTATATACCGAACTGGGCCTCAAATTGACTATTTGGAACCTGAGTAAATAATTGTAGTTCTCAAAACAGAAATGATTAAATCATCTTCAACCTACTGAAGTAACCAATGCAAGTTGCCACATTATCCTTTAGTTGTCTCTCCCTTCCTGCTTTTCTTGGCTAGGTGATTTTAATCAAGTATTGTATACAGAGGATAGTGAGTTTTATCAACAGTATGAAAAGAATTGTTCCTAGTACAATATTACAAATATACTGTAATTTATATAACAAGGACACACCATATTTGTATATTGCATTATATTATTAGATGCCTCAGGTGTGAACCTTTATAAGTTAACATCTGTATATACATTATATTCTTCAACTGTATTCTTTAAGATGTTCTTGACTACCAAGCCCAATCATTTCTTTTGACAATTTCAAGAGAGCCAAGACACTGTAAGAACATTTATGTAGTAAAATATATTTAGCAATTGTCTTTTGTATATTTCATTTTCTTTTAATATAATATTCCAATTTCACCTGGGGGGTGGGGTGGTTTCTCCTCTGTAAATAGGATTTTGAAGTACTTGGAATGTCTCATCAACACACTTAGTATTATTCTACTTTGACACATGTTAAGTGGAAATCAAAAAGAGTACTCTTTTATGTAGATAGGGGTTCCCTTTTCTTTTTCCTACGGTGTAGAGTGGCAAAACTTCATTTCCTTCCCAGTAATTCAAAGAAAAAAGCAATAGCCTTCATATTCTTAGATAAACATCTTCAAATTCTCCTTCCTTTCTTAGGTTTACTGATAACTTTCCATTGCTTTTTCCTAAAACAAAACAAAACAAAAAAAATGAGAAAGTGAAGATGGTCATACCCTGATTTCCCAATTATTTTCCTACTTATTCAAGTTATTTACTTGAACACACATGTGAATGAAGTAGTATGTATGCCGAATAATTTAGCTGGAGGAATCTCTCCACCATTGCAAAGGAGGGTCCTCCATGGTTTATTGATAGTGATGTGCTGCATGAGTTGGAGAGAGAAATTCCTCTGTAGGTAACTTATTTTCCTCCCTGGTTAGAGAGGAGCAGGAAGTGTCCTTATGACTGAAAATGTGCATTCTATGTTGCCTCTAAAAAGTGGCAAAGTCAAAAGAAAGGATCACAGTGTTATAGGACTTTAAAAGACCATCTCATTTAACAGATGTGAGTGCCCCTTTGAGCTCTGGCTATGAGGCATGAAATCTCTCCTACACTTCAGCTTTGGTTCTTTAAACAAAAGAAACATCAAATTTGTTTCTTGAAATTGTGATTTTCACCTCATTTCTCCTTGTTTTGCCATATAATTAAGAGAACTTGATGACTTAATAGGATGAACTTGGTTTCACATTCAAAAAAGAGATTAAGAAAAACCTGTGGTGGATTATAATAATATTATGTACAGCTACCAAATATATTAGTTTAAGTTTTCAGGTCAACAAAATACACGATTGCCTGGGTTCAAGTCCTGGCTCTTTCTCTGTAAAGGTCTTACAAGCTTGAACCTGTCACTTGGTCTCTGTGGGTTCAGTTTTGTCATCTATAAACTGAAGGGCTGAAATCTCCATGTGAGTAAATGCATGCCAACTCTGACTGGTGGTATCTGTCAGGAATCCTGTGTTGAGTAGGATACCAAGACCATATCAAGGTAGGGTCCATTGCTATGATCTGTCTTTTAGCAGAGAAAGATTTTTGGCAAGCCCAGGAAGGATGACATCTAAAACCCTTTTCAGCTTCAGCGTTGTATGAGGCTAAGCTGATGGACCACAAATTACCAATGGTTTGCTTTCTGACAGACATTTAAGAAAGTAACAAAAAAGCATGTAATATATAAATCAAAATACTTAACTCCAGCTTAGAAAAATGGCTTGGATAAGTGGCTTAAATGAATGACTTGGGTTGTGAGAAAAAAAAAAAAATCCTCCTTTGTGTTGTAATCGTTTCTCTTCTACCTTATTTAAAGAAATGCGAACGATCTCTTAAAAGATTGAGGTTTAAAAAGGCAACATAATCCTTTCTCTGTGATGAATTACAGTGTAGGAATGATCTACCTGTGATTGAAATAAAAATGTTAACTGACCACTGCCAGATGAGTGGCCTGCAGTACTTTGATGTTGAGTAAATTCAAAGGTGAAGGGCAAACTGCTAAGAAAGCTTTTGATGCATAACCAAGATTTATAAAGCTGGATTGATGAAACACAAGTTAAATCTTAGTGGGGGAAAGGTGGTATACCCAACTAGATACTGATGTCTCTTAAAATACTTGTGTACAGCAATTATCTGGTTTGATAATTAAATTTCAGCTTGACTACTGAAATAACATGTTAAAAATAAATTAAGGAAGGAAACCATAAATATAGCAGGCTCTGGAAACCCTGAAATGAGCTCTCTTTTAGGATAGAAATAGGATTCATCTCTTCTAATTAATTCCCATTGATAGGGGCTTTTTCGAGTGCTGTGTATACATGGTTCTGAGTTTTGAAAAGAGCTTTTAGCTGTTAAGATTATAAATTATAATGCAAGTCTTATTTTTCTTGCCGGTTGTTAACAATTTTTAATATCAGTAAGATCATGTACTAAAATAGGTTTAGCAATAAACTGTATTTTTTGGTGTAACTTTCTTTTAAAGGCTATTTCAGTTCATAACTGAAATGATTATAGCAGAGGGATAGTTTCTCTTTGGTCATTCAGATTTATGAGGAATTGGAATGTCAGGTTGCTTAGGAAAAGTTTATTTTAAAGACTATACCAGAAAAAAAAAAAAAAGCTATAGCAGATAACTTGATAATCGGTGTCTTCTTTATAACTTAAGCATATTTAGAGATCTTCTTCATCCTTATCCAGGTTTTTTACTAGATTTTTACTTACTATTAAGATAATACTATGAGTAATTGGGAATTACTCACTCTTATTTAAATAACTAACTTGGGCTCAGTTAAAACACTCTTGCCATGCTTCCCAGTGAATAGATTGTTTTAATACTCTGAAAATGAGAGGCACATTAAAAAATCAAAATGCTTTTAGAAATAGAATAATTACTTATTAATAAATTATTAATTACTCTGTGTTGTAATATTCTTAGGCTGATTTAGCTGTTGATAAGAGTAACAGAACCTTTAACCAACACATTGCTCTTTTTTTAAATTTTTGCACTATAGTTCTTGTATATCCAATGTATAAGAAATTATTTTATGCAACACAATAAATTCATTCACTTTGATTTGAAAGTTCATGTGTATGTAATATATGGGTTGAAATAAGACTTTCTGTTGTTTATTTCTGCATGCATCTTATACTTGGAGTTTATTCTGCCATCTCCTTAAATGATGACATCCTAGTTCTAGTAAGATCGCCTATTCAAAAGCATACTGCTTCTGCTAAGAACTGGGAAATATGCCACAGAAGGTCTTTGGGTGATTGAAAATAGATAATGCAAATGCAGGCTCCTATTTTTTACATTTAGCAGAACCCTGTTGTTAAGATAGTACAGATTTGTTCTTATATTTACACGCAATTTCACCTCCTTTGGTAGTCTGGCTTCTAAATCTGCAGTAGATTAATAGCAGCAAATTAGAAGCGGTAGAAAAGCTTTTATAGGAAACATAATGATAGTAGTGAGCAACGACAGCTGACAACTTATCTACAGATGAGAAAACAGAAAATCTATAAAACACACAGCCTTAAAAAGCATTAGCAGACTAGGGCCCGCGAGCGGCAGTGTGATCGGTAAATGACAAGGCAGCCGCTCTATAAGGGCATCGCTGTATAATAGAGCAGAGTGCAGTAATTGATGTGCCGGATGATGACCTTTTGCCATCACGAAGGAGGACAGAACTCTGCGTACTTTAAAAAACTTACCTTTCTGGAATTTCTTTCCCTGGTGTGCCTGGTAAATTGAGATTTTACTATATTCTCTTAGAACTTAACAAATAGAAATGGTTATTTAAATGCAATGAAATGTGCATATAAATACAGCCTTTAAAGAGATTAATTTGTTGATGAAGCACCTATGAGAGAGGGAGACACATTCTAGGTATCTAATAAAGGTCACCTAGATGTGACTATGGCAATAGGACTTTCTTCTGAAGGATTTCAGAGAAGAGACCGAATTAAGATTTAAATCTAGCTGTAAATTGCAGGATCTGACACTAAGCAGCTAGTTTGTTGTCATGACCCTGACCTTGTTCTTGGTGATGAAGAATATGGTGCTCTCTGGACTTTTTGGTAGAGAAGGGACTGTGTATGTGTCTGTGCACATGTAGATGTCATCAAAAAGAATTGGTGTGATAATTGTGACGTTATATGCCATAGATACATTAGCAATGTGCCAGCATAGTACTTTCAAAATTTGTTTACTGAAGACATCAGATTTGCTTTGCTTTTTAAGTAATTGTAAATAAGCACATAAATGCACACCCTCCTATTTTTGTCATACTGTTGCTCTCCTGGGGAGAAAAAATCAAATGGGCTATTAATAAAAGAAGATAGGATACTATTTAGCTAGCATGAGGTCCCAAATTACTTAAGTAAGATAGCCATCACTGTCTATTGCTTGGTTTTTGGCTCTTTGCAGCCACATAATACACAGTTGTTGAAGTGGGCTGTAGTTTCTTTACCTTGTGATCAAATGTAGGGAGAAGTTTTGTGAAAAGATTTTGGTAGCATGGTAATAAGAGACATTGGAACTACATTTAGGGAGGGTAAAATAATTACCCTGTCCACATGTCCACATACCCCTTTTTCTTTTCTCAATTTAAACGTGTAGTTTTTCCTTACAGAAATCTGTTATTTACGACTACCTGTCTTCTGGAATTTTTAGTCTTTACAAATCTAGCTACATTTGCTGTTTGAAGGTGATGCTTTTGACCTCCGTGTTGGTCCAACTTCTGGTTTGTTTTTCCTGTTAATGGTGATGGATTTGCACAGATTTAGCCACACACTGGTTTCCCGTTTCATTTGTGTCCAGTGGCACGTGTTTGCAGATGTAACAGCATACAGACATAGACTATTGTAAAGTCATGCCATACAGACAGGCCAGGCCAGGCCCTGTGACCAGAGCTTGGCGGGCATGGCGCTATACACGTGTGTATTTCAGAGCTTATTGGATCTTAGTACGGTGGATTTTTAGAGTGCTTACATTTGATTTTCAAGAGATGCTTTTAAAAACAATCTGCTTCGGGCCCTCCCTGGTGGCGCAACTGCTTGCACAGTGCTGTAAGCAGGCAGTAGCCGAGTTCCATCTCTAGCCCCGGAGGTGATCCACATGGCATGGCAGACCTCTCCTGACCTGCCCCCTGCTCCCCTCAGCAGTATACTACGCTGATCTGCCTGTTCTGCTCCCCACTCTTTCTCACCACCTCACTGGCCTGTCCCCCAGTTCTGTTTGTGTAAATAAATAAATCTTAAAGAACAGCGTCAAGCTTACTCTGTGACTACTACCTAGACACGTATGAGTGCAACATGTGTTAACTGTTAGTGACAGCCATTCCCTATCACCATTATCTATAAAACTCATGTTTGGAGCAAGAGCTTATAACTTCTAGTTCCCAGTGTTGTTTGCTGTTTTTGAAAGAAAGTAGGGTGTAAATACTAGGCCCAACTAGCCTCTATTGAATGGCTATTTGTTTGTTCAAGTAACAAATAGCAAAGGTAAAGGTGGAGGGCACTTTTCTACACTATTGTGTGGGTGCCCATAATTTAAAATAAACTACAGAAAGGAAGTATTATTTTCACAAACAAAACATCGTGGCTTAGTCATTTTCCATTTCTAGATGATGAACGTGTCATACAGCTGTATCGTGTTTTTTTCCAAAGTGAATGGCATACTATACTTAAAAGTGAAGCAGACTCTACTGTGGTGTTGCCAAGGTAACTGACCAGCGAGTATGCAGTTCAGTAGATTGCAGAAAGGCAATTGAGTACACATGAATAAAGAAATGTGCATGTCATCTTAAAGCCCAGGAGGGCCCTGGTAGATTGTGGTTTGGGCTCTATGGATCGCAGAAATATTTTTTTATGAAAGCAGAAATTGAGATGTTCTATGCTAGTCCTTGGAGTGGCAGGCAGTTTTGGCCCAGCAAAGGGCTATTAAAAAAAAAAAAGAATCATTTCAGTATTATTTAATTTGAGCAACCTTTCTGTTTTGCTTTACAAGCTAGCTTTTACCACCTTATGATAGAAAAAACTAAGAAAGACAGTTGTAGTCGTCAGATAAAGGAGGATGGTAATTCATATGCTCCTAAACACACATAATTCAAATTATATGTGTTTATTCAAATTGCAAAACTGAAATTTAAAGTAAATATTATATATATTAAGTCCAAAAATGTGAAACCTGTTTTTAGCTCTATCTGCTTTAAATAGGAAAATATTTGTCCATTCGATACATTATTTAAATATGCCAGTTACTCTTTAGGTACTGTGGAAGTAACAAAGGTAAAAAAAATTCAGTGCTGAACTTCAAGGAGTTGTGATCTAAAATATAAACACCTTTATGTATAGAAAAAAGGAACAGCTTAACAGTAGTTCAAAAGTCTCCATAATTTGACTCTTCTTTGCCTACCATAAGTAACCTCCAGAATCTAGTATCCTGCTTACTTTCCTTGAAGGATCCTAAAAGGGCCCCTCATTTCCCACAATTGTATCTTAGCCATGTTTTTACCAGTGAATTGTGAAAATTGCCTATCTGACAGAATCCTGCTGGTACTTTCTAAGAGCCATATTGAATTATACCTTTTGATATAATTTTTTCCCTAAATCTCTCCAACCTTAATTGCTTCTGACCACTTTCCTGGTATTGTCAGAGCAGTTTAAATACTTGAGGTAATAACTAGATAGGTAATTATTGGCCTTCATAGCCAGATGGTGAATTCATGAAAGGCAGGGACCAGATCACCTCCTTCACTTTCTCCAGAGCACCCACCATTCATGGGAAGTTGTGGAATCCTATGGGGGAAAAAATGTGAAATTCTCAACCTCACTATTTTGCTATGACTCATTCATTCTCATTTTTAATAGGATCATTTTTACAGGTGAGTACATAAATTGTTCTTGGGGAGAAATAGGGTACTCTAAATGCCATGGAAAGATGAGTAGGAAAGAAGGAGTCTCTACACACCTGGTTTAAACCTAACTTGCAACTTCCTTCCTTCTGTTACATACCCTTTGAAGTTGTGTTTTTAGTAGTAAAGCTATGATACATGAGGCTGCAAGCCAAATATTTTAGTTTAGCTCCTTGATTTTGGCAGTCATTCATGGAAGTGCAAGGACAAGTTTTCACAGATAAGAAACATTTTGTGGGAGTTCCTATTTTTATGCCCAAAACTTATGTCACTGATCTTGCCATCCAGAACTTTTAGTTAGCTGTGAGCCTTAAAGTTAATTACTACCTTTATAAATTCATCAGTGACTAAGAGAAAGAAGTGGCCTGATAGTTTATCTTCTGAAAATAACAGTAGGTAGCCACGAAGGAATAGCCAAGAAGGAAGCATGAAACACAAAAGAGTTTCTAAATGTCACCAGTGCAATGATGGTAACATGTTGGTGGAGATAAGAAAACACAGTGGGCGAATATTAACCAAACACATTTGTGCATTTTGACATACTCATATATCTTAAATAATCAGTAAATCATTTGTGCTTAATTTTATTATGTAATTGTTATTGGCTACTTAGGATATAGCATGAAAGAATAGTTTATATTGCATGAATTAGGAAATGTCAATATCAGGAAAAATGGATTTCTGAAAGAGATATGATGGGTAAAACTCAGAAAAAAGAATACAATTAATTATATATATATATGGTATTATATGTTTATATACTTTGTCTAGCTGACAACTAATACAGTGTAGATTCTTATTTTAAAATGAACTATATACTTTGCTTTTAAAAAGGAAGCAGAAAAAACTAGCAATTATGTAGTAGGTTCATTCTTGTGAAATATTGCACTAGTGATTTCAATAAAAATAAATTAATAAAAGATATTATGGGTGTCTTCATTGTGTTTATTTAAAGTACTGAGTGTGCCTAATTTTGTTTAGTTTGTATTTGAGAAGTCTCTGAATACAGCCAAGTTGAGAGACTTCTGCATATTTTATGCTAAAGTCACTTCCCTTTAAAACAAACTGATTAACAGTATGTTGCATGTGCTTCAGTTTTCCCAGAAAATTCTGCTTAGTGAAACCTTTATTTTGAAAGTTGAATCATCAAGAATGTTTCATTATTTTTCTCTGTCTTCTCTTTAATTTCAGTATACACTATTTTCTCAAAGGTGCACTCTGATCGGAATGTATACCCGTCTGCAGGTGTCCTCTTTGTTCATGTTTTGGAAAGGGAGTACTTTAAGGGGGAGTTTCCACCTTACCCAAAACCTGGTATGTATATTCTTGTTGGGGATAAGAGAAATAGTCAATTTGCTAAATTTTTCTTTCTGCGCATTGTGCATTATCTAGATGCTATATGATCAAATACTATTGACATTGGACATGGTCTGGTTATGCGATGAATTGGTTGTTATGGGGTAGCTCTCATTTTAGGATTAGAAATATAATTACACAAGGAAATAAATCATTTTTGAATTTTAAGAAGAAAGCATTTTTCTGGTTTCCCAACCTTGAGTTTTGTGCTTCTGATAAATGTCCAACCCATATTCACATAGAAACAATTATAGTTATACAATTAGGATGTTCAATATTAAAATAGATTCCAATATAGTACACTGATTTTTTGAAAACTATACATATTTTGTAGAAGAGAATTAAATATAATAAAAGTTTTAGAATGTGAGATAATTTTATAGAGCTTTATAAATTTTTCCTTTAAAAATGTATTTTTTTAAAAATTTTATTCGTACAGAACAGGGGTACAGGCCAGAGATGCGGAGGGTGAGAGGATTCACCAGAGACAGAGTGGGGAGCAGAACAGGCAGATCCACGAAGCACACCGCTGATGTGGTCACCTCCGGGGGCAGGCGGGGATCTAACTCATGCGGTGTGGTTTAAGCTTCTTTGTGCTGTGCCCTAACCCGCTGCGCCACCAGGGAGGGCCTAAAAATGTATTTTTTATAAAAAGTATTTTTGAGATGTATTGGAGTTAACTGTTTTCAACAGCATACAACAAAAAAAAGGTCTTTTCATCATTTCTTTAATATATTATCATGTATTCTATATTTGCAAAACTTTCAGCATTTGAGGTGAAAATCTGGAGTTTTTAAAAGCATAGTTTCTGGAGTCTGTCATTATTAAATTCTGTTTTCACCACTTAATATGACCATGGAGAAGTTACTTAATATGGAAATCATACATATTCCATTAGTGGTGTTAGGGCTAATAATAGCATTTCTTTCATAGTATGTTTAAAAGTCAGATGAAATAATGACTTTAGGGCACATAACACAGGGCTGGATGCATGCTAAAAATGATGCTATTAATATTGTTTATTATTAATAAATTGATTATGATAATTGTTTTAGATTTGTGACATCTTTTGCAACTCATCATTCAGTGATCTTAAGATTACATAAGTTTTGTTTCATTGATGATTTCAGAATTTTTGAGGTACCCCTTGTTATTAGTTTGATAACATTCAGCTTCCTGAAAGGAAAGCCTCTGGAGAGAATGAATACAAAAACATGATGAGGGGATTTCCCTGAAAAATAGTTTTCACATTGTCAGTACTCCTATGTTACCAAAAAAGAAAGAAAAGAAAATTACCCAAAACCCAAAATGTATGTTTGCTGTCTTTGTTGCATCAGATTTCTAGACAATCCAAAAAATAATAAGATTTTTTCTTCATGAGACTCTCATCTAATTCCCACATGGAATTTTTTCTTTTTTGGTGTGTATTTAGTTTGCTACAAAGGTAAGACAAAAATCTTGTTCAGAAATATTTTGATTGAAACTACCAAAGCAATGTGTGAAAATAACTGTCTTGTATTTTAATCCTGTGTTTCTTATCTAGGTGAGATTAGTAACGATCCCATAACATTTAACACGAATTTAATGGGTTACCCAGACAGACCTGGATGGCTTCGATATATCCAAAGGACACCGTATAGTGATGGAGTCCTATATGGATCACCAACTGCTGAAAATGTGGGGAAACCAACAATCATTGAGGTAATTTTAGAAAGCAGTATTGTATTTTTATAATTTAACTTTCAAATGTTGATGTTAAAATGACATCAGGTTTTCAGAGATTTTTTTTAAGATTCTTTATTTTTATTTTTATTTATTTATGCATACAGAAATGGGAGTACAAGACAGAGGTGCAGGGGTGGTGAGATGATTCACCAGAGACAGAGTGGGGAGCAGAACAGGCAGATCAACAAAGTACACTGCTGAGGGGAGCAGCGGGCTGGTCAAGAGAGATCTGCTGCGCCATGTGGTCACCTCCTGTGTGAGGGATAGA
This sequence comes from Condylura cristata, assembly GCF_000260355.1. NCBI lineage: Eukaryota > Metazoa > Chordata > Mammalia > Eulipotyphla > Talpidae > Condylura > Condylura cristata. Next base: position 10,477,680 of record NW_004567106.1, on the reverse strand, counting down.
ACTCGCACTGAAGTGGCTGCGGCTCACTTGCAGTGCTGCGTTCTGACCCTTTGTGCCACCAGGGAGCCCCTGATTTTCAGTAATTTATGTATGGAAACACGCCAGGTTATATTTGAAAATTTACCATTTTCTGTTCATCTACAAGTTTTTCTGCCTCCTCTTTACTATAAAAATGATAACCTGTATTTCAAAAGTCATGAAGAAAAATGAGAGCTACTTAAAGAAATAGATTACTCTATATGAATTTAAGAAAAACACTCTGTTGTACATTTTTATTTGAAATTCCATTAAAATATAGTCATTGAGGGCCCTCCCTGGTGGCGCAGCGGGTTAAAGCACAGCACTGAGAATCTAAAGCCGCTTCCGCATGAGTTCGATTCCCGCCTGTCCCG
>NW_004567106.1:10447023-10476158 GCF_000260355.1 Condylura cristata | reverse complement strand
TGGAGTGGAACTTCAATTTAGCCAATAACTTACAACATGAAAATGTTTGAAGAGTTGTAAGGAGGTTAATAAGAATTCACTTGATAAAGTAAAAAGAAGGCTATCTTGAGCAGAGGAAAGAGTACATCAAAATCTTGGAGGTATAAACAAAACCACATGGTCTCCTAAAACTGCAAGTGTGACTGAAGGGTAAGATACACCCCAGAGAGAGAACGATGGGGCCAGAGGTGTTGAAGTTGATAACGGGCAGGTCTTTGAAGTTTCAGTAAACCATGCTAATATGTTTGACCTTGTTTTGGAAAGTATTATTTGATGGTAGTATTACAGCTCATCAGAATTTCACTAACATTTGAGGTCCCACCTGCAAGATAATAATGACATCAAATCCTTAGTGGGAATTAATGCCTTAAAAACTGAATGGTTTTAAGTGTTTCACTGTTTACTATACTCAACAAATACAGCATTATAATGACAGTAATGACAGGACAAGACTAGTATGGTCTGCTCTCCGCATCACCTCCAGAATCTTAGACTGCAAAGTAAGTGTTCAGTTCCATAGTGGTATTGGTCAGGACAGCAGGGTAGGAATTATTAGTTGAATTGCTGGGAGCTTGAAGGTCTCAGGTGGCATGTTTTCTACTAGTATATATAAATGTTCAGGGGATTACATGCTATAAGTTTTCCTCCAAAGTTTTAATCAGTTCTGGATTGTAGATATGAGCTTCCATGTTGGTCAAGAAGGAAGTTTACTTCATTTCAGTTGGAATTTATGTTAATATGTTTTTGAGTGAGTTCTTTAAAAAGATCTGCTTCCTTTAGGCAAGCAAGGTAGACACAGAAATATTATAGATAAGAGAAAGTTATTTTGATTTATTGTCAAAATAATTCTAACAGCATTCAGTAGTAATGTTATAGAATATATGAATGTAATTTACCACATTTCTAGGTTAAAGGAAAAAAATTGCAGTATCATCTTGATAGACACAGAGAAAGCATTTAATAAAATTCGATACCTTTTTTCTTGATAAGAAAAAAATAACTCTTAGGAAAGTTCCTTAGCCTGAAGATTATTCCAAAAATAATGTCAAACATCATTCTTTCATAAGAAAACACTAAACACTAGAGGAATTACATTTAAACTTAGGAAAAAAAAAACAAGAATAATACCATCCCATCACATTTATTGCAGAATATATTGGATATCCTACCCAATACAATAAAGCAAGAGGGGAAAGTGACAGCTATAGCGATTTGAAAGAAAGAAATCAAATAGTCAATGAAATAAAAGGCCTGTACACCATTCAAAATCTTAAGAAAACCTAGCAGTTATGGGATCACTAAAAAAAAAGCTATATTTTTGTACATGAATAATAAACATTAAGAAAATATAGGGTCCTCCCTGGTGGCACATCAGGTTAAGACACAGCACTGCAAGCGAGCAGCACCCCTTCAGTGCAAGTGGGATCCCCGACCCTGGAGGTGATCCACATGGCTGGTAGACCTCTCCTGATACGCCCGTTGCTCCTCTCAGCAGTGTACTTTATAGATCTTCCTGTCTTGCTCCCCACTCTGTTTCTGGTGACTTCTCTCTCTCATTGCCCCAGTTCTGTATACATAAATGAAAGAATCTATATTTTTAAGAAACACCATTTTTAGATAGTAACAAAAATTATGGGCTACGTGGAATAAATCTAACAGAAGGAATTCTAGATCAGGAGAATTACACAGCTCTTGATATTCAAGGATACCTACATAAGTAAAAAGGTAGGCCGTTTTTGGCTCAGTGTTATATAGGCATTCCTTCCACCCTCCTTGATCTATAGATTATTTTCCTACAGGTAATTCTAATTTAAATGGCAAGAGGTTTCTTCATGGAACTTGGCAAGCAAATTCTAGGACTTATAAGGAAGATAATGGCCAAGAAAAATTAAGACACTTAAGAATAAAAAATAGGGGGAGGGGTGAGATTTCTTTCCCTCCCAGATAGCAAGAATAATTAAAAATCTGTAGTAATTATTCTAAAATTTCATAAACATAGGGCTAGACAAATTAACCTATATATGTGTGTGTGTGTATATATATATATATAACCTATATGTGTGTATAAACAGACAGCCCAGAAATAGTTAAGAACATATATAAGGAACAGTGATATATATTTAATGAAATGGTACTGTGGGTTTGAGAGAAGAATGTCTATGTTGAATAATGCTCAGATAATTGATTTTTTTTTTATGTGGGCAACATAAAATTAGGGTTTCTCATTCCTTCAAATATTATCTCTGGTGAGTGAAAGTTATTTCACTTAAAACTCAGAATCAATGCCCAAGAATCCGTGATATTTGTCTTTGAATGTACAACTCACTGCTTTTTAGTTTGAGTCAGATTTTTCCAATTCTTTTATCTCAGTGTCAACTACAGCTGCAGTTACTGCCAGAAGGCTAGTGCTGGGACTCTAAGACTTACACAATCATTTGGGTTTTTTGAGGTACTTCAGACCTGTCTGAATGATTTAATATCTGTTATAAAGTTAATTATTCTGGATTTTTGAAGCCATATCCTGTTGTTAGCCTCTGTTGGCTTTGTTTGTTGTTTGCAGTGTCTGTTTCTCAGTTGACTTTGATGTAAGTTCATTGACTCTACAAATGTTTACTAATATTTGACTCTATAAAGGGATTGATTTGTGCTTTTGAGCATGTGCCATCAACTTTTATAGACTATGATCCTTACCACTTTGCTCATGTTGTGAGTGGGATTTGTGACATTTTCTTCACGAGTTGATGTGCAGTTTAGTGCTAAATGCGAACAATATAGAGATTTGCTTGTTATAAAGCATGCTTTCCAGTACAATCCTAAAGCTCCATTTTAAGAGTACAAACAGATTGTTTTATTGTTGTTTTTTGTTGTTGTTGTTGTTGTTAAATCTTAGAACAGCACCAGTAAGTAATTCATAATGGTTAATCCATTTACTAATGATGCTTCTGCTCTGCTAGTCGCACTTAATGGACTTCTATAAAAGGGTTTTTCTGATTTAAAATTTTTTAGCATGTTGAATAGACCGGACTAATTATTTATTTTCTCATATTATTGCTAAAAGCTCTGCTTCTTATTGCCCAGAAAAAGAATATTTCGTAGGTATATAAACAAATAATGAAAATGGAAAGGACAATAACTTGTCCTCATTTTGTCCTTAATGAATTTTGTTTTCCAAATAACATTTTACATCTTTAACATGATTTTCCCTTTTCTAATAGATAACTGCCTACAATAGACGTACCTTTGAGACTGCAAGGCATAATTTGATAATTAATATAATGTCAGCAGAAGGTAAGTATGGAAAAATAGGTGCTGATTATTTCCTTACTTACAGGAAGTATAATCTCATGTTTTATGTTTGTAAAATATTGTTAAGGGTTTTAAAGCACCATGTACCTAATATCACTAATGAAATAGTAAATGTGGAATAGAAAATTAAGACATTTAATTTGTTATGAAATATCATGAGGTTTTATGATGCTGAAAGTGTCAGGCTAGACTGCTAAATAGATGGACTGGGCTACTTATTGCTCTAGGACTTGGTTTCCTCCTCTGCAAAATGGGACTAAAAATAATATTTCTATTGTAAATCTGGGATAAGTAATCCATGAATCAAAGCTTCAAGTGTGTTTAACACAGAGTTGAGCACAGAAGGCATGATCAGTAATTATTAACTAATTCTATCTTTTTTACTATTACATCATAGATAGTATGTGTGCGGGGTTATAGACTTCTACAACTTAGCTGACTGACATAAACTATAATTTGGGTCATCATCTCCTTATTAAATAGCTAATCATGTATCCATAATTGTTGGAGTCCATCAGTAATTCAGTTACATATGCTAAAATTTTAGGTGATTCCCAAGTATGTGGAAGGTTTAGTGACACAGGAAATATTCCAAGAATTACACTCTTAAATATTTTAGTTCTATTTTGATAAATGCACACTGCTATAACCAGTACTTAAAATGTATAAATCCTGGGATACTCCTGTCTATACCAGATTTTATTTATTAAGACTAACAGGATAAGAACTATTACCACATCTTTTTGCTTATGAAAACAGCAAAAACAAGTATGTGTCCTAGATAAGGGAATTATTACTTCTGATTTCTAATACAATTTAAAAAATAAATGAGCATGGGTAAAACATTTTATCAGAACCTACTGAATTGTAATTCATGATCATTTAGTAAAGGTTGGACTAAAAATTGCCATCATGCTACATAAAAAAGTGTAATTTTGTAGAATTGATGATATAATACCCAAGTGGGAAAATTGCATGAAGATTTACAACCTTCTTCTGTGAGTTTTTCCTCTCAGGTGTTTTAGCAGCATCGATTGCAGGAAACAAATGTGCTAGTTAAAAATGTCAATTGACCTTCATTTCAGGAAAGCAGATCCAAATTTCCTGTTCTGTGGGCCTGGACGGATGACTCTCTGTCCATTTTTCCAGTGCCCAAGGGCTTTGGGTAGTTGTTAAGTTTTAGATGAGGACTCCAGTTCTCATAGGATACCTACAGCCAGCCTAAGCTTTCCTTATAGAATTGGAAAATCCTTAGTGAATTACAAAAACTACAAAGCTCTCTTTCTTCTTGGGTGTCATCAGTAGTAATCATGTGGTTGCATTACAGTGAGCTTGGACTAGTCTCACCATTGTGTTTCCAGAGTGACTCAGAATTCCTTGTCAGGTATGGAACTCCCTATAAACCGCAAGGCAGCCTGTTGTCCAGTTTGAACTTCCTCCTTCTCCAATCTGGTCTCAGTCCTCTGAGTACACAAGGCATCCTAATAAGCACAGGAGTGAAAGTTGACTTTCCTTGACTGTTTTTCCAAGTGAGGAGCTCTGAGGTTTTCCTGGCAAGGAAGAAAGTAGATGGGTTTTGGAAACCTTCACTGTTACTTCAGGCATAGGTGCTGCACTTTCTTGTATATCGGATTCATGGCTCCAAACTGTGAAATCCTCTGAACTAAAGTATGTTTGTCCTTGTTGACTTAGACAGACGTATTTTGGCACCAGAGTGTACACCTTTGAGCATGGCCTCCACTCAAGCCATTTTCCCAGATAAGATTAGGAAAAGAAATAACAAGAGTTGGACATCAGCAAATCATGGTCAGTCTGACTGCTTGCTCAGCTGTGCTCCTGCTCAGAGAGACTTAGTGGGAAATTAGTCATGTAGAATCACACAGCATGGAGCTCAAGGAGAGTACATTGAGTGATTCTCTAAATTAGGTTTAGTGCCTCAGAGGCTTGCCACCAATCTGTTGGCCTACTGTTCCCCTGGCCTCTGTGATGTCCAAATATAGCAGGCATGGGATTTCCCCAAAGTTAGAAAGCTACTGTGACTCATCTCTGGGAGGCCTGGCAACAGCACTTGGCTCAGCAGACAGCAGGCAGCTGCAAGCCCTGGGCCTCTGAGGGGCGTGGCAGCAGTGTCTCAGAAAGGGAGCCACCACCTAGGTTCCCAGGTACTAGGAAATGCTGAATAAGAGTTCTCCAGAAAGTACCCTGATATTGAGAACAAGAAAAAAAAAAGTCTTGCATGTTCTTTTAGGGATGTGGTTATAAAAATTCTGAATGAAATTAATAGAGGATAAACTTCTAGCATATTCGAAAACTATAATTGGTCTTATTTATAAATACTGTTTATTTCCAAGAAACTGTTCATCATGACATATTTCTGTGTGACTATTTCTAGTTATGGGAGAAAATATAGCATGATTAAGCTACTGTTTATCTATATAAACAGGAAATGTATCTGAATAAAACTGGAAATTTATCTACATGAAAATGAATAACATTTTTCAAGGTTACAGATGGGTTATATATCAAACAAATATAACACAGTCATAAGCATAATAAATTATAGTGTAGGAAATGAGTAACAAAATGTCTGTGATTTGGGCCTTGAAAAAGTCTTCTCTAGGAAGAGACTTATTATACTCTAGAAAACTGTTGAAAACTCTAACGTTGGAGTATTTTTCCTCACTTCATATGTGGTATAAAGTATTCTTTAATATTAAAAAGAGTTCATAAAAATGAAATCATCAGAATTTCAGTTATTAGTTTTATGATTTTTATTTTTCATTCTATTACTAAGTAAGCATGGGATATTTTACAGATACATGAGTTTTAATGAAATAAGTCAGAGGCTTATATCTCCTGTAACTACTATTGGGGACTGAAAAGAAGCATCTTTTTTTCCTTTTAAGGAATGAAGGGAGGTAATCAGTTTGTTTAGAATATTGTTATAATTGCTAATGTGTAATATTTTTAAGTTCTTCCTTTATGCTAAGAGAGTACTATACACAGTCTGCATTAGCTTAGATGCAAATCATATGAGGTAAACTGAAGTTACTGTGAATTCCTGAATCTCAAAAATCACCTTACCTATCTAAAAGCATGGAAAGAAATACAAATACCTCTTACCTTCTGCTGTGAGATTTAAATATTATTGTTCATCTCAGTTCCTTAGGTTGGCTAGCCTTATAGTAAATAGTCAAAAGTATAGTCTTTATGATCACAGAAAAAAATTAAGGCAGTAATATATATATATATATATGTGTGTGTGTGTGTAGGTATATAAATTACAAGCTAGTCTTTATATTGATAAAACAGTCAGTGTATAGGAGATGATTATTCAAGTGTAACACTTGAGAAAGTGAAATAAATTTTTTTCTTATCACATCATCTAGGTGATAATGTATTTGGAAAAAAGATTTTGACTTTAATACATTACAAATACAAAATAATATTTCTGTGTTATGAGTTCCATATAGCTCTGTATCTTCCATGTATTGTTCTGGAAATGCTTCTCTCTATAGGAAATATTGTCCGTGGCATGCATGTCACTGGCAAATTAAGGCGGACGTAGCATTTTTCTACTTTTTGGTCAAATCCTATAATTATAAATTGTCCTACTATCCCTTGGATTTGATTATATTGTAGATGAATTTCAGTGTCAAATGTTTATTTTTCAATCTGTTCTCTGTCATACAGAAGGTTTTTAAAGTCAGTGTTAATATCATTTCCCAAGGACTGGATTAATGGTAGAAATACACAAATCTTTACTTCTTGTTACCTTTATATAGACTAGTTCATTAAAGATGTGTATACCCTTTTCCACCAAAATTAGACTTCCCATTACCATATCAAGCAGAATTTTTCATTAAAAATATGAATGTGGAAGAAATGTTGGCCAGTGAGGTTCTCGGAGACTTTCTTGGAGCGGTGAAAAATGTATGGCAGCCAGAGCGTCTGAATGCCATCAACATCACGTCGGCCCTGGACAGGGGTGGCCGGGTTCCACTTCCCATTAACGACATGAAAGAGGGGTAAGCAAACCTTTATCTCATTGCCTTTAAATATGGATTTTAAGTATGGTGATGGTATCAAACTTACTATATATTGGAGATGGCCTATTGCATTTTTCTTTTTAATAAGAAATAGGTATTATAAAGATATGAAAATATGAGCAATTTTCTATTGACAAAGAAGTTATATTAATGGGGCTTTATAGCTGATGTTCCATGCCCTATGAAATCTAATGGTAGATCAGGAACAGCATCACAAATTACAGCATTAAGTCTTTTGTACCTTCCATAGAGAAGCTGATTATTTGGCACCCTAAATTTCAAAGGAAATTGATGCCCTAGTTATCAGCTACAGAAGGACATGCAGACTGCTGTAACTTTATTCTCGGAAAGTATTTCTTAGCCTTTAACATTCTTTCCACCACATGTCAGTGATTGATGACTGGGGTGGATTTGAAAGCCATTCCTAAGACCTGGCTTTGTCAGTTACAAGTTGGGGGACACTAGGTAAAATGCTGCACTCCTCTGTGCCTTGACTTCTCGCTCTGCTCATTGGGGTTACACTTTTTTTCAGAGCGGTCGTCACCATTAAACACATTGCATTTGAAGGTATTTGTCTATGCTCAGTGCTAACAAATACAGGGTTATGACTTACACTCTTGATAGGTTGAGACACCCTCCTTCTGCCTGGGTGAACTGAAAGTTTCAAATGTCAGTTTTGGGCCAAACTTTAATATGTAATTTCTGATCCGTACGTTGAGGCAGATTTGCCTTCTTTTTTCTAACCAATCCTATAAGCCTAAAAAAGATATGAAATAAATCACATTTTGTGCAGTATATTCTGTTTCTATCTCTTCTTTTACCCATAATTCTGGTAACATATTTTTTTTCCTGCAGATGATATCTAGAATTAACTAAAAGATGTGGATTAATAAGAATGAAGTTTAAGGACAGCTTTAGAGGAGAACTCCACTGAAAATAAGGAAAAGGATCACAAATAGACTTAGATGAAGTATGAGGGAGAAGGCAGAGAGGGATAAGGGATAAGCAGTGAGCTGTAAAGTCCAACTTACAAATTTCAGAATTAAATTGTACCTTGTATGTTTCAGTAATGGATTTGGAAGTCAGTCGAGCGCATCTAGAAGTGCTTTGAGGAAAAGAGTTGCTTTATCTCTTATCTTTCTGTTGGTTGACTTTCTACATGAAAGCATAATTCAAGAGCCTAAATATTCACTTTGGAGTTACAACATGGTTTTCTTTCCCATTGCGTAATTAAAGTAGAACCATGGGAAGAATGAACAGGGTAGCTCCCCTGTAAAATTAATCTAAACATGGAAACTTTTCAGTAGTTTTCTTAAAGTAATGAGTTCAATGATGATTGTTTAAACAGTAGCTGAAAGCTATGGGAGGAAGCAGTATGCAAACCACAGTGGTGCTTTCTACTGGGCTCACCCTTCTCTAATGAAGCACAAGCCCCACCCACAGAGGCACAGTCAGAAACTAAACTAAATTGAACTTTCTAAATTTCAACCTAAAACATTGCTTCCCAACTACCTATGTCTAGCCTGCGAGTTGCCAGTTAAGTGTTTTACTAAAATATAGGTAGACTCCTGGCCTTTCATCCCCCTGGAGATTTTGATTCTTTGAGTCTGAGCCTGGGCCTGAGTCTGAATTTGTGACTCTAAATTAAGAACAGAATTTTTTTGTCCTACAAGTACTTGTTAGAGAATTCACTCATTAGCTGACTGACCCCCAACACCTGCTAGAGGGCAGCATATGCTGTCAGATATTTGAGAGGGTCAGTCCCATGGCATTTATTTGGACCCTGTTGTCTTAGATCCTTTCCCAACTTGAAATACTTTCCATGAGTTTTAATTTAACGTTAAGCCATAACCTTTACAAAGTATTCATAGGAGAAGTCTTTTAAAATAGCATTTCTATAAATTGTTTCAGTGCCAGCTCTATCACTCTAAGGTCCCTGTGTGAGCACCGGTGAAATAAGATGCTACTTGAAAACTTATCCCTGAGAATGATTTTATATCTTTTATTTAGTTGCCACAGAATGTCTTGGTAACACAATTTTTAGCCCCATTGCCTTAAATTTATAAATAAATATAATACCTGTCTTCATTACCTTCATTTCTTTTTAGTTATTTACATCATGATTCTTAATTCACTTAGGAAACCTTTTACCCCTGTGCTTTTCTCTTGAAAATACCGTGGGCTATAAATTCCTTTAAACATGAAAAATCAAAAGGATCAGAACTATTAATGAAAGTGCTAGTAAATGTATTCTGTTGCTACTTCATACAACCATCAGTCTTTGACTGAAAAATTTACATGAAATAACTTCTTAATACTCATGGAAGCCACATCTACTAAATACAGGTGTTTCCATAGTTGATACACATGGTACAATGGCAGATGACTAAGAAAAGCTGTCAGTAGTAGATTCTTGGAGTAAACCTATTGCCCTTCCACAGCTGAAAGTGCCCTTAATGTCAGTTATCAAGGAACCATTCTGTAGTATCCAGGTCCTTGTTCTTCTAAATGTGCTTTTTTTATATCTGCAGAATCGCTGATAGTTTTCAAACTTCCCCTGACTCTAACAGAAAGCAATTACAAAGATTTACTTCCAAGTGAATAAGCTCCTGCGAAGATTCGCTTTCACTTGAGGGATCCATAACTCCAGACAACTATGCTCTTTCTGGGCGTGGTCTTGGTACTGCTTTTGCTCATAACAATGTGCTGAAGGCTAAGGACTTGTGGATGCATTTAGGCTGGGATAAAGCTGGTAGAAAGAGGAGCAGGTTCATATTTCATTCCAGGCAAGGCATAGCTGCCAGCCCAGGGTGAGTGATGCGGTGTAAATGGTGGCTATGAAGGGAATGATGGGGTGTGAGGATTAAATAATATACTCACTTTTCATAAGAGATTGTCAAACCTTCCACTATTTCCTCTGGTTACCAAAGCATGTGGATCTAGCCTCAATCAGCATAGAGAATCCTAGTTTATTCTCTAGACAATCTCACAGAGTACTCCCTCTAATTAATTACTTTTTGCCCTCCTGAGGCCTCAAGTTACACTGGAGGAAGAGAATGTCAGTCAGTGGTTGCCAAATATTGCTCTGAGGCAAGGTCATGGTTCTGGGCCAGTCTGTGGGGCTCTGATGAAATTGTCCTGGTCTTTGGTAATTACAAGATTGTTCTTTATACTTCTGTGATGTGCCTTCTATATTTTTGGTGCAAATGCCCTTTATGGCATGATGGTAATTATGAGGTAGGAATTTGGAGGGGAAAAGAAAGCCTTTAATAAAATAGACACCCACTAAATCCACTTTTTATAAGTATAAAAATAGTGAAATTGGGATCATAGGGGTTAAAGTCTCGTCACTATCAAGTTAGCTCCAGCCACTGGGGCATGAGTTGGACCCCCACACCAGCAAGCTGACCCACATGGTGCAGCAGGCCTCTCCACTTGATTCAAAGCATCTTGCCACTGCTTCCTCAGGAATGTATTTCAGTAGATCCACCTGTTCTTCTCCCCACTCTGTCTCTGGTGAACTTTCTTACCACCCCTCCCACCTCTGGCTTGCATCCTAGTTTTTTCATGCATGCATAAATAAAATACAGCATTAAAAAACAGTGAAATCAATGAACTATAGTGCAATATCCTAAGGTTATGCGTAGATTAATTTCTTAGTTTACTTAGAATTTATTAAGTATTTTTCATGTGGCAATAGTATTCATCTCTGGTGCACAGAGACTTAAAAATACAGTCTGTGCTCACAGTCTGTTATGGACCAGGCAAGTAATAAGATAAATTTTAAAAAACTCTTGTGTGTGCCACAATTGAGGCATTTTGGTGGGGTTTCCTTCTCCACTATATGTAGGAGGATTCTGGAAAGGGTTCACAGAGGAGGTCAGGCTGATTAGAATTTAAAATATGAGTGTAAATTAACCTTCTCAAAAAATGAAAAAGGGGCCCCAGGCAGAAGGAACAGCTTGGGCAGAATGCCCTGAGGTAGGATAAAGCCTGGTGGATTTGAAAACCTAAGTGTAGAAATGGACTGGAGAAAATGATCCAGAAAGGAACGTTAATTAAGGAAACAAAGACCAGACCTTGTAAGGCCTTAGAGAAAAATCGTCTGGATTTTATCATCAAATGTGAGTCCCCTTTGTAGGTAGTGATTTATATTAGTTTTCATGTAGAGGTCACACTTGTTATGGAAAAAGGGAGTGATGATTGAAGTGAGTGCTAAAAAGGAGATAGAGGGATTGGGACTTTAGGGAGCTCAGCATTATCCATGTTGAGTCCCAGAGTGACATAAAACAATGAAGAGAGAAACATTTGAGAGGTGGATGTCAGAATGTCTTTGCTGTTAGTGGTAAAGCCAATTAGCATATGGAATTTGGCTCTGAACTGAAATCTTCCCTTAACACTGTAGGCGTGCCTCCTAGGGGACATGGCAGGGAAGTTGGGTAGAGCCTGCTAAACCCACCACCTGGTCACAAGAGTAGGCCAAACCCAAATGTCTGACTTCTGGAAAAATCCTGCCTACCCTTAAAAACTCCAACAAACCCACAAGCGCCTGGGCCATTTGTTAATTCCTTTCCAGTGGAAGGGAATATGCAAGTTGTAGAACAATAACTCACAAGTCCTCTATGGTCTTTGTTTTATTTTTTATTCTGCATTAGATCTTATATTTAGTTTTATTTATTTATTTTTCAACATATCTTTGATTGTTTACAGATTTGCACAGAATGAAGAAGTAAGGTAGGCACAGAGGCAGTAAATAAGAGGCATGTTCTTTTAAAACTTGAGTTCCCAAGCAACATAAAAAGTAAAATGCATTCATCACTTGGACAGTTAGGAAAAAATGTAATCACTAGATCAGTTTATTTGGCTATTGCTGAAGAAGTCATAGTTTTAAGTTATTTACCAGTTACTTGGTTCCCTCTCCTTTATAAGATCTCAATATGTTCAGATTTCAGGAAATACAGTAGATAAAAGTGGAAGGGAAAAGGCGCTTCTAAAGAATAACTTCTGTCTAATACACACTAATTCCTCCACATTTTGAGGCACCACATTTTGTTAACATTGCTTGAGAGTCTTGCACCTCTTCTGTTTATGAACACTTAAACATTTCAAAATGTGCAAAGGTCAGAAAGGTAAAGTTCATCCTCATTTCACTTTATGATGAATTTCTGCAGATCAAAAAGCTGAAAGGACAACAGAAGCCAACATGTTGAAACATACTGGTTTTGCAAAAGCAAAACCACTTCTGTTTCTTTACCTGCAAGGGAAATCCACTATCTGCTTCTCTTGAGCAGACCACTTACAGTTTGTGTTTTTATTTATCAATTTATTTTCCCAGCTTTATTGAGGTAATATGGAGGCACAACAGTACATAAATTGAAGATGTGGAACATAACATTTGATACATGTTTATATTGTGAAATGACCACCACAATATTTAATTCAAATCCATCACCTTGTATACTTATACATCTTTTTTCTCATGATGAACACTTTTGAGATCTGTTGTCAGCTGCTTTCCAACACACAATCTTACAGTTATTTGCATTTTTGTAGTGTTATAATGTTTTTCTCTTTCATTCACTAATGCATTCATGCATTCATGCAGCAAATAAGCCCTGACTGGTTTTAGGGGAAGTGTTAAGGGGCTATTTCTTGGTGGGAAATGATGACTAGTGCTGGAGTTGTAGCCGGGGAACAGAACGAAGTGGACAGGTGTCATGAGAGTTCTCCTAGGGTAAATGTCAGTGACGGATGATGGATTGAATATGTGCAGAGAAGGACAGGAGTTGTGGACGATGGTGCTTGAATTTCTGGCTTGAGCATCTGGCCATGCCAATCAAAAGAGAGAAGAAGATAGAAGGAGCAACAGGTGGAGGTGGGGTGGGGTGATGATGAGCCCAGTTTGGAACATATTAAGTTTGTGAAGCTTATGGTTCATCCAAGTAGAGATGAAAGTAATTTGGCAGTGTATATCAACTGTCATAAAAATGTTTCCACTTCTAGGCATCTCTTTTAAGATAGTAACATTAAAGAATATGCACTGAGATAGTCTTTGCAATATTATTTATAACATCAAAAAATTGGAAGCAACTTACATGTCCAGCTCTGAAATAATTGCTGAATAAATCATGTGCACTTAAAAAATTATTTTGCCATAAAACTATAATTACAAAGACTATACAGTATGGAAAATGCATTAGGTGAAAAAGCAGGATACAAGATTATACTTTAGAGTGGATTGCAGTTAGGTTAAAATATATGCCATTGGAAAAATACATAAGATGCATTGGAAAAAGAAAATAGCTATCTTAGTAAGATAAATTAATTCTGTTTTTATATCACAAGTTTTATGTAATGATTTTATATTTTATACTTTGAGAGAAAAGAGTATTTTGAAGCATCAGAAGCGCTTCTGCATTTTCTCATTTTTATTATCTTGAAGTGAATTAATTTAAAATTCTAATCATAAATGCAAATGAATGGCATGTTAAAGCAAGATGATTATTAAGAGTTACAAGAATTTTTTATTTTATTTCTATTAACATATTTATTTCACTATTATAAGGGAAATATGGCCTTGTCTAGGCAGTTAATATGGGGAAAGAAATCAACTTTATGTGATGCTTAAGAGTAAAGATTTATTTTTTTAATTATATTTTTTAGTGAAATAATGTTAGTTTATCATTACAGATGATTTGGGGGGTATAGTGTCATACCTCTTCAAAAATTACCAGACCAGGCCCCCCCATAAAAGCACCAATAATTCTGCACCTAAAAAACTTATTTTAAATGGAATATTTCCCTTTCAGACTATTTACCAATGGTTTGCAATATTATTTATAACAATAAATAGTTATAAATGGTTTGCAGTATTGCAAACTATTCATCAATGGCTTTCATTTTTGCCTGTGCTCTGAAATTTGTATTTGTTTTTCTGCTTTTATTGAAGTAACATTCATTATTACATGTTTCATGTGTGCATCATTATATATCAATATCTGTATTTTATGACTCTTTACCACAAAATGTCCAATGCCCTTCACTCTGCAATCAATCCCTTTAAACCAGATTTAATCCTCCTTCCCCTCCCCTTCTGCTAATCACAATTTGGTCCTATAGAGCTTATTAAAAAGTCATATGGTTTATATTAGTTTCATTTAGTTCACTTGTTTTGTTTCTCTATGTACCAAACATGAGTGAAATCATACAGTCCTTGTCTTTCTCCATCTGTTTTATTTAATTAACGGTAATACTCTCTAGGTTCACCCATTTTTGTTACAAATACGGGATTTCATCTTTTTTGTAACTAAGTAATGTTCTGTTAATTGGATCTGCCAGAACTTATCTGTCCAATTCCATGGGTACTTATTTCCAACACTTGATTATTATAAATGATGTTGCAATGAAAACAGAGACACACTTATGTTAGAAGTAATGTCTTGTATCCTTTGGGTAAGTACCCAATAGTGGTATCACTGGGTCATGGAGACTTTCTTTTTCTATTTTTATGGAAGAATTTTCATACTGCTTTCTATGCTGAGCCATTATAAATTTGCATTTCCAGCAACAACCAACAGTTTACAAGGATTCCCTTCTCTCCATATCCTTGCCAACACTTGTTTCTTGTCTTTTGGTGAATAGCCTTTCACACAGGTGTGATGCACTATCTCATCTTTATTCTGATTTGCATTTCCCTGATAACAAGAGATGATGAAATCTTTTTACCTGCCTATCAGCCATTTGTATATCTTCTTTGGAGAAGTGTATATTCCGATCCTCTGCTCACTTTTTTTTTTTTTTATAGATTTATTGTGCATACAGAACTGGGGTACAGGCCAGAGGCTCAGGGGCAGTGAGAGGCTTCACCAGAGACAGAGTGGGGAACAGAACAGGCAGATCGACGAAGTATACTGCTGAGGGGAGCAGCGGGCAGGTCAGCAGAGGTCTGCCACGCCATGTGGTCACCTCCGGGGCAGGCGGGAATCGAACTCATGCAGAAACGGCTTTAGATTCTCAGTTCTGTGCTTTAACCCGCTGCGCCACCAGGGAGGGCCCTCTGCTCACTTTTTAATTGGGTTGTTTTTGAAATAGTTGAGTTTATTATTTCTTTTTATGTTTTGATTACTTACTCCTTGTCCAACATTTGATTTATAAACACCTTTTCCAACTCAGCCAACATTTTTATTCTGATAGCTTCCTTTATTGTGCAGAAGCTTTTTAGCTTGATGTAGTCTCACTTATTTTTTTCTTTTGTTTCCTTTGTCATGATCAAACCTCAAAAAACATTTTTGAAAGACTGTGTTGTGGAGTATATCACTTATGTTTGTTTTCTTACATGAATTTTATGATTTCAAGCCTTATGTGTGCATGTTTAATCTATTTAGAGTGAATTTTTGTTCATAGTGTTAGATAGTAATAGTCTTTTAGTTTTACTCTTTTCCCCTGGGCTACCTAGTCTTCCCAACATCATTTATAGACTTTCTGTAAGCTGTTGTATATTCGTGGCCCTTTTGTGCTATATGTCAGCGGTTCACATCTGTGTGGGTTTAATTCTGGACTTTCAATTCTCTTCCATTGGCCTGTGTGTCTTTTTATTCCCACATCATACTGTTTTAATTACTGTTGCATTGTAGTATATAGTTTGAGGTCCGTGTAAATGATAAAATATTTTTTTATTTTTTCCTCAGGTTTTTGCTGTTGCAGTCTTACAATTTCTAATAAATTTTCTGTTTTTTGTTTTTTTTTTTTAAAAAAATGCCATTAGTATCTTCATAGGGATCACACAGAATCAGTATACTGCTTTACATAATATGCTGTACTAACAATGCCAGTTCATGAACACAGTCCTTTTGAAACATATTTCCTTTTGAAATATCTATTTCTTTGTGTCTTCTGTTTCTTTCAACAAGGTCTTAAGAGTTTTCACTTTCACCTCTTTGGTTAAGTTTATTCCCAGCCTTTTCATTGTTTTTGACATGGTTGTAAATGGGATTATTCTGCTGCTAATAATTTGTATTTTAAAAGACAGAAGATTTATATGTATTAATTTTGTTACCTGTCACTTTATTATATTCATTTATTACTTCTTAATAACTTTGTGTTGGAATCTTTGGGATTTTCTATGTATATTGTCATGTCATCAAGCAAAGTTTTATGTCATCCTTTTCAATTGCAGTACCTTTTATATTCTTTGTCTGTTTCTCTGGGTAGTACTTTCAGGACTATGTTGAGTAGTAGTGGTGAGAATGAATATCCTTCTCTCATTTCTGATTTAGAGGAAATCTTCTGTTTTACATCCTCGAGCATAATTTTGGCTTTGGTTTATCATATGTGATCTTTATTGTGTTGTGGTTTATTCCTTCTTTACCCATTTCATTGAGCGTTTTTTCCTAAATCATAAGTAGATGTTGAATCTTGACAAATGCCTTATCTGTGTCTGTTGAAATGATCAAATGCTTTTGACCTTTCTTTTATTGATGTGTATATCATGTTTATTAATTTGCATATGTTGAAACCTCTTTGCATCCTTGGAATAAATCCCAGTTGATTATGGTGATTGTTAATGCATTGTTGAATTCAGCTCGAAAATATTTTATTGAGGATTTTTGCATCTATGTTAGAAATCTTTTCTTCAGTTTTCATTTTTTTGTCATGTCCCTATCTGGTTTTAGAATCAGAGTAATGTTGGATTCAGAGGATGTGTTTGGAAGATTTACCTTCTAAATTCTTTGGTAGGAGTTTAAAGAACATCAGTAACCTTTAAAGGTGTGGTAGAGTGCACTAGTGAAATCGTGTGGTCCTGGGCTTTTGTGTTTTTTGGACACTCTTGATTACATTTTCAGTTTCCATACTCATGATTGGTCTGTTCAGATTTTCAAATTTTTTATGATTCAGTCTTGGAATATTGTATGTTTCTAAGAATTTGTCCTTTTCTTTTAGTTGTCTCATTGTGGTTTTGATTTATGTTGTACTAGTGGCTGATAATGTTGATCATTCCATGCAGCTAATAGCAATTTGTGTATGTGCAGAAATGTTTGTTTGTAAAATTGAATTATTTGTCTTTTGTTACTGAATTGTAAGAGTTCTTTATATAGTGTAGATACTAAGTCCTAATTAGAGAGATGATTTGCTTCCTTTATAGTGTGTTTTAAAACAATCTTTAGGTTTGTAAATACCTATTTGTCTTTTTTTTTGTTATTGCTGGAACTTTTGGTGTCCTAAGAAACCATTGCCTAATATATGTAACACAAGTTTCTACTTGTTTTCTTTTCAGAGTTTAATAGTTTTAGCTCTTACATATAAATGTTTGATCTACTTTGAGTTAACTTTTTATATGGTGTGATGTAGGAGTTGAGCTTCCTATTTTCTTTGTGGCTCTACAGTTGCTTCCACACCATTGAATTGCCTTCACACCTGTGACAAAATTTATTGACTATCTGTGTTTACTCTGGACTCTGATTGTTATTTTATCGATCTACTTACATATCCTGGCTTGACATTTTTTTAACAGCGTTGCTTTGAAATAAGTTTTGAAGTGGTAATTGTCTTTACCTTTGTTTTACTTTTCCTAAAATATTTTTCATGTGTGTCTATTTTAGGTACCTTGAATTTCCATATAAATTTAAGGATCAAATTTTCAATTTCTGCAAAATGATGGCTGGAAATTTGATGGGTTCATTTAAATTTCTAAATGACTGTAGTATTGCCATTTGGAAAAGAAGTATTTATTTAGTTTCCTGGCTTTCAATTTCCTTTTGAAATATCTGAGATTCCTATCTTTTTAAACTGTGCTATGATTATTTAAGTGCTGTTATAGTTATCTTCTCTTTTATTGTGAAACACTTATTGCTCAGTTAAGTAGAGTTCTTTCTCCCTTTCATGCTAAGCTACATGTCAAGAAAATAAATATGGTTTGCTTTGTTTATGTTTAGCAAACAATAACTGTGCTTTTATGTTAACTTAAATAAAAGCTTGAGAGACATTGTAATGAGAGACCTAGCAGAGGGATCTGTGCAGTAGAAAAGCTGACAAAACTGTAAGGTCAAACAGCTAAGATTGCCTAAATGAAGCCCTGTATATCCAGGGATATAACTGTACAAGCTTACAAAGATGAAATCAGGAGCATAAATTCAATGAAATATTACACAGCTGTGAAGAAAAAAGAAGAGGTAGCTTTTGAAATGAAATGGAAGAACTTTGAGGTGATTATGTTGAGTGAAATGAGCCCAAAAAATTGAGTCAGATTTTGGATCTGTAGAAGTACCCAAAAAACAATCCCGCCAAATAGAAGAACTGAAAATTTGAGCTCAGCAAAAAAACAAGATAATTGTTGCCAGAGAGACTAGGGGGAAGGGTGGAGGATGGGGCATGGAAATCGAAAGAGTATGGACATGGATGGTTTGGTGGAGGCCATAACTTTTTTTTTTAATCAGGAAAAAAATCTATCCCATTGTATATTGTCTGAGAGCTTACTACCCTGACTCTTGGCCTTTTATATTATTCAGTCTGTTGGTTCCACAATGAATAATATTCAAGTGATGAGTATCAGCAATTCCCAGTTGGGTGAATACTCTTGCAAAAATCCTTGCGTATTCTTTGATATTATGAAAGGCTTGGAATTTTCTAAATCTTGTTCTTGTAATATATGGTGGGTTTTCTTAGAATACTAAAGAATTTTCCAGAGAACAAAACTGTTGGGCAAGGAAGTCTTGTACTTGGCAGTCGTTCCATCCCCACTTGGCGAATAAGAATGGTTCTGTGGCTCAAAAATATGTTGTTACCTAAAGATAAAGTGTTGGTGCACTCTGTGCTAGTTTAACACTGTATGTGGAACTATCTTTCAAGAATGTTCTTAGGCCAAAAAAAAAGACAAAAAATAAAGATGGATCACATTAACTTTTATTGCTAGTAATTATTTAATATTGTAGTGATAGTGTTATATTCTAAACAACTAAAATAATTTTAAAATAGAATACCAACTACAGCAATGAAAATATGATTCATGCTTATGTGACTAATTTTGAATTAAAATAAGATTAAAAATTTGTAATTAACATAAAATTTAGAGTATCGGGTGTACCAAAGCCGCTTAGTAAATATTAATTGAATAAAGGCAAAAAAATGAGAGGAAGGACCTTTATGATTCACTGCTTTTAAAAGTCCTGGTCCTTACCTTAGGGATGATTCTAGATAATCCCTCAATTCAAAAGGATAAATCCTGCTTTCAGGGTTGATTGTTTGTCAGTGTTTTCAATTTTCTTAAAGGATAACCTGAGAGTTTCACATTTTTGCAGTGTTTATGTCATGGTTGGTGCTGATGTCCCGTTTTCCTCTTGTTTACGAGAAGTTGAAAATCCACAGAATCAATTGAGATGCAGTCAAGAAATGGAGCCTGTAATAACATGTGATAAAAAATTTCGCACTCAATTTTACATTGACTGGTGCAAAATTTCACTGGTGAGTCTTTGCTTTTGCAAATGTAATTAGTAGTGATGTGACTGAAGATAACCTTTGACTATAATCGTGATTGCATTTAGGAACAAATACAGGGGTTACTTTGTTAATTGCAATAGTCTACCCTTCACTTGAAGGATTTGGTGAGCTTGTTGACAGTATGGCCATTTGGGAAAGTGTATCTCCACTTTTGTACTCAATACACCCGTGTTTAGTTTCTGGGGCTGGATTAGCTTTGCAGGTGGTCCAGACTACCGCCCTGCACATCCAGGTGGCTGCTAAATCAAGAGAGATTATGAAGTGATTGCAGAAAGTCTCAAATAGGCAGGAGACTGGAATACAATAGAAAATCTAAACTAAAGCAAGAGTGTGCAATAATTTACTATTTTGAAAACTCAAAGTGTTGGGAAAGTTCAAGGAGTTCAAAGTAATTCCAAGTGAGGAAAGTTAAGACTCAACCGACAGCCCCATAAGTTCTAAATATTTATTTCTAAGCTACTTTGTAATTAGCATGTTAAAAGACTTAGGAAAATATGGGTAAGCTTTCATATATGTAAGATGTATATGTAAAATTGATATTTTTGATCCTACTTTCTGGAAGTCATGAAAGTTGTTTTACTTCTTTAGTGACCTTTAGATTGAACTGCTGTCAACTCTCAATGATAGGTGGTGAGTGAATGAAGTCTAAGTTTAAAGTTGACATTTGCAGAAAGTTATTGACACATAAACACAACTGTCACTTCACGTCTTAGAGAACAAACTGCAGGCAACTTTCCTGGATGCAGTACCAGGAGAACATATTCCTCATGTTGCAGCACTAAGCACCTATGCTCCTTGGCATCAGATTATTCTTTTCATGTTGCTTATATCTTAGGGAAAGAATGCTTTCTTTGCCTTCTTAGATGGAGTAAAATTACTAAGTTGCTGTAGATTATGTGTGTTATAGAGAAATTTTGAATTTGCAAAGCTCAGTATTTTATTCACGGTGCTAATCATGTACAGGCATGAACTGAGCCATTGCAGCAGTAGAGGCTTGTCAGTGGAGAGAAAGCAGACTCTAAGTATGTACATGTAGCCACATACATGTGAACCGCAACATGTCAAACGTTGAGAAATACTGACTTTCTGAAAGTAAAAATGATTTATGCTTTGAAGATTTTCTTTTATGTGGTGATGATGAGCCTGTAAATGGAAATGTTAGAAATTTTCATCTTTTGTTTGACATGTATTCATTTGTTACATCTTAGCTGAGCTGTATTCAGGAGGCTTAAGAAAGAATCAGAAATAAAGATAATAAATAAAATGTAATGAAACTGAAAATTAGGACTTAAACTTTACCAAAAAAAAAAAAAAAGCAGCAAACCGTAAGGTCAAGTTTGACAACAGAATTCCTAATGTTCAGCAGTGAGAGGAAGTTAAACACTTAGTTCTTTCTCCAAGGAGGCAGAAAATGAAGTGTTCACTAGCAATATATTAACAAAATTCTTCAGTTGGAGATCGTTTTTTGCAAAGGGTACTGAAAAATGCCATATAATTCTCCCCAGCTTTTTCTGGGTGGGAACAAATGTAGAAATGAATTTTACAGGATCTTTTTAGTATCCTTCATGAAAACCTTAGCATAATTAAATGCAACTGAGTGAATGCAGTTAAGTTAATGTGGAAGTAGGTTAATATAGTAGAAATATTTTGAAGTTTTTGATGCTAAAAGAGAGTTTAGTGAAATGATAGCATTGGTTGGGTTACATAGTCCTGAGATTGTCTTTCCTAAAAATGACTTACTGTCAGTTGGTGACAGAAAGATCGAGGGTGTAATCATTTAGAAGCTGTACTTCATTGTCTCTATTAACTTTAGAAACCATACTCACGTACCTGGTTATCTGTGAGTTTATGGTTTGTTAGTAACTACACTAGATGTTTGTCAGTAGGAAGCAAGAAGTTTATGTGGTGATGTGAAGAACTGCATTGGAGGAAGGAAAAAGAACAAGTAAACATATTAATATATATGTAGACAAGGACATGCATCAATATGTTCTGGGAAGGACAGAGCAAGCAGGCCAACTAAAAGCCTTTATTCCTTCTATCCAGATTAATTGCAAGTTCAAGGTCCTAAAGTCATTGGAAAAGGTTACCTTTTAGAAATTTGTCAAAGAATACTGTGATATATCTACATCTTAAAAATCTCACAATGTTTACAGCTAATGATTTGATGTGTAATTGTCTTCTTTTGTATCAGGTTGATAAAACAAAGCAAGTGTCCACCTATCAGGAAGTGATTCGTGGAGAGGGGATTTTACCTGATGGTGGAGAGTACAAACCCCCTTCTGATTCTTTGAAAAGCAGAGACTATTACACGGATTTCCTAATTACACTGGCTGTGCCCTCGGCAGTAGCACTGGTCCTTTTTCTAATACTTGCTTATATCATGTGCTGCCGACGGGAAGGAGTGTGAGTACTTTAAAACACTAATAAAAATTATAGAGTCTACTAAGATAACAACATATATAGGATTCCATTAAAAGCCAAATTTCATTTAGTTCATAAAACACTTTATAAATGGATTAAAACTGTGTTCCAGTCAAACTCCAGTACTTTATTCCTTTAAAATGAAATAAAATAGCTTGAACCCAGTAAATCAAATTAGAGGATATAATTACTTTATTCAAAAATTGTTAAGATTAGATGTAAATTCATGCTGGCAAAACAGTCCCCAAAATAATTGAGAGTAGATATTTCATTTATATAAGTCATTTTGCATGAGCTGAGTCTGAAATCTATTGACATGATAATTGCACTTTAAATAAGTTGAGTTTGATCAAAAGTGATAGAATTCCTCTTGAAAATTGTTCTGCTGTCAAACGGGGGGATACAATATAAATGTTTTATATGTATGTGTTATATATATTGCATTATATATTATATACACACAGTCCTAGGATTATCTTAATTAAAATAAGGGTACATCTTAGTGAAAATAAGAGTATAATTTGAGTAATAAGTTTGCACCTCATGAATAGTTAGTACTTGCAGGGCATCTATGTCAATTAAAATAATTTCCTGAGAATATGTGGCAGTCAGGGTAACAAAGAAAAGGATAAAAAATTAATAAAGCAGCAAGTAACAAGTTCTTCCATTTTTACATGTAGCCCGATTTCATTATGTCATAGAATTTATTTCCAAGAGCTTGATTCTTAATCTCCATTTTTTTATCATTTTTTTTCTGTGTTTTTCATCAGTGTTCCATCTCTGTACATGTACTCATCCCAGTAATGTCATAAACCTGGTGGCAAATGCTGCCTGTTTGCATTTAATAGTAACAATGTCAGCATTTCCACATCATGCAAGATCCCATGAGCATATAGTCTTAATGTTCCAAATATCAATGCTATTATTTAATTCATAAATTTTGTTTTGTTTCTAGGGAAAAGAGAAACATGCAAACACCAGAGTAAGTGTCTTTTTTCCTGTTATTTTCTTTATCATTTTTTCACTTCTCAGTTGCTCTTCATGCTCCATACATGTGTTTCATGCTTTTGTTTTCATTCATCATCTTTCATAGTTTATTTCATAAATGTGAACGCTGCTTTCTAAATAGAGATATTTAGGAGGGATAGAAACTAAAAATAAAAAGGGTTTGAAAACTAAGACTATTTAGATAAAAACTAAACCTAAAATATTTCAGATTCAGAATATTAACTTGCCATTTATATTATGTGATTTCCCAATCTGCATTTCTATAAACCAGAGAACAGATGAAAAGACCTTTCATACAAGTTTTCCTGAATCTACAGTAATAACCTACCATAAAATGAAACTTCTGTGAGTATTTATAAATGCCCCACCAGAAGCAACTTTATAAAAGCTATGGTAGTTTTATCTTAATCATAGAAATTAAATAGAAACTTAGTCTATGACATAGGGCTATAATATTAACATTATGTTGTTGTTGTTTTTTAGCTTAGTTTAATGGGAACCATCTATTTCAAAATGAGGTTATAATTTATACTTCAGTGTTGCTAAGTTGAAAGTAGGTGAACACTCTCTCTTTCTGAGATAACTTGTAGAATGCCCAAGTGCAATGTCTTGGAACAACAACAAAAAACTTGTAACTTTTTCAAATTGATGCTCATTGGGCTAATATGATTTTTAAGTATATGTTCTTTTATTTCTTTTTGACGTAGCATCCAACTGGTCCACCATAGTGCTATTCAAAAATCTACCAAAGAACTTCGTGACATGTCCAAGAATAGAGAGATAGCATGGCCCCTATCAACGCTTCCTGTGTTTCACCCTGTAACTGGGGAAATCATCCCTCCTCTGCATGCAGACAATTATGAGAGCACTAATATGCCATTGATGCAAACGCAGCAGTAAGTATCCACTTGGAATCATAATCATTAATATGCATGAATCTGCCTACTTAATGACTGTAAAAACCAGAGCTTTTGTTGTTTATAAAGCAAAGTAGCCAAGAACTTCAATAGTGTAGATTTGAACCTCATTGTACTGACCCAAATCAATTGAATTACTTTCAGGAACTATTTGCTGCTCCCCACCCAGTCCAAACAAGGCAATATTGAACTTAATATCTAAGAAATGAACACTGCAAATAAATTTGTGTTTACTCAAAGATGGGTTAATTGTAGAAAGAGAAGCAGTCCTACCTGAAGTATGACACATTATTTTTTAGCGTTTTTATTAGAATGATCTGGATCTGTTAACTATTTAAATTTTTTAAGTATAATTTTTAACATTTTAAATGCAGGATAAAAGGCTTTTAAGTTATTTTTTGTCATCTACAAAAATACCAGAATATGTAATTCCAATTTTCTATAGACTACCTGAACTGTCTTTTATTCTGCTCAATCTAAAAGTCATGTTTGTTTGTTTAATTCTTTCATATTGTTTCTCTGTGTACCACAAGAGAGAAGTAATATGGTATTTATTGAGTATAATATCCTGTAAATCTATCTACATTGTTGCAAATGGACTTTTTAAAAATATATATAATGGAGTATTCCACTGTGTATATAGGCCAGAACTCCTTTATTCAATCTCCTGTCCATGGCACTTAAGTAGTTTTCAATTCTTAGCTATTATATATAATCCTGCAATGAACAGAAGTATATGTATATCTTAGAATAAATGTTTTTGCGTTCTTTGGGTAAATCCCCAGAAGTGGGATAAGTGGACTCTGTGGAAGGTATTTCTGATTTTTGGAAGCATCTCCATACGGCTTTCTATAATAGCTGCACCACTTTACCTTCACATCGGTTGTGTGCGAGGGTTGTGTTCTCCCATATCTTCTTTAACATTCTGTCTTATGGAGAATATCCATTCTCACAGGTGCAAAGCTTTGACTTGTGTTTCGCTAATAACAAAAGATGACTCTCTCATTGTGCACTGTTGGCCATGAATATGTCTTCTTTAGGCAACTCTAAGCTGCTCTTCTGTCCATTTGTTTCTTATTGCTGAGTGTGATCTCTATATATTTTGGGTATTAACCTCTTCTGGTGTTTCATTTGCTAATATAGTTGCAAATGTAGTGGATGCTTTTTAGTTTAATGATAGTTTCTGTTGCTGTGCAGGTTTGTGATTTGAGGTGGCCTTTTTATATATTTGGTTGTTTTCATTGCTATTGGAGTTAAGTCTCCAAATATATCTTTAGGGACAATGTCAAGGAATGTATCGCCTATATTTTTTGTATGGATTTTATTTCTATAGTTTCATTTCTTACATCCAAGTCTTTAATTCATTTTGAGTTAGTTTTTATGAATGATATAGGAGCCTGGCCCATTTTCCCCAGGACCATTTGTTGAAGAGTCTCTTTGTACAACTGTATGCTGTTGGTTCCTTTGTGGCAAGTTAGTTGTCCATATTTGTGTGGGCTTATTGCTGGGCATAAAGATAATGTATTAGTGTAAAACATCCCTGTAATGCAAGAATGACCATAGTCCAGGAGCCTGCAACAAGCCTTTTCAAGGGGAACGTGTGGGGAGGAGTAGCTGAGGGATTGCCCAGTTGTGCTTTGAGCCCATGTTATATACCTGTTATCAAAGTTTTTTTTTTTTTTTAAGATTTATTTATTTATACACATAGAACTGGGGTACAGGCCAGAGGTGAAGGGGCAGTGAGAGGATCCACCAGAGTGGGGAGCAGAACAAAAAAATTAATGAGGTACACTGCTGAAGGGAGCAGCGGGCAGATCACAAGAGGCCTGCCACACCATGTGGGTCACTTCCGGGGTGGGGATTGAACTCATGCTGAAGTGGCTTTAGCTTCTTAGTGCTATGTTTTAACCCACTGTGCCACCAGGGAGGGTCCTATAATCAGAGGTTTTATATAAGAAAGGAAATTCCAGGTAAAACTGTCATTGTTTTTTCAAAAATTTTTTCGGTCTTCTTATATCTATTACAAGTTTGTTTTTTAAGTGTTTTTATTCACTTTAGGAATAGAATGGATTGACAGAAATATTTACTCCCACCCCATATAAACCTTAACGTGATATAAAGTAAACTCTGGAACAGTATTAGGTGCATTTTCCCATTGCACATGTTTATTTTGTAACCATGTAAAATGAATATTAACAGTAATTAACATAAATAAAATTTGTTCAAAATTCATTGGAAATCTAAAAGTACTGTGAGTCCTGAGGTCTTCTAACAGAATTTCTTTAATTGGTTTCTGTGCATATGTGCTTGAGTAATTTATTCAAGTACTGTTAACAGTGGGGGGAAATTGCACGCATTGTCCTGAAACCTGGAGTTTCAGAAACACTAATATTCTGACATATTAAAGTCTCATAACATTTAGTTGTACTGAAAGGGAGTGATTTCTGTGCTCTTGGTTGATTTTTGGATCATCAATTAAACCTACTATATCGGGATTAGGTACAGATGAGAAAAATTAGTAAAATTTAAATATTACAATAGTTCACAATTTTTTCTGCCTTTTTAAATGAAAATTATGAACATTTTGACAATGAAAAAAATTAATGAATCCTTTGAGACTATCATTTCTTACATTCTTTTTCCCAAGAGTGATAGTGGAATGTTGACATATACTCTCAAGAATGAAATAGTCAAATATACTTGAGAAACAGTCTGTTTAAACTACTAAAGTTCTCAGAGGTTTCAGTGTGTTCATATGTTTTGTGAACTCATGGAAAAAAGATCAGTAGAGGAGAGGTAACTTTTAAAAAATA
The DNA here is from genome assembly GCF_000260355.1 of Condylura cristata. Taxonomy (NCBI): domain Eukaryota; kingdom Metazoa; phylum Chordata; class Mammalia; order Eulipotyphla; family Talpidae; genus Condylura; species Condylura cristata. Next base: position 10,449,110 of record NW_004567106.1, on the reverse strand, counting down.
TTTAAGTGTCATTGCATTATAACAGTTTCAGATGTACATAGTTGTAAATCAGTATCTGTACATACGGTATGATAATGAAGGACAGAATTGGGCTTTCTGAAGTAACTCTTTAAAGAACACCAGTTGGAAAATTCTTCTATTGTCAAAAAGACAATGCTATAAAAGTTTAGAGGAAGATTATTCATTATAATGAATGGGGCCAGGAATTGAATGTTTGTAAATCAGTAAAACGTTGTGCTTTTTACCAGTTAACTTAAAAAAAATATATATATATATGATTTCATTTTTTTTAGCTATTCTTAGTATATTTTCTTAGAAAGCATAAGAATAGAACCTTAGGGGGCCTCTCTGGTGGCCTACGGATTGTCTCAAGCTATCACCAATAAGGCCTGACTTGGGTTTGCCAGGGAGCTGACCCACATGGCACAGCAGACCTCCTGTGTACTGCTGCTCCCCTCAGCAGTGTATTTCAGTAGATCTGCCTGTTTTGCTCCCCACCCTTCTGTCTCTGGTGAATCCTCTCAGCCCCTGTACCTCTGGCCTACAACCCAGTTCTTCTATGCTTAAAAAAAAAAAAAAAAACTTAAACATTGATTCCTGGTTAGGATTTTTCTATGTTGCTACTAATATACAAGCAAAATAAAATTTCTGATCTACTTTGCAACCAAGTGCATATTCCTGGTTTCCATAACCTCACATACTGTCATTATATAGAACAGATCTATTTGCAAATGCAATGGGCTGTTTTATTGAACTTACAATTTGATCATATATGTACTTTTAAGTTCAGAAAACCTTCATATTATTCATATTTCTGCTAATGGAAAAACTCCATTAACTAGCACTTCTATATAAATAGGGTACATAGATAATTGATGATGTTCACAATGATTATTCTGAGGCACTGCGAGATCATCAAGTGTGTCTGACTCATCAGAGGGAAATTAAATTACATTCGGTGTAGTTTGTGTTGAGTATATATTATCTTTTATTCTTGGAAATGGATATGTGTGTGGTCTCTATGGTAACTTCCTATAAGCCAGAATATGTGATTGACCTCATTTTCCAATCACACCAGATAATAGGGAATGTATTGTATCAGATTCATCACAGCTGGCCCTTTACTCATATTCAGTTTTACTCCTTATCTTAAAAGCACAGACATGTTTTTCAAGTTTTATTTGAGCACCAAGTACACACACAAATATTTGGTCATTCGAATCAAATTGAATTCTCAACATTAAAATGTAACGTCATATTTGAAGCATGACAGTACTCAATGAGCAGATATATACTAGGATAATATTTCTTAATATTTATTAACCCTTCAATACGTGAGCAATTCATCCTAGTAGTACTGAATTCATAAATATGGCTAACTATAGGATTTATTTATTCTGTAGACTTAATGCCTAAAAAATTCAGGCAGAAGGACACAGCTGTAAGTTTTTGTTGGCTTCTTAGCAAGGCTCAAGAACATTCAAAGCATTCTTTCAAAGCTGCATAGAACTTTGGCTTTAAAGAAGTTGATCCTGCTCAAAGGTTTAGAGAACTCCTAATAGTTGTGTAATGAGGAGCTACCCTATTTGTTTACCACTTATATGGTAATATTTGCTTTTCGGTGAAATGCTTCAGAGGATTTCAGGTGAGTACCATTGAGTTAGACAGTAAAAATATGTTTAATCATTTGCAGATGATATAGTTAAGGCAAAGCTAAACTAGGTCAAGCTTGAGGTTAGCTTTTTCACCTATCTTGATACCTAGTCAGGGGTAGATGATGTGGTCATTGACCTCAGAGGGAGGTCCTGACCCAGCTTACATACAAGATGCTTACAGAGATACTGGAAAATGAAAATGAAGCAAGACCCAAAGATCCTCAGAAAGGGGTGTTTTTCTGCAGTGTTCCTTCTACTTTTCAGGTTATGGAGACACTATATTAATAGGCTGCTAAAATTTTCATAGTATAAAAATGAAAGGTAAATTTAATCTTTGCTTAAGTACTTATTGTTTGATAAAATTTACTTTTTTTTTAAAAGATTTATTTATTTATTCGTACAGAACTGGGGTACAGGCCAGAGATGCAGAGG
>NW_004567106.1:10376688-10446923 GCF_000260355.1 Condylura cristata | reverse complement strand
GGTGGGTCAGGAGAGTTCTTCCACACCATGTGGATTTCCTCAAGGGCAGGCGGGGATCGGACTCATGTGGAAGTGGCTTTAGCTTCTTTTGCTGTGCTTTAACCTGCTGCGCCACCAGGGAAGGCCGATAAAATTTACTTTTTAATGATTTTAGAGGTGCAGAGAAGTTGCAGAGGTAATTGAGTTCCAAGGTAGCCTTCTTCAGTTTCTCTCATGGTTAACATTTAATAGCGATAGCATATTTGTCACAAGGAAGAAACCAATATTAGAGTACATTGTCATCTAGACTTCAGATATTTTTAGATTTCATTAGTTTTTCCAGATACCCTTCTCTTTCAGGATTTTGTCAAGGGCACAATCAGCATGTCTCTTTAGTCTCTTCTGTCTGGGTAGTTTCTCAGACCTGGATACTCTTATGGAGTGCTGAGATGCTGTAATAAAGCCTCCCACTTGCTAATATAGCTAGGGTTTTTACCAGTACTAACAAAAATATTTTCCTTCTTTAGGCAGCTTTTCATTGCTGGACATGCTGGGTATAGGTATATTGTATTATAAAAATATTTCTTGGAATTTACTTTGTGTAGAGAATCACTGTCCAGATGAGGGGATATGTTTTGCCCAGAGACTTAACATCAAAACTATACTACAAATTTGTTAGATACCTCCAAGGTATATCTTTATAATTATTTTAAAAAAATTAAATTTTGGCTCCTAAAATGAATGTTGAATGAAAGTCGGGTCTGGTTTTCACCAAGCCAACTTACAGGTCACATTTCTGGTGGGGCTTCTACTTCACAGATTCCAGGGCTGTACTTCTGGGCATTTTGATGGATGCATGTGATGGTGAAGCAGGAGAAAAGGTCGAGACTTCATGGGGAAGAGGTTGTTACTTATACTCCAGCATGTGGAGTTTTAAAGGGTGGACACTTCCTCCTAGTTCCTCCTGAGAGGTTTGTGCAAAAAAGTGTTAAAGAGGGTCAGTCTACGTGCACTATTGATAATGTGGAAATTCAAGTCTACCAGCCTCCAACCTCTTGACAGCTACCTTAAGTTGCCTGAAGAGATTGGGATAGAGAAGTGAGAGATGAGTCCATTGGAAAATAATGCCTGAAGGGGACAGAAATGTTAAAGCTTGATGAGAGACTAACCATCAATGGAAATTATAGGTGTTTTGTAATTTTACAGGAGGCATTGACTGGAGCATCCCCAAAATGTGGTAGTATCTGTCTATACCTTCATTCTTTTCATATGCCAATGGTGGTGTCAGATTTCCCTCTGAGTTGAGGCATTTTCATAGAGGATTTTTTTTTTTTTTAAAGATTTATTTATTCATACAGAACTGGGGTACAGGCCAGAGACGCGGAGGGTGAGAGGATTCACCAGAGACAGAGTGGGGAGCAGAACAGGCAGATCGACGAAGTACACTGCTGAGGGGAGCAGCGGGCGGGTCAGGAGAGGTCTGCCACGCCATGTGGACTCCTCCGGGGCAGGCGGGAATCGAACTCATGAGGAAGTGGCTTTAGCTTCTCAGTGCAGTGCTTTAACCCGCTGCGCCACCAGGGAGGGCCTTTCATAGAGGATTTTAATTGGCTATCTAAAATATTTCCTTATTCATTATACTAAACACCTAGTCCAGGGTAATTTAGTCTCCCTCAAAACAGGAGGCAGGGGATATTTAATCTTTTGCAAATTAACAAAAGTAGACTTCAGTCTAATTAAAGATATTTATTAAGGAATTATGAGTTTTTATCCAAAGTATTTTCCCATTTATTTTCTGTGGTAATAATGAGAACAAAATATTTTATTGTAAAATTCCATAAAATCAGGTTTTAATGAACACATTGGTTGAAGATAATGTGTGAGGGGACCAACGACTGTGGTTTTCTGTTGGACAGAAGTGTTAAGCTGCAAAGGATGTTTCAGAGACATTTGACTTTTTTAATTCACTGAGGATAGTCTCAGAATAGTAGAGGCAGTATTTCTGATAGCTGGGTTCTATCGGTTTGTAACTCATTCAATGTAAAGCCGTGTACACTTGCTTTTAGCTTTATACAAACAGTAGAAAAGAACAAGAAGTGAATGCCTCCCATATCCTTTATATTCCATGTTTATTCTGCATGGTTTTTAATGCAAATTAGGTTTAGAAATTACAGATTGATGATGTTTTCAATTTCCTTCCCTCCTTTTTTTCTTTACTTCAAATAATGGCCTGACTCTTTGGTAAAAGTAGTGTTAAGGTCCAAAATCATTATTTTGTAGAAAATTCAGTCTGAGCAATTTTGCTCTACTACTAATTGGGAAATTTCTAAAAATATTTTTTTTATTGTCAGATGTCTCCATACTAATTCATAGTCCACATAACTCTTCCATTCAGTTTCATATGGTATTTTCTGTGACTTTATGTAAATCACATAACCCTTTTTGCTTTGGAATATCCAAGCAAGTAGGGATAGAATTGATAATCATCTATCTTACTCATAGAATTACTCTATAGGTTAGCCAAGAATGTCAAATTACCTTAAAAATGATTGTATAAATAATAAACATTCCCTCCCAAATCACATACTATTGTACAAGCTATTACCTTTGCTTTCTTGAAGTTTGTACAATAATTAATGTACGTGATTGTCTATTTAAATGTAATTAATGGTAGAAAAATTAGAACATAATGCTAATAATTTAGAGAATTATAGCTTTAAATTTTCTTCTATGTAATTCAGTTTACATATAATATGGACTAAGTAGTTTTATGACTTTATAGGTCATTTCTCTGCAGGTCCTTTCAACTTCAGCTCCTCAAGTTGAAGTCAGTTTCCACTCTCCTACACTTAGCAGCCTGTTATCACCAACATGGAAGTGCCACCCCTAGAGCAGTGAGAAACCTGCTTAGGCGGTACCTATCTTCAGTTCTTAAATAGTTCTTAAATAGTTCTTCAAATATGCCCATCATAGATGCACTCACGGGCTCACTTGTGGTTGTGAGTTTGGGCACAGAGCTAAATGTGTGCACACACCTTGGGGAATCTAGGGAAGTTGAATCTGGCTTCTATCGAGTACCTTCTTGCACACATACACACTTTTATCTAACACATCTAAGTTGCATTTCAAGTAACAGAGAGTGCATATACAGCATTCAAACTTCACCAGTTGGGACACTTGATACAGAGATATCTTTAAATCCTGAAACCAAGATAATACACACAATTGCTGTCTATACTTCATATTTCCTACTCGCTTGTGTGTGGTAATTTCTCTTCCATCCTAATCAACCTTTGCTACTTAGAAAGTTTAACAGGGTAGCAGAAACTGGAAAAAAAAAAAAGAGGCTAGAGAAGAAATGACAGGATGTGGATTAATTTTGATCAGTGACCTTCAAACTGTGTGCACAAAAGGGTAAGTTGGGTGAGCCAGTGGGAGAAGCAGTCCAACTAACTGAGTTTTGGGTATCTGCAATCTAAGCCTTTTGAAGTTTTTTTTTTTTCCCCCATTGGTATTTTTATTTTATAAAAGTGTGGATTTAATCCATTAATAAGCAAGGTAGAACTGGAGATGATAGGCAGTGAGAAAGTACATATGTGTGGTTTGTGTACAGAAGGTCTAAGGTGTGCTAAAATAGATACAGATTGGTTATAACTGAGTACTTCAAACAAAATCATACCTCCTTCCCAAATGTCCATGATATTCCATTTAACTTCTCTAGCAAGGATGTTTTTCTTTAAATCTAGAATTTATTTCTTCTTTGCGTTTTATAAATTTTTTACTTTCATAATCATATATTCTGTGAAATACTGGTAACAGAAACAAACTAAAATCAGACCACACAAGGGTAAGTGGGCCTCACAGGTAATCACAGAAAATGTAATTGAGATTAATTATCAAATGTCTTCCTGAAATTGAGTTAGAATTGACTGTTATTTCCTTAATTGTTTTTTTTAATACAGTTTCATTTTTTAAATACTGTTAAGTCATTAGCACTACTATAGAGTAAGAATTTAAACAATATTTAATGAGCATGCACTTGTCCTTTGGAACATAACATGGCCTGATTGAAATCATTCAAATCAATGGTTTTCCAACGGTTTCTTAGAAATGCCTTAGGGGTCAGCATGCAGGGCAAAGGAAACAAAGCAGGTGGGGGATTCCTGGCTCCCTTACTTCATCCTGGGCCCGCCTCACATTTCTCTTTTGTACATCAAGAGTTCTGCTTAGGATTTCAATTGAAAGGAATTCCATTGCTGAAGAAAGAAAACAGTTGAAAATCCCTGGCTTGGAGGAAACCATACTCTGTTATAAGGGCCTGACTCTTAGAATTTCTTTCACACAGAATATTAGCTGTACATTTTGTAAACTAATTTTAATATAAAATTTGAAGCTACATGGTATGTCGAGAAACACAGGTATATGAATCTAAGTACTTCACTTTTATATGTACTCATTCAATATTTTGTTGTTGCATTCTTACTGCTGGAGATACCCAACAAATGATTTTTACTGTTAAAGTGCTTTGAAGCAATTAGATGTTTTGTGAATAGAAATAATGATAATCAGCACAATCAGCATGTGTAAAAATCCATGTATGCTAAGTGGTGGCCTAATTGGGGTGGGGGGGAGGGACTGCTTAAGGAGTGAGGAGATAGGAAGATGTCTTTTAACTTAAAAAAAAAAAAGTTACAAACACCTTAGTTACCTTTCCTGTGATTGTTAGTTGTACCAAATTTTAGAAGGTAATGCATTTTGAATTGAGTTTGTAAAGACAAGTGGTAGCTGTTTGAGTGCAGAAGATAGCAGTGACCATGGTGGTTGATAGTTCTGTTTCAGGCAGTCAGAGGATTCCAAATATAGTTAAGGCCTTCTAAATTACACTAAACAACTTGAATCTTATTTTGAAGGTAGGTATAAGGAAATACTGAAATGTGTGTTATTTGGATGACATTAGTCAGATATCTTAGAAAATCTGATAGCAATGTGTAGAGTACATCATAAAGAAACAAGAATGAAGTAATTTAGACCCGTTTCAAAGACCCAAATGAGAAATGATGTTGGTGTGCCTGAAATTTGCAATGGAATGGGGTAGAAGAGGGCAGATTCAGAGAATATTGAGAATTGTCAAATCCCCAAGTGACTAATGAGGGAGTTGAAAAGGAAGGAAGGTTTAATGATGACTTCTATATTTTGTCTCTTCTGGGAGAAGAGACAGTGTTATCCCTTGAATGGGGGTAGCAGACCACAGTGAATGCAGGGGATTATGTTTACATTGTTCCACAAGTATGTAGTATGTGTAGGGTTCCAGACTTATATCTGAAAGTGTACAGGTTACAGGGACAAACCCTGGAGGCACATTGTACATGTCTTTTTCCACTGCTTCCTCTTTCAAGCTTTGGGCTCCTAACCCCTATTTCCTCATCAGTAAATTGGGGGTTGGGGGGGGAGATAATTCCCAAGATTGTTGTGAGGTAATTTACTGTGTAGCATCTGATGGAACTCCATGAATGTTAGTCATTATCCTTTGCAAACCTCAGAGTCCTCATGTATAATCTGTTTGCTCTTTATTTACTTACAAGTATATAAACAGTTTTACTCAAAAATGTTTATCCTTTCTAGGAATTTGCCACATCAGACTCAGATTCCCCAACAGCAGACTACAGGTGAGTACTAAAAATACATTGATGCTTATGAACGAAACTAGTAGATATAATTACAGTACTATGTAATTTATGAAACTTTGCTTCACTAAGTAAGGCAAAGCAGTTGTTACTCCTAATCAGAGTTGGAGCCTCAGAATAATAGCTGAGATTATTGCATAGACTTTAGAGTGATAACCCCAGGGTAAATGATCACAGAGCAAAAGCATCCATGGAGGGCCTGTCTAATTAAGGAAAACAGAATAAAATCCCCTTTCCCTCACTGAAGTTTCCTATTCTTCATCTTGGTATGAAAGATTCTTGGTCTGGATGCATCCAGGATTTGTCTCAGTAAGTGAGCAGCTTGAAACCAACTCTTAAAAAAGGAAACCATTGTGACTAATCACTGAGGCTTTGGGGGATAAATGAGAATTGGTTGTCCTGGTTTTAATGCCGCTTTAAAAAGCTGTTATAACATGACCAGTGACGACAAGATGGTGGACAATTCTCCTGGGACTATTCTGTGTCCCTAAGACTTGCTTTCTTTAAGTTTACTTCTTTCAAGTGTCCCTAAAAAATTTCCACAGCCAATTATTTCATTCATCTTGGTACCAAGAAGATAACTTATTCATGATTGTCTTCTAATTAGTGGTTGATTCCTAGTTCTAATTGCCAGGCAACCGGTAATGCCTTTGTAGCTCTTTTGGAAAAGCACAAGAAGTTTTAAAAATGTAAGTTGGATGTGGAATTCTAAGTATGAATAGTAGCATTGTGGTCAGGAAGCTATTAAGTCTCAAAGTTCAGGCACCTATACAAATTTATTGGATGTTTCATTAAAAAATTATCTTCTCTATTACTGCTTTCGGGAATTTAAGGAGATTTTCGTTTGACAACTTTTCAAAGATTTGAGGCAAGTATAAATGAGAAGTTGCTCATCAGATTTTAATTATGAAATATCAGCATTATCCACCCCTGATTACTTATTATCATTAAATGCAAAACATGTTTCAACAAAACTGTTTAATATATTAATGTACTGCTGTTTAAGCTACAAATGTGTTGAATAAAGAGTAAAGAAACAATGAATCCCTACTACCACTAATTTGAAGACTTTTCTTTCTCAAGAGTAACTTTTTTAGTAGTTCTACAATGGAAATGTTAGAGTGCATTTCCTCTGACTCTTAGAGTAAATATTTCTTTCCAGATTTTAAAAATCCAGGTATTTCCCAGTAGGGAAAGTAGACAATATTAGGGAGATTTATTTGATAGTAGTCCATTTTTTATCAACTAGTGAGCTTGTTAGCAGGCTACATTTTAGTAATAGCAACATTTCCAAATACAACTTATGCCTGAGCAAATGTGACAGGAGACAAAACCCCCTAGGGGAATTTTAGGTTGTTCAACCTAATTTTCTAAATTATTTTCTGAAACAGGTTTGGGGGAGCAGGCATTTTGCTTGAGTCAAGAAAGCTTTGATCTTGCTTTAATTAATGCTATAACTTATTACCTTACTGTTTTCTGATATTCTTCTGTAATTTGGAGCAGATTGTTGACTAAAGTACAGCATCTCCCCGTTTGTTTTCTGTTGCTTTTGGTGAGTCCCAAAGTATCTATGTTCTAAAGGAAGAGAGATCACCCTAGCATGTTTTATAATTATGATAGATTACTTTCACATTCAAGGCAGAAGCATAAATAAAGAGCTGTACCTCCTGGAAAGAGCTAAATGAGCAACTTACATTTCTTATCCTCATTCAATTCATTGAATAAAAAAAAGTTTCTCAATTTTGAAATTGTTTTTTTGCATGGATTTGGGTTATGTATAGTCATGAGTACACTAGCTTTTCTGTTCCTTCATCCTGATCATCCTATTATGTCACAGAGGCAACATGTGCACAATGATCATGATTTGTTTTTTCCAAGTGCCTCCAAGCATTATGCTGGTGTCAGTTTCCATATGAAGGCAATTTAAATGCAAAGTTTATCTCTTGGATACCAAGTCATTTTATTTGTAACTACATATATGGAATTTGTGAAAGAAGCATCTGTTCTGAGGTTTGTTTCACCTAGTTGTTTTTTTGGTAAATGATCGTCAGAAGTTTAGGAAATGAGCTAACTGCTGGTGTTGTAATCCTGAGCTCAAGCCCTGACTGGGATAACAGAGTAGTTAAAAGCTGATAACTGTACTTACTACCTTTTGGACTAGGCCAAAGTCATTAGGTTTAATGCCCCTTCAGTTTGTTTCTTTGTTGTTGTTTTTCATTTTCTTTGCCCTTCCGGCTCACGTTTTCTACAAAGCCACGATTAGAAGGTGCAGTCATACACCCCACAGTTAATCTCATTCTTTTTGCTTACTGTAGGCGGCATTTAGAGGTAGTATCTTGAGAAACACAAGATCTTTGGCCCGAAAAGGCCAATTTTGACTTTTTCCTTTGTTTTGAAAAACCAAAGGTGGAGAAATCATACAACATAATCATTTTAATTGTTAATAGAATTTTTTTTTCTCAAAATGAGTCTCCATGCCCTGACTAATTCATGCCCATGTTTATTCTTACATGTTACAGGTAAATGGTATCCCTGAAGAAAGAAAACTGACTGAAGCAATGAATTTATAATCACACAATATACCAGTTAATGCTTACTTCTAATGGCTTCCAATAATGCATGAGCTTTTCTGACATTTGATTTGCATGTCAACAGTATTACATGTGTACCAAATAATACAGCATAATTTTCATTTTACTAAACTTTTTTTTGTACTTAAAGCATTTTTGACAATTTGTAAAACACTGATGACTTTATATTTGTTACAATAAAAAGTGATCTTTAAAATAAATATTAATGAAGCTTAAAGTATGTTGAAATTTATGTTAGGAAGTAGGTGACTGCCTCCTATTTAATAGGAACCTTTACTTGCTAGAACAGGTACATAGATTCATTCTTCAACAAAATGTTACTAAGCACATCCTATTAATATACTAAATGTCTGCTCTGCGTTCCAAGTAAACAACCTATTTAAATAATACTTTTATCCTTGTGACCTGCCAAGTCTGTTCTTTTTGTACCACTTTGTGGGGTGCTTTAGGGTGAACTGATTTTCTGAATTATGTATCTGATGACACTCAGTTCATAAGCAGTAGGCCAAATTGCTTGCTTACCTGATTCTAATCAGATATTTGGTTTTAGAAGCAAGTTGGAAATGGTTACTCAAAAAGAGTAGTTGATATGAGTTAGCTCTAAAATCTCAAGGTTCCCTCTAAGTAACACTCCTTTCCACCGTGTTGGTCAGCTCCATGCAATCTGGACACTATTGGAGATAGTCATTAGCCAGCTAGCAGGACCATATCTGTTGCAGACTTGATCAGTTGGGAAAGCCTTCTCTTAACTCTGTTCAACATGCATTTCTATTCGACTTCTAATTGGCTAGCAGACACACATGCTATTTAAATCTGATCCCCCAAATCCAGAAAGATTCCCCATTAACTCAGTATGCAAATTTATCTTTCATTTAGTGGGAAAACTCAGATCCTTGATTTTGGAGTTCTGCCCTTCTAACTCATTCCTGTGACTTAATCAAAGGTATCAGTTCTTCAATTTCTTAAACTATTTACCCTTTCTTACTCCTTTCCAAGACAATGCACTGTCTCTTGCTAGTCTTCAGAACTAACCATTTTGTGGCTGTAAATGTATAGTGGGGTTGGGGGCCATGTCCCAGGAGAAAGGAAAGTTCACCACTTTGGAAGACTAGATTATAGTACAGAATGTAAAGTCACTAAATTGGAAAGTTGCCAGGAGAAGTCAACTGTTCCTGCTAGTCCCAAGCAAAAACAAAATTATATATGATCCACAGTCAGGAGCTACATATAGAGTCAACAGTGTTATTCCTAGTCAAGGAAAGAGCACTGTGGGATTGGAAAATGCAGTAGGAATCTGCACCAGTGTTTGCACTGACTACACAGGAATTAAATGGGGGTAGGAGTCATTGGCCCACAGCTCTCAAAACTGTAATTGCTTTAATCTCTAAACCTCTTTCTGAAAAAGTGATCTTGTATCTGACTTACTATTTTGGTGGGGGAGGAAAAGTTCATAGAATTGCCTAGTGATCATTATTACCTTCATAGGCCGTACGTTAGGGATCCAGAATTTGAGGTTTCTGCTCTATGCTGAGGAGTTCCATCCCAACTAAGCACTCTAATAGTGGGCAAATGACTAGGCAGCGACTTTTGGGTCCAATCTTTAATTTTAAATTGACACCTTCTCCCCACCCCCCCCCCACACACACACCAACTGGCTGCAATAAGCCATTTTCCTAAGTAATAAGCTGCAGTGGCTTTCCAATGCTTTTCAGGAACACAAGAAATTCATATCTAGATTCTAAATATCCCCTAAAAATTTGACATGTCCTGCCTCTAAAATATAAAGTCATCCAATAAAAATTAAAGCTTATCTTTGGAGAGTTTTCATGTCTGCAAATACGCTCTAACCATAGTAAAACAACAAAAAGTAAAAATGTTAAAGCTTAAAGAAAACTAAGTAGAAAAATAGTTTCACGACCAGCTCCTCCAAGTACAGCCATCTCATCTCTATAGGTACCTCTGGAATAATGAGCCAAGATTTGAGCTGTCACTTACCCTGTCCAGACTATATGCAACTGAGTGGATAAACGCTTCGAAATAAGCCATTCTAAGATGCAGCAGCTTCTAAGTTTGACTTTTGAAATGTCCTAAGGGAAACATTACCAGCTGCTTTTCTATTGCATGCTTAGTGTGTTGAGAGTCCTACTGTGTTTTGAGGATGCCAGGTTGAGCCAACTAAAACCCAAGTTTGGCCCTCATGAAGTTTACATTAAAGTAGGAAAGACGTTAATCAAATGTAAGTAAATGTCTAATTGCTATTGTAATACTAGGAAGGAAAATAATTGCTGCTATAAAATCTTATCATGGGTGACCTGATCAAGTTAGCAGGGTCAAGGATTTCTGAAAATTTTGTGCTGATGGCAAAAAGATGAGAAGAAAGCCACAAGATGAAGCAGTGTTGGAGGAAGAAGAGTATATCTAAGTTCCTTTGGGAAAACAGATCTGAGTAAGTAGAGTTCTAGCAAAAAATTCCAAATAACCAGAATTGAAGCATAGGGAAGGGAAGTTGGGGAAGTTGGGAGGAAGGTATGACATAAGCTTGGTAGGACCAAATCATGCCTGCCTTTAAAAGCAGAAATTTGAAATCTGAAGGGTTATAAAAATAAGAATAGTGGGGCCCTCCTTGGTGGCACAGTGGGTTGAAGCACAGTGCTGTGGGGCTGTCCACAGGCACTGCAGCACGACTTTGATTCCCAACCAGCCCTGGAGCTGACCCACATGGCATGGCTGACCTCTCCTGATCCGCTCACTGCCCCCCCCCCCAGTAGTGTATTTGGTCAGTCTGCCTGTTTTGCTCCCCATTCTTTCTCTAGTGAATTCTCTCACCCCCTACACCTCTGGCCTGTACACCAGTTTTTGTATGCATAAATAAATCTTTAAAAAATAATTAGGATAATGCTTTTTTTGTACTTTATACAACTTATCATATAAAAAACAGAATAAGTGGGCAAAGTGTATCTGACTAGACCAGACAGCAGGATACTGAAAACAAGTAGAAAATAGTATCTTTGATTAGAATAATGGTGGGAGAGATGGAGAAACTCCAATAGTAATTTAGGAAGCTAAAAAAAATAAAAATAAAAAGTAATTGTTGATACACTGATACCTCAGAAATGATGTTAAAGGAAAAGGGTTAATTTGATTAATGTATTGTCTTGGTAAAATAGTGATTTTATCCACTTCCATTATGATAATGGTTATTAAAATGATTGAGGGAAATAATGTGTTGTCTTATGCCAAGCAATAGTAAAGAGTGGTTGGATATATGAATTTCAAGCTCAGAGCAGAGCCTTATTTATCTGTCATGTTGCCAGTTCAGATCAACGATAGACCCTTTGTTGATTTTCCTTGAGTACCTCCTAAACCATTCACTTTTTCTGACTTCCTGGACTCAAGCCCCAAATGAATACCCTACTTTGGAGGAAACCAAATTCAATACTTCTCTTGTATTGCTACAATACAACTTACATCATTGTATTGTTGAGTTGTTCCTGAGTGCATTAACTTGCTCAGGAGAGAGGCCATGTTAGTGGTGACAATAGAGGATGACTAAAGAATAGTTAGAAACCATTTCTCTTTGCTGTGGGGAATTGGATGAGTTTTCTGACATTTGAAGAAATTCTATAGCACAAGCATGTTGAGTGAGAGAAAGCAGGAGTCAAGATGATTCTGGGACCAACACATCGTGCACTTCAGACACATACACTTCTATGTCAATTATATCTCCATAAAATTAATTGGGAAATAAATGGCATTGAAACTACAAAAACAACAACAAAACCCAATTGCTTAAAACAACTTCACAGATTATTCTGCTCTGTAAACAGAGTTCTGAGTCCATAGATAGAAGGTATTATGCTTTGTGAAACATCAGAGAACTATAGCCTATGATTCCTCACAAGTAACACATAAAGACAAAATTAATAATTAAACCCTTTAGACATGTGCATCCTTGTGTTTACTGCAGTACAAGTTGTAAGCAACTGAAATGCCCCAAAATAGATTGGATCAAGAAGATGCGGTATATTTATACAATGGAATATTATTCAGCAATCAGAAAGGATAAACTTGTGCCCTTCGCAGAGACATGGAAGGAGCTGGAGGGGATTATGCTCAGTGAAATGAGCCAGAAAGACAAAGTATTGAATTGCCTCACTTATAGAAGGAATGTAGAGGAGCCAAGTAAGGAATCAGGAAAAAAGTTAATTACAATAAAGTAAAAATCAAAATTATCAGACAACTATAGATCAGGGGAGAAAGGAGAAGGGGAGCAGGTAGAAGGATCAGGACAGGAGTGGGAAGAGCACAAGCGACTATGGTGATGGTGCACAGGGAATTGGTGGTGGGATTTCACAGAAATCAGACACTATATGAAGGATGGTGTAATAAATGAAGGATAATTAGGGCCAGCTTGGCCCAGCTGTCAAGCTGATTTCAGACTTCTAACCTTGAAACAGAGAATATCACTTCCGTTGTTTTAAGCCCAGACTGTGATATTAAGTGGTATTTTATACCATTTATACCACTTAAGTGGTATATATTATATTAAAAAAAAAAGTTTTTGACAAATTAATGGAAAGGAAGAGGGACAAGGTCAGTAAATCTGGTAAAAAGAGGTCAGTTGTAGGATGAAAGATGTGATTGAGCTTCTAGTGGAAAACTTAATGTAGTATAGTCAGATATGGATTTCTAATTATGCAAACCCGAAAACTAGTCTTATACTGCAATGTTACTTCAGTTAAAAAAAAAAAAAAAAAAGACCTGAAGACGTGAGTGCATTGCTGCAATCTCACGATAAAACTTGAATGATGAATAGTTGCTTCTTGTGGAGGAGCAGAGAGAGGTCTCTCTTCAGATAGAATCTACTCCTGATGAAGATGCTGAGGACACTGTTGAAGTGCTGACAAAGGATTTCAAGTATTATATAAACAGTTGTTAACAGTTTTGACAGAGGTTGAGAAAATGGGCTTCAACTTTACAAGAAGTTCTACAGGGGTAAAATGCTATCCAGCAACAATGACATGTTAGAAAAAGTTTTGATTGAAAAAAGGGAACCAATTCATGTGGTAAACATCACTGTCTTACTTTAAATTGCTACAGCTACTCCAACATTCAGCAAATGCAACGCTGGTTAGCAAGCAAACAGCAATACTAAGGCAAGAAGAACCTCCCTGCCAGCAAATTGATTAAAATTCACTGAAGGCTCAGACTCTGGTTATCATTTCTTTTAGCAAGAAAGTATTTTTCAACTAAAATACATACTTTTTAAAGAAAAAAATGCTATGTACTCTTAAGAAAGAGACTAGTGTACAACATTGATGTAACTTACATGCAGTGGGAAATCAAAAACTCAGTGTGGCTTGCTTTATTGTGTTAACCTGGACCTGAACATGCAGTATCTTGGAGTTAGGTCTGAATATGCATGCATGTATGTATATACACTATATTAACTGGGTGTAAAGAAAAACAATGAATATTCTTTCTTATGAATTGTTACAAAGTGATATCCCAGATATATTTTTAAGTGAAAAATCTAAAGTAGATAATTTCCACAGTATTCTGTACCTTTAATAGGAGGAAATAATCAGGAAACAAAGATATTACGAGCCCTGTTTATTTTTGTGTAAGAAACACAGAAACTATATACCAAAACTAGTGAAACTGATTGCTTCAGGAAGTGAGAGGTGGAAGGGTAGTGACAATTTTCTGGTTATTTTTTGTTATGGTTCTGATTATCAGAACAATGTTTTGTGTACTCGAATAAATGAATGAATATGCCAATGATGGAAACATCTAAATGAATCAAATTATGAAAAATGAATTAACCACTCTCAAGTAATGGGAGTAGAACTAACTTTTGTAATTGAAATAGTATTTTAACTACTTGCTTTAAGGTAAAGTCAAGAATTCTAAATACATATTATAACCTAAAGTCGCTTGTTTTTGCTAGAGAATGAGTTTGCAAATCCAGAAACTGTTACATATTCCTCTAGTAATGTGTGAATAAAGGGAGATTTTGTGGATAAAAGGAGTCATTTTTCTTACCTTTAGAGAAAGAAGTAATGTAAAGGAAAGGGGAAGCTAACAAACTCTGTATTGTTGGATGAGCTTGAGGTGTAAGTAGAACCCATAGTTTTTAATAAACAGATGTATATATGTATGTATACACATATATCTATATATTCCTAGTTCTGTCTGCTAAAAGGACCTAGAAACAATAACACACCACAACAACTAGCACCACAATCTTGATTTCTAAGAGCCAGGGCTCCTGAGAAAAGGGCTGATTTCAAGAACTGAGAGAGGGTAACTCGTGTGAGAGCACAAAATACCTTGTGCTGGAAAATAAAGTGTTCAAAGAAGATTGATCAAAACAATCCAGGAACCAGTGAGAGTGGCTCACACTGATAAAACTTGGTTGACAAAACAAGTAAACTAACACATTATGAACTACAGATAAAAGTCCATGAATTTACAGTGCTAAGCAAATGGAGAGAACAAATGAATAGAAAGAAGAAATGAGAATGTAAAGCTTCCTTACCACAGAATGTGAACTGATCTATAAAATAAAATGGAATTAGGAAATCATTCCGTAACCAGCACAGAAATAATTGTTTATGTAAGAACCATAAGAGGATATTTACATTATCTCAAAATAGCTTCCTACAATGTAATGATTAATTATTGTAATAGTTTCCTGGGGCCACTAAGCAGTATAAAATACCACTTAAGTGGTATAAATGATATAAAATACCACTTAATATCTCAGTCTGGGGCTTAAAAACAATGGAAATGATATTGTCTGTTTCAAGGTTAGCAGTCTGAAATCAACTTGACAGCTGGGACAAGCTTCCTCTAAACTTGTAGGGGCACCTCCTTGTCTCTTGGTTTCTGGAGGTTTGCTGCCAGTCCCTGGCATTCCTTGTTTCGTTGTGGCAGCGTGATCTCTGCCTCTGTCATCGCGTGGCTTACTTCTTTCTTCTAAGGACAGCAAAATGGATTCATGCTCAATTCTATTTTAGTCATCTTAACTAAATACATCAACTTATTTCCAAGTAAATTCACATTCTGAGATACTGAGAGTTAGGACTTCCACATTTAATATATATGTTGCCAAGATGCTTTTAAGAAAGTGATAAAAACACACCCAGAACTGTGTAAAGATATGTTTGCAAAGATGACAAAATAGTCTTTGCTGGTACTGTTCTAATCAATATTTCTTGGATCACCACTGAGGATAAACATGTTTTAATGTCCTCACCATCTTCTTATATTGGTAAAAGCAGAATATTAATATTGCCATTATCATACTATTCAGTAAAGTTTGTTTGCATTTTATGTCTAGAACTTGACCTTGAAAATGGATACCATATAGCCATTAAACACTAACTCATCCTTTTCCTTCCTCAGTCCTTGCCAACCATCTTTCTACCTTGGTTCCATGATTTTGGACTACTTTAGATACTTTTTATAAGTATAATATTATTTGTCCTTTAAGGCAGTTATTTCACTTAACATAATGCCCTTGAGATTCATCTATGTTTTAGCATGTGAAATGATTTCTTTTTAAAAAGTAGATAAAACACACAAATATCTCATTTTCCTCATTCATTCATTCATCTGTTCATAGACATTTGGGCTACTGCCACCTCTAAGCTATTCTAACTAATGGGCAAGGCATAAATCTCTCTTTAAAATCTTACTGGAATATTAATCAGTAACCAAAAAAGATAAACACATGTCTTTTTCAACAACATGGATGGAGCTGGAGAAGATCATGCTTAGTGAAATAAGGTGGAAAGAAAACGAAAAATACCAGATGGTTTCACTCATAGCAGGAGTTTAAAAGACCAGGGGAGAAAATAATAATGAACAACTATATACCAGAGACATTTTATGGGGATGGAATGGGATCAAAAACAGTGTGGGGAGGGAAATGCACTGGACCATGGTGATGGCACATGGGCGATTTGGTGATAGGAAGCCTATGGGGATTACAACTGAGATGGAAAAGGGCACAAAATGATGTAAAAATAAACTATTATTTAAAAAAATGGTATGTTATCAACATATCAATGACGCAGAGAAAAGCAATAACTTCTCTAAAGAAACCTGAAAAACACTACTTTAACCAAGCATTTAATGTTAGCATTGCCAGTAACGTACATATCGATACCAAGTGCCTACTGTTAGGATGTACCAAAAATAACCACATTTCTGTCATAGTCCTGTGAAACACACATAGCTAAAATCTAAGAAGAAATACTGACTACCACCAAACTGAAGGCATTATACAAAATAACTGATCTTATTTAGTGAAAACCATAAAGTTCACAGAACTACAAACTGAAGAATTCTAGATTAAAAGACACTAAAGAAATATTACAGCTATGCACAATGCTATCATAATCTGGATTTCTCTACTCTTAGAAAATATATTGTATTGAGCTAGGGATGAATATATATGGGAAGTATGGTAAAATTTACTCAGATTTAGGAAATCTGAGTAAATGGAAATGGTTTACTAGGTTAAAGCTTTATACAAATTTGAAATGATTTCAAAATAAAAATTCTTAAAAGTAGGACTTTAGCCAAACTATGAAAAATGGATTAAAGGGCAGGAAATTAATCAACAGGAAAGCACAGCAACTGTTCAAGAATGGGATGAGGTAAGAAACAATATTTCTCATCTTTGAGAAATATTTTCTACATAAAGTTAATAGAATTTGTTAATGAGTTGGATATGTAGGACAGGAGAATCAAGACAGCTTCCAGAATCATAGTTTTGGCTCCTGAGAATATTTCTGATATGTTTACTGAGCTTGAGAGGCTGAGGGAAGAAAATTTAACCAGGAGAAAATTAAGAGCTCAGTTTTGAATTTTTTTCTAGTCATGAAAGTTAGTCCTTACTAGGGCAAAGAGCAGGGTAAACGTGCCACCTCAGGAATTCTCAATGCCATCAGCCAAATTTTTTGTGTATATAAGTTTGTGGTAAGCCCCTGAAACAAATTTGATTGGCTCCAACAGAGAGTATTAGTAAATCAATAACTGGACATGTATACGAATGCTTTGTAAAGTCTCTATCAACGCAAAGTGTTCAAAGGTTCTGTCATGGATAAAGATAGTGAAGTCCAGGGGTCTGTTTTAGGTGAATGTGTAACACAGGGCTATCTAAGACAAACCTAAAGAGGCACAAACATTACCAAAGTAAATAGAGGTATACTCAAATTTATCTGTGCTAATTCCTTACCCCCCCCCCCAATTATTGCAAAGTTAAAATGAGTAATTGAAATCACTTCCTTTTGTGTTCAGAGGTCGGACTATTGAGATCATGAGTCCTTATGCCAAGTCAAATAGTAAGGGTCATCAAAATAGAAAAATTTGTTATACAGCATCTATGGAATTCTAGTCACAGCAATGTGTATGGTGCTACCATGTATTGATGGATAAACACAGAATAGACATTTAATGTCCTTCAGGGTTCACATCTTTCATGTCCACAGGCTCTATCAAGTCTGCCAAGTCTATTTTGTGAAAATACCAAGTGCTCGAGAATGAAAAATGAGATGAAAGGGAAGCTGTATCCATTCTCTAACTTGATTATATAATGGAGCTTATTTCTTGATCTGTAAGGAATCACCTGCTAATACATATTTTTTTTTATTGCAGGTCAACTATTTAGGCTAGCTTTGATTGAGATTTCTTCTGGCCTCAGCCAATTTCTTCATATGGCCTGTAATTTTCTCAGTTATTGTCAAATCTAGCATGGCTTCAGTTAGGATAGTGGGAAAATTTGGTTTCCTCCAAATTGATGATCTTTAATTAGGGCACTTTTGCCTTGTATAAAATTGTATTTTTTCTTTCAAAAACATTTTTTCATTTTGTTTTTTAATTACATAACTAGGACTCCATTTATACTGGACTGGAGACATGAGAGAAGACCTACTTGCTTTCTCTCTGATGTTAGGGAGCAATAGGCATGGTGTAAAACTGTACTATTTTTTGTAGGAAATCCACTAATATCAAAACACTAGCAAGCCTATAAAGCAATGATAATTCAATAAACATTAAAAATTTAAAAGCCATACTAATTTATAACCTTAGGACAGAATACAATATAAATGCTCTGTAATTAAAACTGAGTGGGGGCCCTCCCTGGTGGCGCAGCGGGTTAAAGCACAGCACTGAGAATCTAAAACCTCTTCCGCATGAGTTCGATTCCCACCTGCCCAGGAGGTGATCACATGGCGTGGCAGACCTCTCTTGACCCGCCCGCTGCTCCCCTCAGCAGCGTACCTCGTCGATCTGCCTGGTCTGCTTCGCACTCTGTCTCTGGTGAAACCTCTCACTGCCCCTGAGCCTCTGGCCTGTACCCCAGTTCTGTATGCACAAATAAATAAATCTTTAAAAAAAAAACAAAACTGAGTGGGGCTGTTACAAGAATACCCTAGTATATGGAATAAAAAGTACATTCATTGCTCCATATACATCTAAATTCAATGGTGAACTATTAAAAATAGTATTGGCAAATAGGTACTCACCTAAAACAAAATTAAATTTCTAACATATCATAAGGTAGAGGGAAAAAGCATCAATGATTTCCTTTCACTTTGGAGTGGGGAAATTTACCTATACAAAATTCAGAAGCCATAAAAGATTGACAAAATTTTCTAAGTTAAAAAATCTACGAAGCGAAAATACTATAAATAATACAAGAGAAAAAGTACTTGTACAGCATTGACGAAAAGCTAATATCCCAAGCATACAAGGAATTTCTTGGAATTTATGTGAAGACTCATAGTTGGGCAAGTAGTATAAGCCAACTACTCATAAAAATAGAAATATTAATTAGCTTTCAATATGACAAGATACAAGTTAATAATCAACTGTTTTGCGGGCGGGGTGGAGAGAGCTGCAGGAGATAAGCACTGGTGCTCTGTTTGCTGGGAGTACAAATAGCTACCGTGCCAAAGGAGACAAATCTTGCTGTAAACATCAAAATAGAAGATGTATATATACCCTATGACTTGGTAACCTCGTATCTGGAAATATTTTACATATATACTCATATTGGTAGGAAATGACATAAATAAGGTTATTCACTGTAGTCATACTTGTAATAGTAATTAATTAGAACCAATTAATAAGGAAATGGTGGCTCAAACGGGAATCAATAAGGAACTGGTAAATTGATGATGTGATAGTCATCATAACAGTATGAAATGGTAATAAAAAATGGGGAAACTATAAGATGACAGGGGAAAGCTTACGAATACTGTTAAGTTAAAATATATAGAGAAACCTGGATATACAGTATATTTTACATTAAAAAGGTGAAATGTTGGCCCTCCCTGGTGGCGCAGTGGGTTAAAGCACTGCACTGAGAAGCTAAAGCCACTTGCACATGAGTTCGAATCCCGCCTGCCCCGGAGGAGACCACATGGCGTGGCAGACCTCTCCTGACCCGCCCGCTGCTCCCCTCAGCAGTGTACTTCGTAGATCTGCCTGTTCTGCTCCCCACTCTGTCTCTGGTGAAGCCTCTCACCGCCCCTGAGCCTCTGGCCTGTACCCCAGTTCTGTATGTACAAATAAATAAATCTTTAAAAAAAAAAAAAAAAGTGAAATGTTTTTTCATATTGAAGTGCATAAAGGAACTTATATGACTTAAAAAGCCAGTAAAAGTGTCTACATGTGCAGGAGGATATTGTACTCATGAGAATTAGGTAATGCAAAGACGAAAAAGAAAAATGTATTAATGAGTAGTTTTTAATTTTTATTTTGAGTTATCTAATTTCCTACTCAAAAATAAGCAGATAAAAATCATGCGAACTGGTCTCTGAAAGAGGAAGCTTAAGGACATGGCTGGCATCAGCACATATTCCTATTTCTGTTATCTCCACTATCTTCCCTGGTATTTTAAAGATGACCAGAATGCTGAGGAGAGGCTTACTAACACTCGGTGTCTTCTTTCTGATCTCCCCTTATAACTCCATGGCATTTTTCAAGACTAGCACCTTGCCAAAAATGAAGTGCACCCAAGCTTCGTGCGGGAAGTGATGGGCAATTTTAACTTTTGTTCCAATAAGATGCCTGTTCCTTTTATATGTCCCCACTTAGATAATATTAGAAGTCTGAGGAAAGAATTAAAGATAACCACTGGTATGGAAGAAGCAGAATTTATGAGGTTTAAGCCCAGAGAAAAGAAATAAAACCTACACCATTACAATGTTAGAAGAGAGAACAAATCAAAATAAATAGTAATTGAAATCACAAGAAAATTATAGTTAACAAAAAACATGAAAGTGTAAAACCCCTCTGGCAATATCTGGGTAGAGCTATTGTGTCTGGTTGACTGAGAGTGTGTATTTAAATATTAACTGACAGGGGATCAGGGGTGATCCCCTGATAAAGAATAATAAAGGATTGTCACATTAACTGTCACAGTACGATGAGTTATGGGCACATATAAGAACTGGACAAGATGTTCATCAGAAAAAGTTAAAATTTGCTCTTAATCACAGACAGATGTGCCACCAGGGGCCCAAATTTCTGCTCCTTGTAACACAGACTCAATAATCTTAATCCATTAGCCCCCTGTGGCACATTAAAAACAAAAACAAAAATTCAAGCTCCCACAGAATGGAGGGCACATCAAGAAAGCTAGCCAAGTTCAAAGTACTCATGTAATGTCTTCCAATGTGATGCACTATATGGAATCATAAATTATAATTTTGTCATAAGGTGGAGGAATTCTTGTTTTTTAAAAATAAAGTTGTGGTGGATTTGGATAGAAAACCCAGATATAAACCCACAGGTTTATGGACAGCTAATCTTTGACAAAGGAGCAAGCAAGATACAATGGAACAAAGAAAGTTTGTTCAGCAAATAGTGCTGGGAAAACTGGGAAGCTACATGCAAAAAAAAAAAAAAAAAAATGAAACTAGATCACTACCTCACACCATACACAAAAATGAACTCGAAGTGGATTTGAGACCTACACATAAGAACGAAAATCATAAAATACCTGCAAGCAAAGATGGGTCAAACACTACATGACATACACTTCAGTGACATCTTTAAAGATAGAGCACCCAATGCCATGATAGTGTAGGCAAGGATAAATAGATGGGACTACATCAAGTTAAAGAGCTTCTGTACAGCAAAAGATAGATTACAAAGCAGACAGCCCACTAATTTGGAAAAAATTTACTCACACATAACTAGTGATAAAGGATTGATCACTAAAGTATACGGAGAACTGATAAAACTCAACAAAAATAAACAACCCCATCAAAAAATGGGCAGAAGAGCTAAAAAGACACTTCTCCAAAGAGGAAATGCAGATGGACAACAAGCATATGAAAAAATGTTCAACATCACTCGTAATAAGGGAGATGCAAATTAAAATCACAATGAGATACCACCTCACCCCAGTGAGAATGACACATCTTCAAACAACTAGCAACAACAAATGTTGGCGAGGATGTGGAGAAAAGAACTTTCCTGCACTGCTGGTGGGAATGCAAACTAGTACAACCATTATGGAAAACTGTTTGGAGATTCCTCAAACTGCTAAACATGGAGCTTCCCTATGACTGAGTAATCCCACTCCTAGTTATCTACCCAAAAGACACAAAAACACTGATTGAAAAAGATACCTGCACCCCCATGTTTATTGCTGCTTTATTCACAATTAGAAATACATGGAAACAACTTAAATGCCCAAAAGTAGATGACTGGATTAAAAAGATGTGGTACATATACACAATGGAATATTACTCAGCAACCAAAAAAATAAAATAAAATAAACACATGCCTTTTGAAGCAACATGGATGGAGCTGGAAAAGATCATGCTTAGTGAAATAAGCCAGAAAGAAAAAAATACCAGATGGTTTCTCTCATAGCAGGAATATAATGGAACAGGCAAGAAAATAATGATAATGATGAACAGCTATATACCAGAGAAATTTTGTGGGGGTGGAGGGGGAAATCAGATCAAAAACAGTGTGGGGAGGGAAATACACTGGACTATGGTCATGACACATGGGTGATCTGGTGATGGGAAGCCCAAGGGGATTGCAACTGAGAGGGAAAAATGCACAAAAATATGTAAAAATAAACTATTATAAAATAAAATAAAGCTGTGAGCACTAGCTACAAATATTGGTGAGGCTGTGGAGAAAAATGTCCTTTCCTGCACAGCTGCGGGGAATGCAAGCTAGTACAACCACTATGGAAAACTGTTTGGAGGTTCCTCAAACTGCTAAAAATGGAGCTTCCATTTGACATAGAAATCCCACTCCTAGTTATCTACCCAAAAGACAAAAACACTGACTCAAAAAGACACCTGCACCCACATGTTTATTGCTGCTTTATTCACAATTAGAAAGACATGGAAACAACCCAAATGCCCAAAAGTAGATGACTGGATAAAAAAAGATATGGTACATATACACAATGGAATATTGCTGAGCAATCAAAAGATAAATACATGCCTTTTGCAGCAACGGATGGAGCTAGAAGGAATCATGCTTAGTGAAGTAAGCCAGAAAGGAAAAGAAAAATACCAGATGGTTTCACTCATAGCAGGAGCATAAATGACCAGGAGAAAATATAATAATAATAATAATAATGATGAAAAACTATATGCCAGAGACATTTTACGGGGGTATAGTGGGGAATGAGGTCAAAAAGGGAAGGAGGAAGTACCCTGGAATATGATGATGGCACCTGGGTGATTTGGTGATGAGAAGCCCACAGGGATTTTAACTGAGATGGAAAAGGCACAAAATGTTAAAAAAAAAAAAAATGTGGTACATATATACAATGGAGTTTTAAAAAATAAAAGCTGTGAGCATTCTTTATACAAGAATGTTAAAAGTGGGTCTATGAGCTTTGAAAATCTTTTTTAACTTATAATTAATGGTATTTCTTTTCACTGATTTCTTTTTTATAAATAACAGGAATTTTGCTTTCTTCTTTTCCTTATGATTTTAAGCTATTTTGTATTAGACACTGGATAAAAATTAAATTATAATTTATATAAATAAGAAAAGAATATATGTTCACATGAGTTATGAATTCTCATGAGTTTTCTAGTCCTTTGATGTAGCATATAAATTGTACATATCTAAATTATTGAATAAAAATTTTCATTATTCTTTGTAGTGGCCATGGAGATGAGATGCTTAGATCTCTCTTCAAAAAAATCCCACTGTGAGGACTGCAGAAGGGCTTGTCAGTTTGGAGGGGCAAATGATCCTGATTGAGTGGCAAAAGGTCAGGTTCCTTTTCACACAATGGTAGGTGGGAAGAATTCATGTGGAACTGAGGTGATTAGTTGGGTCCTACTCTGTAGTTCATTGAGTAAACAACTGCATCAAACCTAGTCATAAGAGAATATAACTGTCAAGACTTCTGACCCTTGTAGGACAATGTCAGTGGCAACGCTGGGTCAGCCACCAAGAATTGCCTAGGCAAGAACAAAAGGTGTTTAGAGTTGATGAGGGAGAAAGAGCAGGGATGGTGAATATCAGTTGTGACCTACAGACTAAATGCAGAGATACGGACTAACAGCAGTATCCTATTAATTTTTTTTTAAAAAAAGCATTAAAAAAGAAATTACCTATTTATTTATGCATACAGAATTGGGTTATAAGCCAGAGGTGCAGGGGTGGTGAGAGGACACACCAGAGTCAGGGTGGGGAGCAGAACAGGCAGATTGACATAGTACACTGCTGAGAGGGTCAGCGGGTGAGACAAGAGAGGTCTGCCCCGCCATGTGGATCTCCTCTGGTGTCGGGGATCAAACTTGCACTGAAGCAGCTGAGGCTAGTTTGTAGTGCTGCGCCCTAACCTGTTATGCCACAAGGGAGGGCCCCTGTTAACTTTAAAAAAAAAAAATCTTAAGAATTCACTCATGGGAATTATTAGGATAAATTCCTTGAAAATGTGTGGTTGTATACAACACAAGGGGTGAACTGTGATGGCTACCAAAGGGCCCAGTGCAGACTCCTGTCAAGAGAACCTGATGTGAAGGAAGTAATCTCAGACTGTCTACAGAAGCTAAGTAATCTCAGACTGTCTACAGAAGCTACACCTTTTCATGTTCCTCAGCATTCAGGTTGATGTCTGTAACTCTGGGTTGCTCCAAATGAATGGGCTGGACACCATGAACCAAACTATTCTCTAATACACAACTCCTCTCAACAGGTAATCTTTACTGTGAGATTCCCAAACAGTCTTGCAAGAGACCTCCAAGTTTCATGTACGGTGAAGCTCCTCCTACCCCAATCCTTACTTTCCTCTCCTTTTACAAATGCGTCATAGTTTGTAAGAAAGAGTAATCAAAATGACACAAAACTTGAGTGTGGGCATTTTTATATAAAAAGTGTAGTCAGGGCCCTCCTGGTAGCTCAAGGGGTTAAATCACACACTATGAAGCTATCACAGCCACTGTAGCATGAGTTCGATCCCCTGCCAGGGAGGTGACACACATGGTATGGCAGACCTCTCCTGATCACTATTCCCCTCTGCAGTGCATTGCAGTAAATCTGCCTATTCTGCTCCCCACTCTGTCTCTGGTGATTCCTCTAATCTCCCCCACTTCTGGCCTGTACCCCAGTTCTGTGTGCATATATAAATAAATCTTTTAAAAAAACTATAGTCAGAAGACAAATGACAACTGGGGAGTTTTGCAAAATTAGACAAAAATGTTATCATCCTTGTTAGACAAAGAACATGTAGAGAGTACCAAGAAAAAAATCTTTATGTAACATGTTTTAGTAAAAAACGAAAACTTTAATTAATTATTTGACTAATGGCCTAACTTCCAAAAAATTACTTTCCTGCAAAAGAATTCCTTAGCTAGGTCTAAGAACTTCCCAGAACTTTGATATCATCTCCTCAGAGAGCACTTTCTGATACTGGCATGGAAGAATTCTTTTCTAACATCGCCTCCCTTTATGATATTTGGAGAAGGAGTGAAAAGTTAAGAGTGTTCTACTACTCAACACTTCTTTTAAATTCTATGTTTCTTCTTGTTACTCTTCTCTGTCTATGGTCACTACTCACTTTGCTTACATCAAAGCAAAGCGACTAGAAACTCATGGTTTAGAATCCTCTGAAAAGTAACACTATTAACTCTTCCCAGGTGTCTGTGTGTAGGTTGGGAACTCATCCTGGGGGAAACCATACTCTCAACACCATCACAACAGGTGGTTAGGGTATCTCAATTCTTTCCTGAAGGGCAAGCAAACTAAAGTGAACAAAAAACAGGAATTTGCTTGCATATGCCAGCATCCTCTGGGTTACCAGACAAAAGTGACAGTTGAGCCTACATTTTAAAGGGGAAAAGCATCTGATTGAGGGTCTAAAATGAAGCCATGTTCAGAGATCGATGCGCTCAGAGCAGCAGTATGATGAAGTGGCAGTGAGAAAGAAGAACATTCAGAAATACTTAGATATAAATATGCCACAATAATATATACAGAAGAAAACACTGGTGACACATTCCCTGACATCATGATAAAGATGCTTTTGGAGACTCAATTCTATGGCAAGGGGAATAAAAGAAAAACAATTGGACCACCTCAAATTTAAAACATTTTATACAGTAAGAAAAAATATAAGTAGATTTAAAAGACATCCCACTGCATGGGGGGAAAATACAGATTACATACATACAAGGGACTAAGATGCAGCTGTATTAAGAACTTATGCAATTCAACCAACATATCTGAATACACATTTCACCAAAGATGATTCCCATGAAAAAAATAGTTCATCACTGATTCCAATAAGAGGTACAGGTAAAGCCACAATGAAATTATTGCTCACCTGTGAAAATGGCGCATATTGGGATAACAAGTAAAGGATACAAAACAAACAAACAAACAAACAAAACAACCTAAAACACTGTTGGTGGGAATGTAACCGGTGCAGCCATTATGAAAAGCTATCTGGATTTACCTTAAAATACTAAAAATGGCAATCCTATTCTTCAATCCTATTCTTTCCTATCCAAAGAATAGGAAACCATTAACAACAAAAAATATATGCTCTTTAGGGCTCATAACCACGTTATGTATAACAGCTGGAACATAGAGGCAACTTAAATGCCCACCAACAGACGATTCAATGAAGAAGTGATAGATGTACACTACAGAATACTATCCAGCCAGGAAGAAAGATAAAGTGCTGCCATTTATAACAAAATGGAGGATTTCAAGGGAACTATGTGTAGTAAAGCAAAATCAGAATTACAACAAATATTGGACATTTATAGAGCAGATAATTTGCAAAGTATTTGCAGAAACTAGTGCACATTAGTAATGAAATGAAGTTTCTGAAGTTATGATGGACAGGGGATGGAGAAAGCATCAAAGAAAATAAAGATGGTGGTGAGGGGAGAAAATAGTATCCAAACAGGTCACTGTCTGTCCTGAGGGCAAATGTATACTAATTGCTAAGGGGAAACAGAATTGGCAGGGAACAAACAGCATATTACTAGAATTTTGGATGTCTAAATTACAAAATCAAAGAAGAAATAGTGTGTGCTGAGAAGGAAGAAAACATGGAGGGAAGATGAGCGCTTTCAGCTTTGTTTTTATGAAGTCCTACAGAACATTAGCTATTGACACATTATACAGCTACTCTGTATGACTTTATTGCTTCTTCCTGCTGGTGTGTGCTGAAGAACACTATGTCCACCACACTGACTTGTTCCAAAAAAGAATGTAAGGTAACTTACAGGGCTACACATTTACATGTACATTATGCATCTACATTTTATTTGAAATAGAGGAAAAAGTAAAGGGGACAAGAATGAAGCTAAGATAACTATAAAAGACCAAAGAGTCCAGTTCTCTGTGCTGGAGAACAAATTTAACACTAGCTTTTTAACCACAAATGTGAAACACCATCTCAGTGTCCGTGAGATTTTAAAAAATGAACTGTTCAGGAGAAGCACAGATATTCTAATATTAAGGTCAGGATGAAATGACTCTTGGTAGTCTACACAAAGGGGCTATCACACAACAATCAATATTCTTAAAATTGACACAATAAAGAATTTCATGTGACTGCTTTTTAGAGAGTCCTGAAAAGATAACCAATGACTTGAAATCAAAGAGAAACTCTGGGTATATAGGGAAGATATTGTACTTCATTCTGGTATTTGCTGTGCTTGCTTGACTTCCTTCTGGGGTACATTTTATCTTCTTTTACCAATGTAACATTCGACTTTTGGTTTATGACACTACATTTTAGGAGCACAGGCTCATACTTCTTGAGATATTCGTTACCACACCACAGCCACCACGAAAGTTATCAGTGAACCTCCACCATAATCTCCTGCCATGGGGTATATTTTAAAGGATCTGAGCTAGTGATTGAAAACATATCTTTAATGTTCCTTATCAAATGGTGTTTGTGAAAGCCAAACACATAGCTGACAGGTTATTAGGGAGCTGAGAATTCAACTGTATACTGTACACCTGGAGTTTAGCTATTCCAGGCATCTAGAGGGAAAAAGTGGTCTCAACAGGGTAGTGAGACCCAGAACAGGAAAGAGCACCTTTTAGGAAAACTTAATAGTTTTATAATCAGTAGTTTCTGAGGGTACTTCAGTGCACTGGTTGAGTCTCTTAGAGCAGAAAAAAATATGCACTCAGTTCTGTTAGGTTCCAAACCTAGCTGCTCAGTATAGCATAGCCTTAATTAACGTTAGTCTGGAAAATGTGTAAGGAAGGCATAACATAATGGCCATTAAAAAAAAATCCAACCCTCGACTCCACAAAAAACATCCACAGAAAGTCTAGTTTTGAGTACTGTGATTTCCTGGTGTTTTTCCAAACTAAAGTATTTGTGTAATATACATCAAGGTATCTGAATGAAATGACCTTGTAGAGAATTAATCAGGAACCAACTGAAATTTGAAAGCACTTTGGTTTTTCTAAGCTTTAAGAGCTCTCTCTATATTATAGATATTAAATGTTTGTCAAATATCCACATTCTACAAATTTCCAGCTTGTATTTTTTCTATTTGTCTTTTGGCATATTCATTTAAATTTTTTATGTTATGGAATGTAACAATTCTGGCTTTACTTTTGCTCTATATTTAATCCTTTCTCATCTTGATATCAGCTTCATTAACATATTTTTAATTTTATCTGTCTTTAATGTCTTTGTATATGGATTAAGAATGAAGAGAATTTACTGCACTGACTCCCATAATTTTTTCTGGATATTTGAAAGAATATTTTTATTTTTCCCTTGTAATATGAAATCCAACTATTACCTTATTCTAATATATCTTCCATATTAAAAATCTGCTTGTGCTTGTTATTCTATCCATTAACCTATATAATCTTGCATCAATCCCACACTGATATAACTGCAACTTAATAAAGTATCTAAATACCTAGTTGTATAATTGTCACCCTTCCCATTACCCTATTTATAATAAGCTATGCATGGGACACATCCAGTTTATTCTATCAGTGACTATATCCAGGGTAGATTCTACTTTTTGGGTTTTATCATAATATCACGACTAGGGAGTGAAATAGCAGTCAACTTAAGTTTCATGAATTTGTGAAACAGTACTAATTTCAATTTCATTTTATAAGTAGGTCCATAAATCGTGAGTAACCATTAAGTATAAAGGAAGGTGTTATTGTGACTTTATTAATCTTTATCAATCTAAAATTTTCTCAAGTCAACCAGTAAATCATTTCCTTAAGAACCTCACATATTGGAATGACTTGGTAAGATTAGAGTTCTTACTAACCATACAAATATAATTAGTTGGGAGGTACTGCTGATGTCTGGACTTTTAACTGCAATGTTAAAATGCCAGACATTACACTTTTCATAATCTTTTTCTGTAAGTTTCAGGTATATCTCAACATACTGAGAGAATAATATTTGCAGTCATATTTTTAAAAGCTTATTTTTTGGCATATCATTTCTGTTATATTCAGTGGCTATGCTTTTAATATTTACCATCTTTTAAATACTTTGATGCTGTCTTTTCTCTTAATATATATCTGAATTTCACAGTATTATCATTGTAATGGAGATGGAAAATGAAAACATAGAAAGAAAAAGATTTAACTCAGAACCAAGGAGAAAAGTGAAGCTATTACAATAATCCAGGAAAGAGTTGGTGGAGATTTGAACCAAGTGATCACACTGAAGTGATGAAAACTGTTGAGCTATACTGACTCATGTATAGGTATTGAAGATGAAGCTGACAAGATTTACTAAAATACAAGACACAGGGTATGAAACAAAAGGTTTTATTTGTGGCCAAGAATGGAGAAGCTTAATTTTGGACATAAGTTTGAGATTTCTTTTATATATTCAAATGCAGGTGTTAAGTAGGCAGGTAAATATCTAAGTTTCAATTTGGGGGAAGCGATTCAGAGTGAAAATATGCTAGTTATCAATACATGGTTATTTAGTCATGGAATTGGTAACATCAGTTAAGGGGCAAGTATAAAGATCTGATGATTGAGCTTTGAGAAACAGAGGCTGAGGGTATAGAAAGGTTCCTAGAAAACAGACCATAAAGGAAGGCTTGCTTAGATAGCATGAAAGGAGGAAATGGGGATGTTCTGGAAGAGACAAGAGTGGGAGAGGGTTGAAGAGGTCAATGTATTCACATACTGCTCACAGATGAGGGAGGATACAGAGAACTGATTGTTCAATTTAGCAAACAAGGTTCTTGCTGCTCAACAAGAGTGGCTGTGAAAGATAAACAAGGCAATGGTCTTGGAATACAAGAGATACATGGGAATTGTTTTTAAGATGTGTAAATTAGCTGATCAAGGCTCTCTATCAAGGGAAAGGATCACATACTGGGAAACACTAAGATTGGCCAGGCTGGAATTCATGTTAATAAAAATGGAGGCTTTTTATAAACAGATCCTGGCTTTTTTATTTTGGCTATAAATATGGAAATAATCCACCTACGGTAAACTCTTTAAAAGAAATACTGATAATGATTTCTTAAAAATTGTTTTCAGAGCCCTGCCTGGTGGCGCAGGGAGTTAGAACGTCGCACTGCAAGCTAGCGCAGCTGCTTCAATGTGAGTTCCATCCCCCGCCCCGGAGGTGACCCACAAGGCGTGGCACACAGCCCTTTCCTGACCTGCCCGCTGCTCCCCTCAGCAGTGTACTTTGTCTATCTGCCTGTTCTGACCCCAGCTCTGTCTCTGGTACATCCTCTCACCTCCCCTACACCTCTGGCTTGTACTCCAGCTCTGTATGCTTAAATATTTTTTAAGAAAAAAAGTTTAAAAATTAAAAAAATTGTTTTCATTATTAGAAAATTTTCTCAAATGTCTTCTAAATAATGTACAAGAGGTATCAGTGAAAAAGCTAATGTACTAGGTGAATCAAAAATAAAAAAAAAAAAAAATAGGCCCTCCCTGGTGGCGCAGTGGGTTAAAGCACTGCACTGAGAAGCTAAAGCCACTTCCCGCCTGCCCAGGAGGTGACCACATGGCGTGGCATACCTCTCCTGACCCACCCCGCTGCTCCCCTCAGCAGTGTACTTCGTAGATCTGCCTGTTCTGCTCCCCGCTCTGTCTCTGGTGAAGCCTCTCGCCGCCCCTGAGCCTCTGGCCTGTACCACAGTTCTGTATGTACAAATAAAATAAATCTTTAAAAAAATAAACTTTGAACGTGAGAATTTTGTCTTACACGTGACAGAAACATTGCTAGGTAACAACAAATTCCTTTTAAAAATATCATGTAGATTCCATATTAATGCTCTAGAAGAGCATTTTAAAAAAGGATTTTATAAATAAGAAAGGATTTAAATAAACTTCTAATTAATCCATTACATATTTTATAGCTCATACCCCCCATACTGTATTGTTTACATTACTTTATGGAAGATTTACTGCTGATTCACTCCATTAAAGATACTCCAATGGATTTCATTAAAAGACAAATATGACTTTAAGGTATATTCAAATACATGTATCTTAAACTTCATCAGCCCTCAAAGTTACCTCAAACATAGCCAAACTTAATATTTATAATTTGTGAAATAGTTGTCAATATTAATTCACAGGGTTATTGCTTTTTTTTTTTTTTTCTCAACAAAGGTAGCTGTTGGGTTGAGCCAAATGGAATTGCTCTTTTTTTTTTGTAGGTTAAAAATTGGTAATTTATCAGTGATTTAATACTGTTAAGATACAGTATTTGTGTGACTGCCCACACAAAGTCCTAAATCTAAAGGGTGAGGGGCAATTTACTCCAAAAGTGAAGCATTCTCTTAGAAAGTGCACATTCATTGACAAGCTAGCTTTTCCCCCTGTTCTATTACATAGGAAGTTCTTCTGTAGGTTTCACATTTGATTTATTTCTCCTTAGTAGTTTACAACTTGGTAAAAAATAAAAACAAACATGCTTACGACTATTTTTACCAAGCTTATATGTGTCCTATATTAACATTTAAAATAAAGCATTTGTGGAGTGAAATTATAGTTATCTTTAACTTAATGGTCAACTTAAAGTAGAATGATAAGGTTTATTATCTTACACCAGCACCTAAAAAGCAAGTAATAGGACTTAACGCACAGACTCAGTGACTGGTTTCAACTGAAGGTTCTGAATATTTATTGCTGAACTGGCTAGCCACAAAAATGGGAAGGTTGGTAAACTTAACAGCGAAGGACTACAGTAGGTTTGAATCAAACAAG
Organism: Condylura cristata; assembly: GCF_000260355.1. Classification (NCBI taxonomy): domain Eukaryota; kingdom Metazoa; phylum Chordata; class Mammalia; order Eulipotyphla; family Talpidae; genus Condylura; species Condylura cristata. Next base: position 10,414,951 of record NW_004567106.1, on the reverse strand, counting down.
TACCTTCTGGGCCAGATGGTAGATTTCTCAGTATGACTTACACCACAAAATATTGAGTTGAAAGAACCTTTGTCGTTTTACTTAATTTTTAACAAACCTAAATATTCTGTTAAAATATATATATATTTTTTTCTTGCTGGATGGTATGACTGAGGAATGCAATCTGACTGAACAAAAAAATATTAAAACATACACCACACACTGATGCTAGCACAGTGGCAACCTCCGCCACAATAATCTCTTATCTATAAAGACAGTAAGAAAAATCACCTTTTCGAAAGAACAAACTGGCTAAAGCGGAACCGAAGAAAATTGGGAGCTTTGGCAAGATCCACCTACCATTGCGTGGATCTTGAAATGCTGCTGGATATGTCCAAGGGGGCTGGGGTGAGTGGCGGAAGCTACCTTGCTCCGTGAAATGCACGTTCAACACTGAGGAGGGGCCCACTTAAAAAGGCAGAGGTAGAAAAGCCTCACCTGTGGGCTAGGTGTATTCTGTGCACAATGATGGGCACGTGGGGGCGTCCACCATGGCAACACCGTCAAGCAGGTGGAAATCAAGATGATTGGCCATTATCTGCAAGAATTCTCCATCACCTAAGTCTAAGCCCCATTTCTCCTGCTTCATCCCCTTCAAGTAGCCTATTGGCCACTAAAGGCACAGACCTCTAATATTAAAAAGTATAAAGGAAAACATACGTAAGTAGGATACATCTTAATTACAAATGCATTATATTTAAATCAAAAGGTTATTATCTATAACTATGTAAAACTATGCTGTATATTAAATAAGGGCATGAGATGAAGAAACAGGGCTAGCCAATTAAGGTTTTTAAGGTTGAGTTTAAGTAGGAAAGAACATGAAATATCCGCTTGGAAATCACTATTGAAGAAATAGGGCTTCCAAAAAAACAAGGAAATGCTGGTCTTCTTTCTTTTTCAATTGCTTCACTGGGAAGAATCTTTTCCAGGTGATAAAACTTACAAGCTAAATTAAAATGCACTTTACTCATTGGCAAGCCACACCAGCAAGAATAATGTGATCACAGTAGTTGGAAGTTTTGATTTATAACTATACTATTCTCTACTTATAAATGCTGCAGTCTAGGAGGCAGAGCAATGAATCATTACAATTGTCTATCTGGGAAATGTCAAAAGATTAAGTAAAGGCAGAAGAAGAGAAGAAGAAAGAACACACATTTCTACCCAACAAATATTCCTGAGTTAATGGGAAGTTACCACTGGCACATAAATCCAGTGCTGAATAATTATTTAAAATCTTCAAGAAAAACTAATAAACCATAAAGCTTAAATTCCCTGATTATAAAAGGCAAGTTGTCTTCAGAAGCTCTGATAACTTAATCATTCCATACTCAACTATAATAATGATCTACATACTAAGGATCTGAAAAAGCAAATTTAAGCTAAGGAAATGAATTACAAATTTGAACTAATCATTAAATGGATCAAACTTTTTTTTTTTAAAAAAGAACACATATAGTTTAATTGATACTTTGCCAATACAAAAATAAGCATCCACAGAATGTTTATTTACTGTTTAAATTACTCCATATCTTTATATACCATGAACAGAAAATATATTTTACCCCACACACAGTAAAAGCAAACAAGTGCAATCTTTCAAACATTAAAAGTCATAATCAAATCTGTACAACAGATAAATAAATTTATACTTCTAACAGTTAGCCTGTAACAAAACAAAATGAAAATAAAACATTACCCAAAATCACCAGTTTACTTAAAATTCTATCTATGGTCACCATTTCAATCATAACAGTTTGAATCTTTACTACACTGCACAAGTTTACAGATTGATAAATATTTTTTTTTCAAAAGTAGGAGGGAGTAATAGGAAATACCAAAATGGTTATAAAGAGTTTTCCAAACATTGGAAATAATATACAAAAATTAATTAGTTGGGGGGAAATATCAAATGGATCCACAGGGCAAACAGAATATACCGATATAACTTAAGGAAAAGGAACAAGGTGAATACTCGAGTTGGGAAGAAAATTTGGCCTTTTTATAAAAAGAAACAACAAAACAATGACAGAACCCTGTCATGGAGCCTAGAACAACTGTGAGAAAAAGCATACATGATTTAATTTGTGTATCTGAAAACCACAGTTGGGAAGAAAAATCAGATTGGGAAACACAGAACATCAGAACATGAATATATATAAATTAAAGGCATACTGTTTATCGTTCCGTATCATTGCACATTGGTAAGAAAACAATACTGCAGTCATTCTTGAGTAAGAAAATGTTTTCAATGAAGTAGGAAGTTCTGTGATGAATATAGGTGTAGACAATCTTATTACCACAAGTTTAGTAAATATCAAAACACTCAGTGGTGTCACTAAACTAAATTATCTGTATTTTTTACTGGCAAGGTAATTCTTTACCTGCCATCACAAGTTAACAAAAAAATCATTTTATAAATTGAAATACAGATCCAGTAGAAAACTCTTTTCACATGCAATCCTGTACAATGCACTCTGCATCAATTTTTTTTAGCATTTCACACCAGATACGTGTATTTGCAATATAAAACAACCACTTTTCCACAGATGTCACTGAACTGTCCTCTTGCCACTCAAGTTTATATTTACATATACATTTATAGATCCAGATAGATGCTTTCCTCCTCTAGGCACCCCGAAAGTTAGCCTGAAGAGCTTAGTGTTTTTTGGATGTTAGGAATCTAATGTCTTGATTTGTCTTGAATTGATGATAAGATGAGGAGTCCACAAAAAAATGCAGCTACACATGCTAACCTTTTCAACAGAGATGAGTTATCCTTAGGAATAATAATCTGTGCAAGATCATTTGTGATCTGAGAAATTTCATGTGCCACACAAACAAATATGAATGAGCTGACAATGATGTTGAGCATAGGGTTTCCAGGTATGAGCACCAGGATACCCCTTGTGTCCGCTGCCAGCCATATGTGATATTGGCAAATAAACAGCTAGGAAGAAAAACATTTAAAGTTAGATATAAATAAATCAGTGTTTCTTACTTTAAACATTTCACAGCATAGCTAACATTAGCAAACTTTTCCAAAACCATGACATTCACTCTTGGTCCTGAAAAGTTTCTTGTAGTATGCTCTCCAGAACCCCTACTAAAGAAGCACTCTTCAAAGTTCTCAAGAAATGAATCACATGGATCTAATTTTAAAAACCATTTGTTTGCATGACATAGAAAACAGAGTGACAGCTATATCCATGTGCTCAAACCCCAAATAAAAAATTACTACATATGTATGTACCTATATATAATTGCATGCATTGCACAAGGGCATGTTTGTGAATGTATTTGTGAATGTGAATAAGAAGTGGGAAACAACAAGGTTTTAAAAGTCATTCTCATGTTTGTTCTGCCTGGTGACACATAAATGTCTGGAATTGCACTCACGTGTTTCTCAAGTGCAGATGCACTGCTATTTGTGTATATATGAGTATATACATTAAACAACACCAGTAATTCTTTTGATTGTGATTGCAAATGGATTCTTTCCTCACACTGCTGTGAGGTAGCAGTGGCGCACAAGGTGCTATGCTGGAGGATGACGGGGCCCTGTGGTGTGGGAGCATACACCTGAAGAGGCAGGAAACGGTATTTCTGAATCATACAGTATTGTAAACCAGCATTACCTTGAAAAATTATTAAAAAAAAAACCAACCGTAGTAGTAGGAGAATAGTGAGTAACTTCCACAAATATAAGGACAATGGAATTTTCCTATTTTATTTATTAATAAAAATAAATAAAACCTCAGACCCTCCCTGGTGGCCGATGGGTTAGAGCGCAGCACTGCAAGCTGGCCACAGCTGCTTCATTGTGAGATGACCCACATGGCACGGCAGACCTCTCCTGACCTTCCCGCTGTTCCCCTCAGCAGTGTAATTTGACCATCTGCCTGTTGTGCTCCCCTCTATGTCTCTGGTGAATCCTCTCACCACCCCTGCACCTCTGGCCTGTAACCAGTTCTCTGTGCATAAATAAATAAATCTTTAAAACTAAGTGAGTACGTAAATAAATAAAACCTCTCATTTCCAAATATTAAGGGAATGGCAAAATAAATATTACTTTGTCTACTAAATGAAATGGTAAGTTTTTTATGATCAGCAATTTCAAATTATATATAATTGCTCTTACAAGTAAGCCTAAATAAACTACAGAACATTTAATCAAGAATTGAGAAATTTATTTTCCATCATTCAAAGACAATTTAATTTCTCTTTAAAACAGTCTAAAAGATATTTTATGATTATTAGTTTTCTGTTTTAAAACATCCTGTTTCAAATAATAAGCTCAGAATACTCAGAATATATTTAAAAATCTACCTTAAAATGAGTTTATAAATACTTTATTATTAGGTATTACACAAAATGTAATGAGTTTAAAAATTTTCTTACTTTCTAATCATAAAGGTGCATTTTATTATAAGCATCAATAAGATAGATTCCAGAAATAAAACACTTGGTTATGGATACGAAACAAGTCAAAATAGCCTCAGTTTGACTTCATGTAAATTTACTTATATTATTTATCTCTATCATTTTTTTAATCTCTTGGTCTCAGCATTTTAGTTATGCTTAAAAATTTGAGATAATATAAAGAATATTTTGAAATTCAGTTAGAGCAAATATTTTAAAAAGGATTCAAAAATATTCTACAATGATTAATTATTAAAAGTTCTGTGTTATTTCCCCACAACTCTATAGATAACATAGCTTTGATTTAAAAAAGGTCTGTCAGACTTATATGAACACACACACACAGAACATTAAATATATGAGATCGAGCAAAATATTAATGTACCAACCTCTAAGGAAATTTTTCCAAACCAAGCAAAAAATGAACTGTAAACTGAACGGGCATATCCAGGGATATTCCTTATTAGGATGAAGGCTAATATCTAAAGGAAAAAAAAAAAAAAAACAAGGGCAAATATTAATCTTTTATTGAAAAAATATTTTCCATATTGTTTTCCTTCAAAAGGTAATTTTATGATCTTGACTAGATATATGTCCAATGGCTTTTTTCAATAGGTGAGGTACACTGTCTTTTTGTGTCCATAGAGAATTGGCTTTAAGACATTCTATATCCCTCATCAGAACATCCAGGAACTATCCTAAGTCAATCACTTTTCTTCTTTCCACCTTGGTCACTCACTTCCCAATGCGTATTTATTTCTTTAGCAAATCCAAGTCCTGCACTCTGTCATATACTTAGTGAACAATTTGATAAGAGAAGTAGAAAATCAAAGAAATAATACCCGTGGAAAAGACAACTGTGTATGGGGGTGGAGATGTTTTGCTTATTAGTCTGATACAGAAATAATAATAATGCTTCTAATGTGTTCAACATTTGTATTTTATTGAGCACTGAGCTACAACACTTAATATACATTACATTGTGGTTAGTTGCCTGTATATTGTTCTTTAGGGAAGCCTTCCCAGACATTTCTATCCAGATTGATGGGCAAAAACATAGTTCAGGATTTGAGGATAGATGCAAAAAGCTGTTTGCTGGGTCATGCTGGAAAAATACTTCCTAACAGGACACTAAGAATCTAACAGGACACTAAGAATTTTGTATATGCTTATAATCTTAGAGAAGCACACTTAATAAGTACTTAAGGATTTATAATTATACATGTTAGTTTTAATGCAATTTCCATGTAATTATATTCATATTCACTATTGTTGTCTACAGAAGTCATGAAAATCAGTGTCTTGTACACTTCCCAAACCCTTATGCTCACACCCCACACCTACACCATCTGTGAACGGAATGAGTAGTAAGAATAAGGTTATACCCTGTATCACTTCTGGCTACCTGGCTGCTTTCTAACTTTCACAAAGAGGGACAAGTACCCTTGATAAGAAGTACCAACTTCTAGCTTCAGCTTTAGTTCCAAGTTCTTTCTTTTCCTTTAGATTCTGCAGTGGATAAAATAAGGCCCTCAAAAAAGTAACCAAGGAGCTATAAATATATTTAAGATATGAATGTATTCGAAGGTAATAAGGCTCAAGAGTGCTTATGGGAGTGGTAACCTATGTGTGGCCACATTCTCCCTTAGCTTTCCTTCCACTGTTCTGTTCAGCCTAAGTAATGACTTTTCTTTCAATCACGTGAATTACAGAAATATTAGCTGTGATAATAAAAAAAAATTAATAGAAAGTATTATTGCTGTCTATGGAAGTCATGAAAATGACATATGAAGATAGTATAATGTTTAAAGTTTCATTATCATTGTGTTCAGAGAGTCGATTACATGCCTGGTGTCAATGATTAGCCTCATCTTAGAGGCTAGCTTCTCTAAGAACCCTGTTCTAATAAAAAGATGGATTAGGAAGAAATTCCATGTGTTTTTAAGGCATCCTACATCACAACCTAATCACAGTGTACCATGGTAATATCCAGGACCACAATTATCTCTGCAAAATGTAAATCTGATTTGAGTTGCCCAAGCTGCTACCAATCTCCCAGTCGCTACTGCACAATTCTGACTCTCTGATCAAGTTCCAGTGGCCAAAATTCCTTTGAATGTGCCATCATCCTTTTGATCAAAAGGCATAAGGACTTGGCCTGCTATGTCTTCAATCCTCTATTCTCAGCTTGGTTTTCTCAAGGGAACCACTGTAACTCCAACTAAGTCAGATTCCCTGACTATATTTCCTTATAGCATCATTTACCTCTGTTTATAATTATGTGGTGTTTATGTAATTACTATCTGTCATAGACTGAAGGTGCTCTGAGGGTTGGAACCATGATTTTGTTACTGCTGTATCCCTCATCATAATATCTAACATATAGAAGATACAAATATTGGTTAAATGAGTCAAAAACTTGATAAAGGAATAATGAGTGTTTATTGATCTGTACTGTAGGAACAGTATTGTTGTTTAACATTTAGCCTCTTACCTGGTACTGTATTTTGCCTAGCGAAATATATAGCATACAAGTGATACCTATTATTAAATAAATTTGAATAAACGAGTTACTGTTTTCTAAATGACTATCAAGTGATAATATTGATCATTTCCATAAACCTGATAAATTCTAATGTGCCTATTAAAATAGAGGAAAATTAAAGACTTTAGAAAGATGAAGCAATAATCCCAAATTTTCTGGAGTTTGACCTCAAATTTCTCTTCTTCTGAAGATTGAGTTCTTTTGAAGAATTAGGAGAAAAAAATTCTTGAGATCAAGGTAATTACCTGTACCACAGAAACAGATGGGTGGAGTTCATTGCACTCTGCTTTGTTTTTACAACTGCTAGCCCAGATGGAGTAAGTCTAAACAAAATAATATATGGGTCATTGCACAAGACAATTTTAACTTATGAAGGCAATTCTCAGCATTTAAAAAATAACCTGCTTTATAACATTATACTTCATTTTGTTATTTACAAAGTTTCAGTATAAATAATCCACTTTTTGGGTTTCCTCACTACATGTTTTGGGTATTCAAATATCCAAATATAAAAAAAATAAAAAAGACATAGTATATAGTTTGAATGTCTTATGGAAATAGTAATTATAAGCCAGTAATGGTTTTTCATATCAACACTTTACATTGCTTTTTCTGGAATTTATTGGTTTTTAAAATTTTTATTTCATTGACATCTCAGTTCATTTTAAACTTATATATGTAAATGTTTATATAGGTAACTGCATATTAAATTTGTATATGTAAATGCTTATAAGTATTTTCAATTAGAATAATAAAGTAAAAGTAACTTTAAAAGACATATTCAAAACAACTGATTAAATTGCTATTTCTTAAAATTAATTTCCTATTATCACTTAGGATCTTGGGAAATTATAAAATTATATTTTGAAACTTACCAAGAAAGAAACTACTGAAATAAACAATAAAAAATTTGAAATTTTGTTTGAAAAAAGAGGTTCACCCTTTCCTTCAGAAAGTACTTGACGCTTCTGTAAAGCCAGATAAATGAAAGCAAATAGCATTCCATGAAAGACTACCTGAAACGTAAGGAGGAAAAATTTGTTTTTAACTTCTATTTTTTGATACATAGTAAATATTTGGTAAATGAGGAAAATATATACAAAGGTAAGTAGCTTAAAGACTTAAAGGCTCACACTTTTAATCAAGGATTAAACTTCAAGAAATGAAACAAAGCCAAAGATGTTAGAAATCATCAGCAAAGACAAACAGCATCTCTAGTAGTATGAGGTATTTTGATCAGTTACAAGTAAAGAAATAAACACATTAAAAAAATAAGAAGAAACTGTTCTAATTACACATGACAAAATTTAAATGTACTCAGTCAGTTAAAACATTTGATATATTTTTGATCAAACAAAAAACAAAACAGTAATGCCAACACTCATACTTTTAAAAAGAAGTATATGCACATTAAAGCGAAAAAAATATGGACAGTTAGAAAGACTAAATATTAACTATCACATTATAGCAGACAATTCTAATAAGACAGTTGAAAATTTTTAATTATTTGATGTCAAGACTTCAGCGAAATTTTTTATCATAGTTTTGATATACAATGTAGTATACTAGAAAGTGCACAGGCGTTGAAAGCCAGGGATGGCATACAGTATGCACTAAAAGAACATTTTTTGAATGAAAAAAAGGAGGAAACAAAAGATGGAAAGAATAGGAAAGAGTGTGTAAAAGATAATTATTATTTATTCAGTATTATTTTTTAAATACTAGACTATTTATATATTGTCAGCTAATTGAATGTTAACCATCCCTTAAGAATAAATTCAGGGAATCATCCATGACATGCGTTCGTTCCTCTGTACAATTCTACTATAAAGTTTATAATACACATTTAGCACATGATTTGAAGTAGTAATACTGGGTTTTAAAATAGCCTGGAAGGTTGAAAAGCCTGGTGGTATGTCTTCTTTCTCCAACACATCCCTCACAATAGAAACCTTTAGAACATATATGGGAACTCAAAAAATATGGTGTTGAGAGGCTGGAGCAAGCAGATGAAGGATCATCTATATATCAAAATTATAACCCACACAAAGACCACTGTACAGACAACAATTTTATGTGCATTTCCTATTCAGACACACACACACATGCATAATATGGACCCTTATATATCCTTTAATTGCTATTAAAAAAGAAGGGGAAAGGCAGCGCTGCTTTGATTTAACAAATCAACATGTTTTCTTATTCTAAGACTAATATAATAGATTAAAATTTTCCATATTATTTTTTTAAAGTATAATTTAAAATGGCAAAATATCACAAAGTAAATACATACGTAACGGTCTAACCTCCATCTGAACCACCATTCATATACATTTCCTTTTAGTTCAAAACACTTGGACAGTGGCCAAAGAGAAAAGATCTTCTCAAATGCACCCTGAGAAAAGCAATCAGAAAATAAATTAAGATGGTACAAGTCAATAAACATTTTTCAATTCTGTAAATTGTAGACTTCTATAGCTAGGACTGTGTAAGAGGCATTCATAGTTATAAAATCCTATTAATTTCACTTAAAAATATCAATTTACTTGAACTTCATTTAACAATGAATTAATTCCATTAGTGATTAATAAGGATCACTTAAAACATCATTGTTTTAACTTAATTTCACTGATAGGAAAGGCTGAGAATGTATATTAAAAAAAAGTAATTGGAAAAATTATACTAGTCAAGATTTTTAAATCTACTACAGCTGTTTTAAAAAACAGCTACTATTTACTAATCAAAACACAAAAATACAAAATACTTCAGTCAATATGATATAAATAGCCTAAGATATTATGGCTAAGCTTAAAACAAAGTTTTTCCTTTTCCAAAAACCTTAATAATCAATAGCTAATCATTAGTGTAAAAGAATCCTTTGAATTTGTCAGTTATTTAACCAATCAAACCCAAATATCATTACTGCTTTTTGAGGTAAATCTTGCAATTTTTTTTTTGTCTGGTCAAGTTACTGAATGGTACCCTCTCATTAATCTGACAGCCTGGAACATCTGGAAATGAAAGCCTAAGTTTTGGGTACAGTGCTGCACATTAATTAAGTCTTTCAATGCAGAAAACAAAACCTTCAATTCCAGATTAAAAAACTATGACAATCTCCATTAGAAAAACTTCATTATTAGATCTCATGCCAGAAAATAAAATCTGTAACATCACAATTTAAGAGTCTAATAAAAAGCAAAGAACAAATATGAAAACAGTACTATATTTGGGGTAATGCTCAATCCTTAGGTCAGAAGATCTTACTATTTTAATAAATACAATATTCACTAACCACAGAATTGGCATATAGCTTATTAAAAATAGGTTCCATAAAGACTATGCCTCAGAAGAATAAGAATGACTCTTACCAAGAGTAGCAATTTAAAGTTACTTAGTAAGAGCCGACATATATATTTATGAAATATAGCAATATGATATAGGATAAATCGTCTAATATAGGTCATGTATATAATATATGCATCATATATATTATGTATTTAAACTGAAAAGGTATTACCGATGAAATTTCTTATGTGACCAATAAACAAATGTTAACTGTACATCCATTTTGTGAAAGACACTGGGCTATACTGGGCTATGTTCTCTTTTGTGTCAAGTAGTCAACTGGATACAAGTCTCCTCTATTTAACTGCTGATCTTCCTTGCTTTCTCTACCACAGAGCACTGGGCACTTTAATGAATAACTTTTAAACAACTGTAGTTACCTGGCTATTTCTTTATACCTTAGCCAACTGTTTCCTTGTTATTTTATTTATCGCCTGTAAAAACACCTTGGAGGTAAGGCAGAAATATAAATGTTTTCTGTATTTCTACGTATGAAAATAAGTGTAAAAGCGATTACTGACACACACAGACCCACAAACACACACAATGCTCACACGGCATTTGCATCTAATGCAGTCAGGTACAAGACAGAGAATTTTGGAGACAGGAGTAATGAGAATATGTCACAACTATAGGCACTCAAATTAAAATACTTTGTTATCAATCTCATGCTGCCCAAATAGTATGTCTGCCTGATAGGTCTGACCAGCAGGTAGCAGTTTGCCACCTGTGAAAGATAGAGATAGGAAAATAACCAACATTTTATGAAATTAAACATACTAAGTATACACAAACCCCTTTACTCCAAAGTTGGTTTTACTAACTACTAAAATTTTACTCTATGCAGTAATGAAAAAAATCAGGTATCACTTTGATGCAATGAATAATGCACAAACCAAGTTGCAAATCCTGTCAAGAAAATTTTGATCTCCACTTAGAGTAGTGTCTTATAAGAGGTATTCAATAAATGTTTGATTGATCAAAGTCAAGTAAAATGGATTTTGAACAATTGCCAGAGGAAGAGCTTTAAATTGCTCTTACAACAAAAACAGTGGTAACAAAAGTAGATAGGTCTCAAAAGAACTACACTGAGTAGTCAACTATAGAGTGACACTTTTATTACAGTCATTAAAAAATGAAGCTTGAAAAAAGCTCTGACTCTTCCTACATACTGTAATAGACTTGAACTTTAAAAGAAAATAGAACAAAATATAAACCAAAAAGACTGTACAAACCTGAGAATATGCCAAAAAACATATACATAACAGCAAGAAGGCTAGTTTCAACAGTAAGCCAAAATGCCAGAAACAATTTCCTATGAGAGAAAATATTTAATTTACTAAGAAATGTAAATTTATGTTAGAAAACAACACATGCTTTTTTCTACTTAATGTTTTTAGATTTTGCATAGTTCTTAAAATAATTTAAGATTGCTTGTAAGATAACACAAAATATATCTAAGTCATAAATGACAAGTAGAACAAAAAAGGCAAAACAGAGAGAGGATCCTCACTAGCAGTGCGGCTGTACAATATAACTGACACTCTATATACCTGTTGTTCATCTACTGTAAAAGTATTTTACAAAATCTCTTGGGTTCAATTATACTTATTCATTATTAAAAGTTACCAACAATTCTGAAACATCATTTCAGTATAGTGCTAACTCTCATGTTTAATATAACCTGGGCAATGTTGCTTAAATAATAATGCTCTAAGGACAGCTTCAGAATTCCCTAATGGACTAGCACTTAAGCAAAAAATCTGTTTTGACATGTACATATTTTAAGTTATTTGCTCACAGAGTTTATACAGATTGACTGTTTATTTGATTACTATGCTAGGTTTTTATGGAGAAATTTAACTACAAAGACTGTCTGAAGACATTACTAAAATTCATTAAAGGCTAAAACTCAATTCTTTTCTGAAAAATTAATATTATAATACTGGAAAATATTTTTTGATATACAGTATTGGGTAAAAAGTCAAGTTAAATATATTTAAAATATTTTTATTCTAAAAAAGGAGTGGGAAGCTTTTATTTTAATGTAATTGGGGGAAGTATAAAGATAATCTTAATGAGTAACTTTGAACATTATCAGTAACTAGTTATATGAAATTTGAAGATGACAACTTCTAGGAGCTGATGTTTCCTTATATGTAAATCAGACTGATAGCTGTTTTAAGTACTTTCTAAAAGATACAAAATGTCAGTGCTTTTAAAAGTGGTTTGATTTAAGAAGCCTCTTGCAAAGGAATGTTTAATCAAAATATCTATCTATCTATCTATATGAAATGAAATAAAGCAGAAATGCTAAGACTGAAGCAGGATGTAGGGTCTGGAACTCCAATTGGCTTTGACATTTCTCTTCTACTTCTCTCCAATCTGGGTCTCTACAAGATTGTTTGAAAATTGTTCCATTATTGAATACATAAAATGGTTTTGAAAATTTTAAGTTTAAAAAGGGAAAATACACACATACAATATAAATGCAAACTATTATTCCACATTGTTATATTACTTGAACTACTTAGCTGTAACACTTTGGAAACATAATCTAAGAATAAAATGTCGAAATGTCAAAACTACACATGAATTTAAATTGTCTACATGTCTCAATAAAAATGATAGCCTTAAACAACGAAAATGAAATTTAGTACACTGAAAGAATAATGTTATTAACATTAATATAAAAGTTTTATTTACCGTTTGCTTTTTTTTGGATTATTTGTGGCCAAAGTGCTAAAGTAACATATATGACCATGAACCATACAGTGACCAGAGGAACAAAGTAATAGAACTGATAAGGCCGATCCATGACTATACATAATACCACTACCAGGAAATTGAGACGAAATAAGACCTGTTAAAAAGGAGAAGAAAATGGTTTTCACTCCAGATACATAAGAAGAGCAAAGACATTCTCTAACAGAGTAAAAATGCTTATAGAAGTCTGAAAAAACTGTACATTTTACAAACCTAAAACTGCATTTGTTCAATAGTCACTGTAAAGACCTGAATATAAAATATTTATGTATCATTATATTAACTAAATCCCAGCAAACATCAGCCTGAGCATCCTCTGGGTCCAAATGCCATCTTGTTACATGCAGCGAGAATCACAAACCTCTTTCCTAGAGCTTCAGTTTATAAATAGAGATTAGATTACCCCAACAAAAGGGTGTCCATTTCATCTCTGTTTGATGCTGATTTACCACATTTGGGATTAAACTGAGACTTGTCGAAGATACAAAACCATGTTACTCAAATTACAAAGTGTCTTTGGGACTTTTATAAGTCATTTCAGACAATTGTGTAATGTCACTCAAATAACAGAGCAGATTGACATCAGAGTGTGCCATTTACTACTACGTGACTGTAGACAAATTACCCAGCCTCTCTGAGCCTCTGTGACCTTGGCTGTAAGTGTGAAGATCACTACTCAAGGTTCTAAGGAGGGAGAAATAAAATAACGATCAGAAACTGCCTGCCACAAGTTAGAAATTTAACAGATACTAACCTTCTAGAGGAAACATATTGTAATAATGCCTGGTACTGTACATTTCTACCAAACTGAAGTGAATCAGAATGTTGTCCCTTGGGTACCAGCTTTACCACATACTCATCTAAATTATATTTTCCTTTTCACAGTAACAAACTATATCAGATCATTGAACAAACAATACACAAATAACACACAACTTACATGTTATTTCATAAATTCAAATTATGAGTGGTCTTACAATGATCAACGTATTGAAAATAACTGAATGCATTCCTACCTGACATACTCTATGGATTCCAAAGTCTCCTTTGATCCAAAAGTATGAGAAATGCCCATACCCTGTCTGAAACAGATACGCAGCAACCAGAACCCGAACATGCATGTATACAGGCAAAAACTGTTGACAAAGAGAAATACATAAAATATACTGGCATTATACCTTCAACTATCATAACCAGTGCATTAACGAAGTTAACAGACTATTGTTACCACTTAGCACTAGCTAAATAAAAAAATTCAGTTCAAAAATAAGGGTATTAATAGTAGAGGTTAAGTTTTAGAATCAAATAGATCTAGATTCACTTTCTGGTTCTGGCATAAATTTGGGTTTTCTAAACTAGAAGACTATTACCACCTTCTTTGAAGCATTCTTGTAAGTTAATAAGTACTTAGTACATATTTAGTACTATTTCATCCATCAAACTTAAGTATATGCTAGCCATAGTTATTGATGCTTATATTTGCTAAGTAAAGGCCATTCTAGATTTCACATTTTCCCAGTGAGATGTAAAAAATAATAATAATAATAAAGTTTTGCCACACTGAATGAACAAATTTTAGACTTGTAAATGATAGTTACTAACACCATTTAGCAAAACTACATATTTAAAAATCATGCAAACATAACTTAGAAATATTACTTCTCTCCCACTCTTATATTATGAAACAATTTTATTTTACATCTCTACATCAACGTGTCATCATGACCAAGATTCTGAGAATCATTTAGCATGGTTTTTCAGAACACCACATTTTCGCTTCTATCTAGGTGGAATTAATATAAAACTTCTAATCTATATTTTATGGGAGTTAATGGAAATATTATCTCATTTACAAGTTCTAATTCTCACAACCTTAGAGAATTATTCTCATAACCTGAGAGAATTAGAACACTGTCATTCCATCTATCTACCACCCACTAGTCTTTTCTCATTTGTACAACATAACTTGTGCGTGCTTTTTAAAAATGATCCTTAAAAGGTTTGTTCAGTGACATCCAACCCTTGCAATTATAAGGCCATTCTTTTAGAGATAATTACTAAATCCATATAAAAGGTTTTTGGTTTCTATTTTATAGATGCTATCTGATCACCTTTCTAATTGATCAGTATTAACACTGCTTATTATTATATTATTCTAATACATATAATTATTTTTCTAATTATTCAGCATTAACACTGCTTAGACCAGTTAATGGGTCTTCCCCAAGTGATGCTTTATAGAATAAAGCAATTAAGCAGGCAATCTGAACTGATTCTATAAGGATTTGAATATATGTATCTTTTGTATATATTCGTGAATGCATGCCTGAATACATCTCCTTCTCTGAGGGATATTTTTCTGGAATGAAAACACTCCTAGATTTAAATAGGTCACAAATTATATAACCTCCACTCTCACCAAATTGTTAGGATTCTCTGTATCCTAAATGGAACACCTCCTGTGTTTTCCTGTCACTTCCCTTTTATTTACTGTTTTATTCTAGCATGGAATGTTCTAACTACATTTTGTTTATTCGAATGTTATCTTTCTTTAGAACACTGTTAAAAATTTCTGTTCTTTAAGTGCAAATGATAGACATTTCTTTTTTTTTTTCTGAGTTCCTATCAATCCGACCAATGTACATATTGAGCAAATTTTTATTTATTGTCCTTCATCATTAGTTCTTCCTAAATGTCGTATCCTTATATCAAAAAACTTCAGTGAAGATGTAACATATTAGAATCATAGGGATTAAGGTGGGAAATGTAGAACTGAAATAATATAGGCTTTATTTAAACAAAATCTTACCTCATTCTTGACTGTATTCTAAAATATTCCCTTCAAGTATTTGTTTGAGAAAATCTTAATAGCAGGAGACACACTAATTACCAAAGCAATCCTTTCCATTTTTCTGGTGGCAATTAACTGCTATAAAGTTCCTTTTTCATAACATGTTGAAGTCTAATTCTATGTAAAAGATACCAACTTCAGCTCCCTATGGCAATGCAGTACAACAAAAATAAAATGCAAACTCTTTATTTCTAATGTGACTGCCAGCATAAAAAGAAACAACTGTAACTAGTTTTAATAAATACATGTATTTATTAATAAATAAATAGAGTAAATGTATTTAACTCAATAGGCCCAAAACATTATTTTAATATGTAATATTTTTATTTTTTCAGTTTTTAATTTAGTATGGCATTTATACCCAATCTAGTACATTTTCACATTTACTGCACATCTCAATTTCAACTAGTTCCTCTTCAAGTTGTTAATACCATATATAGTTAGTGGCTACCATAATATAATAGGGTTGGTGTCTCCAAGTACCATATGTACAAGCTTAATCACTGATTCTTGACAAACTGAACTAACCACTATTACAACCATTTGCCAAGTTATGACTAGTGTTGGTTAGTACAAATTTTTTTTTAACTTTTTAAAAGAGATTTATTTATTTATTCATACAGAACTGGGGCTCAAGCCAGAGATGCAAGGGCGGTGAGAGGCTTCATCAGAGACAGAGCCCGAAGCAGAACAGGCCTAGTGATAAAAGTACACTGCTGAGGGGAGCAGCGGGCGGGTCAGGAGAGGTCTGCCACACCATGTGGTCACCTCTGGACCCGGGATCCAACTCAATTGAAGCGGCTGCAGCCAGCTTGCAATGCTGCATCCTAGCCCATTGCGCCACCAGGGAAGACTGGATTAGTACAAATTTCATGTGATAATTCTCTTACAATATTTTAACTGAGAGAAGTTACAAGAATGGTACAATAGAAACCTCTGTAATCCACTGACCCATTTAAACGTATGATTCACACTGCTATCATCCCTAAACTCTTTACCAAGTATAACCTTGCTAAAGAAAAAAGAATTACTGTTTACATGACTATTTAGTCACCACCATATGCATACATACCACATATTAAACTTAAGGGTTTATATATATATGATAATAATATCTACTGTACAACTTATATAAGGGTTCCCCCATATGTACCTGCAGTATCCTTCAGGGATTCAAATTTTTTTTGAATCAAGGAGTTTTGAGTTAGGGATCACAATTTATTTTTGTTGTTCCTCTTTAGACTCCTTTAATCCAAATTTTCTTTTTATATTTCATGAGTCAAGTATTATAGTATTTTAATATTAAAAGTATCCTTGGAATTTCAACTTCATTAGAACTAATAGCTAGGCTGACTACTGATTCTGTTCTTTTCTTAGTCTTACTAGATTTTTATTTAGGTCCCTTAATGGAATTATTTACAAACTCTGAGAGGGAAAAAATAAAACATAACTTCACAATGGAACATAAAATCATCAACTTTATATATATATCTAGTTTTCTTAACTCCCTGTTAAATTTACAATATTCATACATATTATATTTAAAGTATTTAATCCATATTTAATATAAACCATGTTTTAAAAATATTTATATCAACAATTACAATCTGCTAGACCACCTGGATTATTTTAATAATTCTCTAATTTTTATTACTACTTTAATTTCGATTTTAGTATAGAAACACATTTTACTCAAAATAGAAAACATTAAGATTAGGAAACTGAAATAACGATGGCAAATAAAAAGAGTTTTTAGGCCCTCCCTGGTGGTGCAGTGGGTTAAAGCATAGCACTAAGAAGCTAAATCCAGTTCAGCTTGAGTTCAATCCCTACCCTGGAGGTGACCACATGGTGAGGCAGACCTCTCCTGACCCGGCCGTTGCTCCCCTCAGCAGAGTACTTTGTCAGTCGACCTGTTCTGTTCCCCTCTCTGTGTCTGGTGAATCCTCTTACCGCCTCTGCACCTCTGGCCTGTACCCCAGCTCTGTATGCATAAATAAATAAATCTTTAAAAAAAAAAGTTTTTAGTGGGTATATTTCCTTAAATATCTAAGAATCAATGCCTCAAATAAGCTATAATCCATGATAGTAATGCTTTATTAGTGTAGATCCAGGTAATTTTTAACCACAAAATCCTATAAGAGAATCAGAAAATGTTAATTAATCATAACAAATGATCTGTTAATTTAAAGTATGTCCTTCCAGAGCATGGATTTTTAAAAATTATAATTTAGATGTATTGGGATGTAGTCTAATATGTATTAGAAAGCTAACTTGGCAAATGATTATAGTAGAATGCCAAATTGCCTTCATCTGTTTATGATCCAAGTATTCTTTGAATTCACTGAACTGAGAAACTTAATCTCTATTAATTTTTTGTACAGTTGTTATCACCCTTTAATATGTCAACAATAAATTATGTTTCTCAGTGGCATTATCTTAAAACACTTTTTTCATCAAATTAATTTAGTTTTTATTTGGATATCAGAGTTATTCCCAAGATTCAATATCTAGCTCTACTTAAATGTTAGACAATATACCAAATTTATCCCATTCTGAACAGATATTATAAACTAAGTCAACCATTTTCTTCTCTCCTTGTCCCAGTTCTCTTTTGCTATCTTTGTTATTCTATAATTGTTTGAAATCACTAGTTCTCCTTCAGCTGCAACACAGGAACTTTACTGCTGCCACAAATATATACATACATACATACATACATACATATATAGATATATACATGGCCTTGTGTTTTCAGTAAAAATTATAATTCGGCCCTCCCTGGTGGCGCAGCGGGTTAAAGCACAGCACTGAGAATCTGAAGCCACTTCCTCATGAGTTCAATTCCCGCCTGCAGCCTGCCCCGGAGGAGACCACATGGCGAGCCAGACCTCTCCTGGCCCACCCGCTGCTTCCCTCAGCAGTGTACTTCGTAGATCTGCCTATTCTGCTCCCCACTCTGTCTCTGGTGAAGCCTCTCACCGCCCCTGAGCCTCTGGCCTGTACCCCAGTTCTGTATGCACAAATAAATAAATAAATCTTTAAAAAAAAAAAAAATTATAATTCATCTCTCTGCCTTCCACCTTCAAACAAATTATCCACAAAACTACCAGAAATTCTTTTAAAATAATAGAGATGTAATGAAGAATAATATGATTTTCAAATAGTAATAAATGTATGAAAAACCTGCTATTGTTTACAAGCTTAACAGCAACTATGGAAATTTTAAAATATCTCTTACAGGGCAATATCTTAACTCAGTTGATCAGTGATTGAATTTACAGACATTTGCTTTATAACAGCAAATAAAGCAGTACAGTAGTATGCAAATTAAGAATAAAAATAAATTTCTTAAAATTTAAAAGTATTGTCCAGAAATTAGTATGCGGCTTCACTATAAAAAAACAAGTATGAAAAGTGGATACTAAAAAGCCAGGTTCGTCTTCAAAAAAGTTTTTTTAAGTGTAATGTAACTGAAGGTAGTATTTTTTCTACCTCTATCAAATCCAACGGGTCTTCAGACATGAGAATCCTAAGTTCTTCAAGACATGTAAGTAAAATTACAAAATGACTTGTCCAGATACAGAAAGCACTGGAAACCTTATAAAAAGGGTCCTCTGTTGCAGAAAAGGTAATACTTGAGAAATATGGCACATCATACATCAGTGACAAGCATTAGAGTCTGAGTTTTCTGAGCATGAAGTAAAGTAGTTCAAAGTTTTTTAAAATTTAAGGGTATACAAGAAGTTGGTCAAACTTTCTAAAATATGGTGGAGGGTACAATATAAAATACAATCTAACTTCATTTCTTTTGATAGTACCTTGTGTATTCTAAATCTTTAGAAATTGTCACCTGCAAAGTTTCTTGTTCAATAGTGAAGTGAATTACTATTCTTAGATTATCCGTTGTTTCTATTACATTAAAATTAAAGCAAATAAATAAAAATTTCATCTTCTGTTTAAAAAAATTCATTGTTCTTTTAATATTATATATTCTCAAAGATTCAGGAGAAGAAAGACTGGGTGGTAAATTAAGGTTTCTAAATGGAAGTGAGTGTAAAACACAAAAGAGCTGATTGCTAATAAGAAATATTAAAGTGACATTAATTCTGTATTTCTGTACTTAAATTCAAAATACTTACTGTACTTGCTCCAGAGATATGATAAATCAAAATCACAAGTTGCATCCAGCCTTTCCACTCATCTGTCTGTTCTCTATTTAGTACTTTAGTCTGTATAATAAAACCAAATTCTGTTTAAATTTCAAAATGAAGCTACTATTTAGAGAATACAATAACTGTGTTAAAATTTGTCTTTATGCTACAAAGCTGATGCTTCTGTTAAAGACCTTGGATGAAAAGCAGTTAAAGTGCCATTTTAGTTACTGATAAAAGATAAGTATATATTATTATATATCATGAAATTATAAACTAAATATTTACATTATATGTGTAAAGTATATTAATTTCAAAACTAAGATAAACTAAGGGATTTTAAATATTATCATTTATCTTAACATCAAACTTAAACTATAATCTAAAAGATGGCATTTTACAGTTTTAAGAAAACCTTAAAATTTTAGTTAGAAAAGATCTCAGAATTAGTTCTCTTCAAACTTACAGTGAAAATACAAACTCTTATTAGTGTTTACTTTCCCTGGCATATTCTTATTGAAGGGAAAGAACTAACTAACCATCTTCATATGAGAGCTAATTCTTACAACAGCAGTTAATTCAAGTAAATCACACCTTACAAAAGAAGTTACACAAATATGCTGAACACTGACAGAAACTCTAAATTATTCTAAAATAGAAAATTCAGAATATTGTGAGCAGCACCATGCTATTATGTAGGTTCCAATTTGTGTGAATATGTCTAACTGAAAAGATACATAAAATATGTAAGCAGAGAGGTATTTAGTATATAATTATTTTTATGTATAAAATGTTCAGAATATCTCGTGTTTGAAGACCACTTTCTCTATCTCCATGCAGGCAAAATAACACACATCTTTTTCACAGGTCATTTTCTAACTTTTCAACAAGTTTCATGTGACTCTTTAAATTTGCTTCAAACTGACTTAAAAAATTCACTAAGGGTAGCACATTCCCTCACTAAGTGTAGCAATATTCCCTCAATCTCTCCTATATACATATTTGTATAGTCTGGCACAATAAATGTTTTTATCTCTTTAACTAGTTTGTAATGAGAGAAAAGGATAACATGAACCAAAGAGAAAATGACTCTTACCTCTTTTGTATTTTCATTGTAAAACACTCCCAAAACCAAGATGTAGATAATTGGAATAAAGAAAGTTGAATGTGTATAAAATTTGTTTTCCTTCATAAATAAGTTTGCACGGTCACACATATAGAAATAAGCCATAATCAGGCCAAGTTTGCAGAACGACTGCAAAAGTACTTCTAATGGAGACACAGGGGTATTGATAATATTTTTCTTTTCCTCGCCACTTTCCAAATCAGTACACGGCTTAGTCTTCCGATGAGCATTACGATGTATTATATAAAAAATTAAATATCCAATAATAGATAAAGTGAAAAAACAAGCAGCTAGTTTTTGTATGAGAGTCAGGGGAGGCCGAGGCTGACAACAGGAACCATCTACAGGCTTCAAAATCTTATTGCAATACACGTTCATGAGAATCATTGCACTCTGTGAACAAATCAAGTTATTTGGTTATTATCTTGTCAGTAATGCATTTCACATTAGGTTTTCTCCTGTGAATACTACTAACTTTTCAGCATTAAACCAGAAAGCTTTTTGCTACTATTTCCCAAACACACAAGCAAATAATGGTGTTCCTTCTACTTGTAGTAGCTAATTCAGGGTTTTTCAAACTTCTTTGGCTATAGTCTATAATGTAAAATTGAAAAATTCATTTTACAATGTGATCCAGAGACACATAGGAAACAATACATGCCTTTACCATGTGGAATGCACTCTGACATTTGCTATTCTATTATTTTTTAAATATCTGATTTCCTGGTTGCTAATGAGTCATAACCTTCAGTTAAAAAAATAGTGACAAATGCCAAAGACCAAAGAATTTTAATTACCAGATTCTCAATACAGAAGATACCAGTATCCTTCAGAGTTCCAGTCTTTAGATGTGGGGAAAACAATGTAAAATAACTGCTACTAAAAATTAATTCCTAGCTAACAGTATTTGCACTATGCCATTTATTTGTTTTAAAGCTTATGGACTACTTAGGATTTTATAGCTTTTAGATTTCTAAGGTTAAATATGGCATCTTTAATAGGACTTCATGATAACAAAAATATTCTAGGAAAGCAGTCAAAAACACTCTAGTTGAAAGTACAGTCAAATCAAGTTTTATAAAAATATAATTTAGGCATCTTTGACCTATGATGATTAAATTACTTAAGTCTAAACATTCAAAGTACTCAGCTATTTAGAAAATCTCATCTTTTTAGCCCTGAGAATTCAGAAAAGGTCTATGCCTGCTACTGTTGCAGATACTAATCTGTAAGCTCATCACAAAATTCTTAACAAACTCAGAGGGTTCCTCAAAGCCCCTTAAAATATATGAGGAACCATAAATATGTATGCAAACATTTATTTTTCTAAACAAGAGGGATAGAGTAATTGCTTTTTATAAGATATGCAAAAAGGTTAGGACCACTACTTTCACAAGAAAACAATAATTATTATCTGGTGTACTATGCGAGAAAATTTGTAATTATGTAGTTCTCTTTCATATTCAACTGAAATCTCTTTCACCCATCAATCTGGATTTGTTCAGCAATGATATATATTAGGCTATACATAGGCTGTAAGAAATTTTAACAAAATAATAAAAACTACTCTACATATTAAAAGAATTAATTCTCCACAAAAGCTAATCTTATAAATTTAATGCAAAGAGAATACAAGCAGTAGGTTTCAACATGAGTGTGCGAAGGACTTGTAAGTGTCTTAGGAGATAAGATATATTAAGAGTGAGTAGCATTCAATAAATGAAGTTTCATTATGTCCCTTCCATAACTTTCTTCTTTCTTATTGTATACTCAAACTCCCACTTACACATTTCATTAGATGATGGAAAACAAAATTATTTCTAGATGTTTGCATAGACTATTTGGATCTAAGGTGCTATAAGTGTAATGAAGATTGCAATAGATAATTAGCGTGGCATGGTGACTTACAGCTATAACCATTAGAAATTAGTGTCTACGATAGATAAAAGGATTCTTACAGTTTCTCTACTTGATTCAGGAAGATGTAAGCCATCCAAAGATTCCATGATGGTTTCTTGAGCAATTAATTTGGAAACACTGAACATCTTAACATTTGATTTAGAATTTCTGATGCTACTATTCAAAATACTGACTGCAGCTTCATTGTAGGCATCTATCTTCTCATTAGTGATCATTTTCCTATTTTCACTTAATAGATCTTCATAAACTGGATCTGCACATGAAAGACAATTTTAAAAAACACATTTGAAAAATACCTTTGGAAGGAATTACGACCAGGCAAATTAGCTGACTGTATTTTATACATTCTAATAAAAGTTCAAATAACCCCTGGCACTTAATTAATTTTAAAATTAAGGTGCCCAAGATTTGCAATAGACTGTGACATTCATTTTTTTGTATCAATATTGCCCTCAAATTTAAAGATTTTATCCTTCTTCTCTTTTAGAAACAGTTTCCAGGAAATATTTTTATGTTCTCCTATCTTTTAAGAGTTTAATAGTTTGATGGTAGGGTATAGAAGGTTGTGGGAATTTCAAACTTGAAGATTGTTTAATTAAAATAGCAGCCAAGCCAGTCTTACTTCTGTTATTGCTTAATTTCGCAAACTTTGTTTATACAACTAAGAAGTAATATTACTAAGGAGTGAGGTCTCTTTATACTTATCATAAATCATTTTAATTTTTCTCATTTTAGTTAAGAAAAAGGGTAAGTATGAGTCTGTAAATAAAACAGAACTGTGGAAATGATTATCAGTAACCTTGTTGTCCCTCTCAGCTTGTCATTTACTTGGAAATACTCATTAAGTCTCTGACAATTTGAATTGCTAAAATACCCAAGGCATTTTATATTGTGTTAGGCATTAAGTAATGGACATTCAATAAACTCCTAAAATTACTTGATCTAATGTCAACTTTCTTTTAAAGAATTTCATTACCAAGTGTAAGCTAGATGGTATGAATTTAAATAGATTTTGTCAATTTCAAAGTATATTAATTTCCAGTGAGCTTAATAATATGAATTATAATTTGTTTTCTATATCTTCCAATCACAACAAATATACTTTGCCATAAAAAGTCAGATATAGACATTTCACTTGCCTTATTATTTTTGCAATGTAAAATTAATAACAGATTTCTCTAGTACCAAATCTTCATTTGCCTTTAGAACTTACTCTTTGCTATTCTACACGCAGGCAGCCAAATGAGGTTCTTCAGAGGATACTTTTATTTATTTTTAATTTTTTACTTATTACATTTATTAACCTGTCAGTTCCTTAAGTTCAAAAAGGAAAGCAAATAACTCATATTTATTCTAATTTTGCACACCTTATTTCAATATTTACTCTCCTGAAGCAATAATTTTGCTTCTTCAAACAAGAGACAATAAAAACTCTTGCCACAAAATATATACAAAATGACAGTTTTTCATTATTCATTCCTTACCTTGTAAGACCCAATAAACATCACTTGTCTTTGCCAATTTTTCTAAAAGTGGTGCTATAGAGGTAATGTTCATTTTATATTGTGAAAGCGCTTCACTGCTACCATTGTGAATCTTGATAGACCACTAAGAGGATGTAAAAATTAAGCATTAATTCAGTATTTGTCAGAGAAAAATTAAAGTATATAATCTGTTCTATTGTAACAGGTTATTATTTTGAGATAATTCCTATTTTCATTAAAACATTAGAATAAAATTTGATCAAATTAATGAAACTATGGAAGCAGTTGAAAAAATTTAACAGAAAGTTAGACTTTTGAATGTATAATGTTCATAAAAAGGAATGTTTAATTTTAGCTATAAAATATTATCATTTAACATTAAATTCCAAGCTTCATTCAGATTTTTTCTTAAAATAAATTTTCATTAATTATAAAGAAATAGGAATTAAAATATAAATATAATCATGAATTCCATTTAACATAAATTAACTTTTCTAGCATGTCCTTAAGTATGAAACAAAAATCAAAAGGTAAGGTACAGAATATAGCTTACTGTGGCAGCTCCTGCTACAATCACATGGGGCTTTGCAACAGAATCCTAAAAAAAGAAAAACCTTTATAATAGTGCTATATCAAGCTCAGGGAACTAATACAAGTAACATTACTTAATTTTTTTTCTTTAAGATTTATTATTTATTCATACAGAACTGGGGTACAGGCCAGAGATGCGGAGGGTGAGAGGCTTCACCAGAGACAGAGTGGGGAGCAGAACATGCAGATAGATGAAGTACACTGCTGAGGGGAGCAGCGGGCAGGCCAGGAGATGTCTGCCACACCATGTGGATCTCCTCTGGGGCAGGAGAGAATCGAACTCATGAGGAAGTGGCTTAAGTCTCTCAGTTCTGTGCTTTAACCCGCTGCACCACCAGGGAGGGACACTTAATATTTTTCTTAATTTGAGTCTCTCCTTTTAAATGTGCTTGACTTTTCTAAAGTTCCTTATTGGAACTCTTGTAACAAGATGAACAACCAATGATGTCTCAAACCTTTACATGGTTACATAGTTATTCAGGATGACATGAGGCTTATATGATTAATTTTTTGGTGTTCTTAAAATAAACCCCAAACATTACTGAACTATTACTCTGATTTCTGAGTACATTACTTCGAGTACAGGTCTATTATATTATGTCAACCATTAAAAAGTATTCATGACCACCTACAGGGTACGCAGTTTGGATATAGTCAATGCCCTAAAAAAAAAAGCAGTCTTTTAGGAAAGCTAAATCCAATATGTGTGTAACAAAATAAACTGGCAATTACTATAGACCACAATGTAGAAAAAAACAGTTGTTAGAAAATCTTTACCAGGTGTAAATTGTACTATTAATAATACTATCAACTCTATAGTACTAAGTAACTTAATAAGTTCTTTTCCCAAAATTAGCTCTTTTTTCATAGACTATTGGTAGCCATAAAAAAAGTAGGACGTTACTACAAGTATCTTATACAACAAGAATGCAGAATAGTAGAAAGGTTTATAGAATATCACTGCAGTCTGTTAAGAAGAGACAGAAATTAAGTCTCCTGACTTCTTTGCTAAGTGCCTTTCACAACACAGAATACCTGATGTTACAACCATGCATAGAAGAGACATCTAAAAGTAAGAAATTTAATTAGAAAAACAGTAAGACCATAAAAACTACTGACTCATTTTAAAGGTAACACATGAACCATGACAGAAGAGAAGAAAAATCACAAGTAAATGAATCTATGTCTTTTTAGAAATATTCCTGTTTCCAGTACAATATGCTCCATTTTATATTCTTATTTTATTAAAACTTCCCCTCTCTCTAGATGTCTCCTCTTCTCATTCTCACAGTGGTTATCCTAAATCTTATTTTGTTTATACAAGTCCCTCTTGTTCATACTCCTCATTTTCCATATAAAGTCTAATTCTCAAACTGCATAGAGAAAACAGAATTTATGTGGCCTGTATATTCCTGCCTCCCTGCCTCCATTTTTACAAATTCATACATATACTTACCTAGCCTATCTCCCTCTGACTAGAGGGTAAGGATAATATAGCCCTATTCTTTTAATAGCTAAATCATTTATTCTGTGACCATATCCCTTCACTTTTGACTTCTGTGGCTAGAGGTAGAATTATGTCCTCTAGTGTTCACATTATAAATTTTGTCCTCCTTTCCACTCTCCTTCCTTCCCCCAATCTATAGTTTTTTTTTCTTTAAAGATTTATTTATTTGTGCATACAGAACTGGGGTACAGGCCAGAGGCTTAGGGGCGGCGAGAGGCTTCACCAGAGACAGAGTGGGGAGCAGAACAGGCAGATTGACGAAGTACACTGCTGAGGGGAGCAGCGGGTGCGTCAGGAGAGGTCTGCCACGCCATGTGGAAACCTCCGGGGCAGGCGGGAATCGAACTCATGCGGAAGTGGCTTTAGCTTCTCAGTGCTGTGCTGTAACCTGCTGAGCTACCAGGGAGGGCCCCAATCTACAAAGTTTTAAACCATCTTTATCCTCGAAAAAATGTTCTTTCAACTCAGTCTCACTCTCAAATTCTTCCCCCTCACATCCTTAACAGATTACTAGAAAAGGCATTCTGTCCTCAGCATGCCAATTTCTCATTTATCTCTCATTTATGCTTCCAACCATCATATTTTGATTTGGGCTTCACCAATCATTAAAAGTGCCCTCATGACATTAATGAATTCTAGAATGCCAAGCCCTACAGCTTCATTCTGTTTTATCTAGTTTCTAAATGACACTTCTCACTATCTTCTTCAAAAAATTATTCCTCCTGGGCTCTCCCTAGTGGTGCAACAGGTTAAAGCACTGCATTATGAAGCTCTCTGAAGCCTCTGCTGCTCCAGTTCAATTCCTGGCCAGGGAGTTGACCCATGCGGCATGGCAGACCTTTCCTTACCCACCCCCCGTTGCTCCCTCAGCAGTGTATTTCAATAGATCTGCCTGTTTTGCTCCCCACTCTGTCTCTGGTGAACATTCTCACCTACCACACCTCTGGCCTGTACCCCAGTTCTGTAAGCATAAATAAATAAATCTTTAAAAAAGTTTTTTTCTTCCTGAGTGTTAATATTACAGTCCTTCTTATCCCCTTTCTTCAAGCCCCTTTCACTGCCCCTCTCTACAATTCTTTTGATAGCTCCCTTCTTAAACTCTCTTCCTTCACCTCTGTATTTTCTTCCTATTCAATTTCTTCTGTTCAAGTAACAAATATCTCCTCACTCTGTACCACTTCCCAAATTCATAAAATATTTCCTCATTCCTTATCAAGACTTCTCAAATTAACCTAAGTAGTTCATATTTCTTAATGATTACCATTACCTATAGAATTAAATCTAAATTGCTGGTTTCTTCACAATTTAGCCTAATTTTCTATGGCAACCCCCCCTCATACACACACACGCGCGCACATTATCTCAGCATTCTCATGTTTAAAACTTTCAATGGTTCTTCACTATCTCAAAATAAATTCAACCCACTCTCCTCCTCATTTTTAAGAAATACACCCTACCCTTAAGTGTTTAGAATGAATAAAAAATAGATAGGTAGATCTATTCCTCCTAACTATAGCTTAGGATATTATTTGTAATGTAGTATCTGTTTATCTCATCTCTCATAACTCGCTCCCAAAATTTAACAGACAAAATTAACAACTAAAATCCAACGTAAATAAAGTAGTACTTTACATTCTAGCTCTAGTAACGTAAAAATGATTGGCAATTTCCCAAACAGGCTATATTCTATTCTCAGCATTGTTCCATACGCCATTTCCTTTGCATAGAAAAACCCTCCTTTCTCACTCTAGGTCATCATCTTTACATCACTTTATCTGCAAACTAGTTTTGAGAACTTTAAACACTGTATTTATTGTATATGTCCTTTAATACACTTACACTCGATACTTCCTCCATTTTGGTACCAATCATCACACTACTTCCTTAATTACCTCTATCTACCAATCATCCAGCTCTTTTAAGAGCAGAACTCTACTATATTGATCAGAGTATCAACAGTATCTACTCTAATCCCTAAAATATGTAGGTGATTTATAAATACCTGTTTATTGAAGTAGGTTCCTTTATACTCAACTTTACTATTTGGCTGTACATTATTTTAGTATTAATGATTGTAGCTTTCTAATCCACAACTGTGGAAAAAATTAAGTATTATTTCATCCATATTAAATACAAATAGTTCAGGCTAAGAACACAAGTTTGATTAAAGGACCAAGAAGTGTCTTCAAAAGGAATGTTTTCATGCTGACATGAAGACTCCCATAAAGATTCTAAAGGGGACTTGTGAAAACTTGCCTACTTTTATAGCTAATTTATTTCCAAACACTATGGGTCAAAACATACCATGATCATCTTTTGGGTCACATAGATAATGATAAAAGAAAAGAAAACAAACTATTTAAAAAAAAAAAAAGCCTCCTGAATTTTCTGGACATGGGCTTTAAGTACAAAGTGAAAAAACCTCAAGAGGATGTGCACTGTGCTGGAAAGATGATAAGTGTTTGAATAAACGGAGCTATAGCAGTAACAGAACATTTTAAATCTTTAAAGGGGTATAAACATAATCATCAGGGGTTATGGTAATCACCCTAAGATGTTAACAGTGGAGAAAATGGTTCAATACATTCTCCATTCAATCAAGCGAATAAAATTAGTCCAGTACAGCTTCGTAGCTATCAATAAGGTTGGCATAAAATACAGTGGAGAAGTTAGTGAGTAAGGGAGAGAAAAACAA
The DNA here is from genome assembly GCF_000260355.1 of Condylura cristata. NCBI lineage: Eukaryota > Metazoa > Chordata > Mammalia > Eulipotyphla > Talpidae > Condylura > Condylura cristata. The sequence goes on along the minus strand of NW_004567106.1, from coordinate 10,385,503 downwards.
TGGATCATCAGGAGCTTTTAAAAATCTAGTTGTTCAAAACCAAAAAAGCCTTGTTATTTTCAAACACAGACCTCAGTCCACATTTTGATACACTGTTTCATAGAACCATTAACTTCTGGATGCCACAGAAAATCCTAAAAGAGAAATGAAAAAAGAAAAAGTCAAGGAAACATATCTCTTACAGAGTACTTAAAAGAAAACCTCCCCTTCATCTACAATACTTCATCTCCCAGATTAATTTGACAAAGTTTCATAATAGTTCTCCTTATACTCACTTTAGCTTTCTTCTAAATTCTCCACAGTTCAGTCAGAATAAATCTGATCTTGACATATGGATGCTTAAATATTCAAGGACTTTCAACTGTCTTCAGAATAAATTCCAGTGTTCTCAAACCTGCTAAGGTATAGGATTTCTCCAGTGCCTGGACATTCTACCTTTTCTCTTGCCATTTTTCTCCTAGCATTTTTGGTTCCTGTTCAGCTCCTGGAATGTTCTATGTGCTTCTTTGCTAGACTCCCTGCCTCACAGAAGTTTATAGATATAGTTCCTTCTGTCTACAATGCTAGGTAAACTTACACTGAATCTGACTAGTCCCTACTTAGCACTACCGTCTCAGTTAAAATAACACTTCCTCAAGAAAGAAAACTACTTACAATTTCTTGCTCTACACATTCCTCCTAATGCCTCATTTTTTTCCTTTTTCCCGTCTTTATCCTACTTTAATTGTTTGTAGAGAATTATATTTTGTCATCTCTACTGTATTCTCCTACAGTATGTAGGAGAATTCAATACTGTAGGAGAATACACTATCACTGCAAATTGAGAAAATTCACATACTTGTCTTATGGATATTAAGCCTGAACATATATACTGGTTTTAAATTAATGTACAAGATGTAGTACTTCATACACAAAAATCTGAGAACCAGGATTCTATTTATTGCATAAAACAGTACACAAAACATTTATTCAATTACTTTATTATTCTTATCTACTCTCAGTGTAAATGCATGGAAATATATTTAAATATGCACAAAGCACTAGCAGACCTACAAATAAATTAACCAATGAATATAAAAGTTTCAACATTGAAACATTTAGCTAGTACATAAAACTTACTACTTTAATTGCTGCAATTTTGTCTTCAAAAGGAATGTTTTCATGCTGCCATTAAAAAAAAAGGGAGAGAAACAACAGATAAATATTAATGTGCAGATTAATTTTATGTAAATAATGCCCTCTTTAGCTGCATATGTTGACTTATTTATGTACCATATCTCAAATATCTACATTCATCTTGAAGAGGAAAATACCAGCATTGAATATCAAAAAATAAACATTAGTTAAATTGTATGTGCTTTTCAACATCTAAAATGTAGCATAAAAACAAAACTTCAACTACAAAAGAAACAGTAGAGGTAAACTTGGCCATATAAATGATAATTTTGCCAAGCTTGCCAAGATTTCAAATTAGTGCCTAAGGAGAGACATATTGCTTCCCTACTTTTCCTCACAATTTCACATTCCCTACATTTCACTTAGCCAAGGCCACATGACTAACTCTGGCCAGTGTAATGTGACCAGATGTGATGTGGGTCACTTAGGAACTAAATTCCCAAAGCAATTCTCTAATGTCCAGCTTAATCTTAATATGCAGAGTCTGATAAACTGAATATTCTGAATGATACAACTATATAATGGTTAATACTTCAACAGCAGGAATTCCTAAATGACTATATGGAGCAAAGCTTCTTGCCAACATAGATAGCGAGGACATTTGCTAGGTGAAATATTAACATCTAATGCTTGTTGTTGCAACAGCATTTAGCCAACTCTCATCAATAAACCAGTATAAGCACTCCAATTAAAAACAGGAATTCTTTAAAAACTAGAAATCTAGGATAAGGAATAGAAGAAATTAAAAATAAGCTATTGATGTTCCTAAATCAACAATGATGTTCCTAAGTCAATGTTCATTAATTTAATCAGAGAGTGTTCATATTTATATATCCATAAAATAATGTTTGCTTTTATCAACAGTTTAATGTTGGTCCTGCTCAAGCACCCCTAGCCAAAAGAACCCTCTGAACCACTAATTCAATGGAATTTTAAGGTATGTCATATGAAAAAAGTTTCCTTGGTCAAATAAATCTGGAAAATACAAGGTCAAAACACAAAGGAAGTAATGGAGATATTCAAATAAAACTATAAGATATTATTAAAAGAAATAGAAGACACAAAGAAATAGAAAGACATTCCTAGTTCATGGGTTGAAAGAATTAATACTGTCAAAGAGATTATTCTACCCAAAGCAATATACAGATTCAATGAAATTCCTATCAAAGTTTCAATAGCAATCTTCAAAGATATAACAAACATTGATGAAACTAATAAACTTCAAACTACTGCAGGCTACAAAAATCAAAATAGTATGGTACTGAAACAAAAACACATAGATATAAACTCATACCTATAGAGACAGTTAATCTACACTGCAATAACACAAATCACTTAAATAAATGGTGTATAGAAATGGGACAAGTATATGCAAAAGAGTGAACCTAGGTCAGTATCTCACACCATACACAAAATCCAACTTGCTTGGAATCATAATATATATATAAGAAAACACAGGCAAAACACTCCTTGAGATAGGCTACAAAGTCTTGTGGATATTTCTCTAACAGCAAGAAAAATACAAGAAAATATAAACAAAATAGCTACTGCACAGAAAAACCAAATAAGCAAAAAACGAACACACACACACACAAACTGATACTAAAACAAAAAGAAAGCACACTAACAGGAGTATGTATGTGCACACCATACAAGCAATAAGGGGTCAAAAATAAAAGATCTATAAAGAATTCATCCAACAAAATGAAAAAGAAACAGGTAACTCCATCAAAAAAACGGGCAGAAGAATTAAATAGACACTTCTCCAAAGAAGACATACAGGTGGCCAACATGGACATGAAAAAAAAAAAAAATGCTCACATCATTATTTACTGTCAGGGAAATGCAAATGAAAATCACAATGAGATACCATCTCACACCTGTGAGAATGGCCCATATCAAAAAGACCAGAAACAAGCACTGGCAAAGAAGTGGAGAAAAAGGAACTGTCATACTGTTGGTGGGACTGCAGAATAGTCCAGCTCTTAAGGGAAACTGTATGGAGATTTCTCAAAATATTAAAAATGGATTGTATGACCTAGGAATACAAAAATACCAAATTGAAGGGAAACATACACTCCTATGTTAATTACAGCACTATTTATTATAGCCAAGCTATGGAAACAACCTAAGTGCCCATGGACAGATGGGTAGATTAGGAAAATGTGGAATATGTGCACAATGGAATACTATTCAGCTATCAAAAAAAGGAAACATACCATTTGAAACAACATGGGTGGACATAGAGGGGGTTATGATAAACAAAGTTAATCAGAAAGAGAAAAGACAAATACCAGATGGTGTAACTTTTACACTGAATACAGAGAAACCAAAGAGTCTGATAATAGCAAACTCAGAGTTTTTATTTTACATGTAAGTCTAACTTTATCTAGAATAATTCTGTGATGGAATGAAGAAGAGGCCTAGTTTCACTTTCTTCCAGATATATAACCAATTTACCCAATCATCATTAATTGAATATTCCTTCATGTCCTCAAAGATCTTCAATAGCACATTTGACACTTAATAGTCTATACACACACACACACACACACACACATCTATTTTAGAGTTCTTGATTCTTTGTTTAGTTCTATCATTATCATAATGCTTACTTACAAAGAGCTACAGTTAAGTCTTGATACTGTAGAAAAAGTCCCTTCTACCTTTTTCTTCAGAACTGTCATAATTAATCTACACCTCTTCCATATAAAATTCAGAATCAATTAATAATGTTCCACAACAAATCCTCTTATGATTTTATTTGTGTTAAAATGAACCTATAGGTCAATTTGGGAATAACTGAGATATTTACAATATCAGATCTTCTTATTCCAGAATGTAGCATATATTTTCCATTTAACTATATTTTAAATTATCTTCCAATAAAAATGTATGGTTTATTTTACATACTCATTTTGCACATTAGGTTTATTCCTAAAGACTATACCATTTTAGTTACCATTGCCAGTGGTAAATTTTCTATAGATTCTTTGGGATTTTCTATGTAGATAATATATCATATGAAATTCTGCTTCTTTCCGATTATTAATCTTTAAATTATCTTTCTTTGGCTGATAGCCTCTAATATAATGTTGAATAGAAGCAACAGTAAGGACATCCTTATCTTCCTCTTGAGTCTAACAGAAAAATGCTTAACAATGCTTCATTAAAAATATCTACTGTGGTCCTCCCTGTGTGCACAGCAGGTTTTAGCATAGCACTGAGAATCTAAAGCCGCTTCCGCATGAGTTCGATTCCCACCTGCCCTGGAGGTGACCACATGGTGTGGCAGATTTCTCCTGGTCCGCCCGCTGCTCCCCTCAGCAGTGTACTTCATCCATCTGCCTGTTCTGTTCCCCACTCTGTCTCTGGTGAAGCCTCTCACTGCCCCTGAGCCTCTGGCCTGTACCCCAGTTCTGCATGCACAAATAAATAAATCTTTAAAAAAAAATCTACTGTGGGTTTCTAGAATTTTTTATCAGTACATAAGGAACTTATCTAACAAAGAACAGTACTAAACCTCTGTTTCGTTGGGTCTTATTTAAAGTTCCATCATGTGGGCAAAAAGAGGTTCCATAAGCGCTTTGAAAAATATATATTCTCTATTTTTTTTAATGTGTTCAGTATGAGGTGTAAGTATAAAATTAACAAGGTAATAGTCTACAATAGTTCCTCATTTTTTTGCTTGCTTTATGATTAAATTATTGAGAAATGAGACAACTCTGCCATTATAAGGGAGCATATGTCAACTTTGCCCTCTAATTATGCTAATGTTTGCTTTCTATATAGTAATGTGAACTTATTATATGCCTGCAGGTTTGAAATCTTCTTAGCAATTTGAGCTTTTGTCAATAAAAAGTAAACACATCCCTGATATTTTTTGCCTTAAAATCCATTTTATCTTAAATATTAATGAGCTATCTTTCCTTAATATGTATTTGGTAAATTTTGTCTCCTTTTTATTTAAAACATTCCTGTACAATTCATCTTAGAATATCCTTTATGTCATTTTAAGTAGCAGAGAGTGCTGTTTAAAACAATATGGGGCCTCCCTGTTGGTATAGGGCTTAAGTCTCAGCATTATCAGACTATCACTAGGATATATAGCCTGAGTTCAATCCCAGGCTAAGGAGTTAACCCACACATAACACAGCAGAACTCTCCTGCCTCATCCACTGCTCCCATTAACAGTGTATTTTAGTAGATCTGTCTGTTCTGCTCCCACCTGTCTCTGGTAAATCCTCTTACTCTCTACACTTTGGGCTACACCCCAGTTCTTCCATGAATAAATAAATAAATCTTAAAAATAAATAAGACCAAAATGTGGGTTTAGTTGACAAGGTACACTATTTCCAGTTATTTTTACTATAAATGTCTCCATGGTCACACTTTTTCATTTGTGGCTCTCTCAAATAAGGAATATTTTCATATTCATAATATATATGTAAATACATATTCTTATATTAATGTTCATATATAGACATATTTTCATAAATACATATACAGTTATTTATGTGTGGGTCGTGTATATGTGCACACATGTGTATGTATGTGTGGTTATATATTTGGCATTAAATGAGTTATTTGTTTTTTTTCTTTTAATTTGGTATTTACACATCTTAATTCTTAATTTTTTGTATGATTTGCCCTTGAAGTTTTACAGTGCATCGTTAAATTCTAAAGACAATGCCTTGAATAGTTAACAAAGCATTAGAAAACTTTCTCATCACCCCCCTGACTTATAAGCTATTAACTGCTAGTTCTTTAAAGCTAGTAACCTCAAGCACAAAAGGAGCTAATTATTATATTATACAGACACATGTTTAGATTTGCAGAAATGTTTACTGCTTTCTTTAACTATTACTTTTAAATTTCAAGTAATTTTTTCCTGAATCATCTTCCTCTTTACTGAATGATTTTCCTAGTGTATCCTTTAGAAAACCTTTAAATCTATGTGGCAATAACCTTCATACCTTTTGTTTATCTGAAAACGTTGTGTATTTCAAGAACAGAGAAACTTGTGTGTTAAGTATCCAATTCTACGGTGAAATTTATTTTCTCTCATAACTTTAAAGGTATTGCTTTACTGTCCTCTACCTGCCAATATTATCACTACTGAGAAACATGCCAGCCAAATCAGAGTTTTCTACACACTCCAGACAGGTCTCTGCAGCTACAGGCATCTGTTGTTGTTCTGATTCCTGGATTGGTCTCACAGCTTTTTCCTTTGGGGAGTAAGGGAAACATCTACTATTTCTTCAAAGTCTAGATATATGTCAACCAGTATTTTTTTAAACCTAGGATCTAGTTGGTTTGAGTTAGTTGGGGTCCCCAGAGTATCTAGCCTGCCCTCTGGCTGGGTGCAACACAAGTAGATTTCTTTACTGAGAGACTTCTCAAGTTTTTAATATCCTAGCCTAAATTAAAACCACATAAGAGGAGGATTTGATATCCAGTTCTGCCCAAACTTATTTGAGCAGTGCTTCTCACAGAACAAGACTTCTACAAAAATATAATTTGAAAAACAATCCCACTCTAAAGCTTCTTTTTAAAAGAAATTACTTTGCTAGAGAAAAGAATTATCTTTAATACTTCCATTGTACCCAACTGAGTACATACTGAGTAAAAAAAAAAAAAAGTAAATAAATAAATAACTCAGCATTTATGCTATGCTAGTCTGTGCTAGGTACCAAAAAAATGTACTTTAGGGCCCTCCCTGGTGGCGCAGCAGGTTAAAGCACAGCACTAAGAAGCTAAAGCTACTTCCCCATAAGTTCGATCCCCGCCTGCCCCTGAGGTGACCACATGGTGCGGCAGGACCTCTCCTGACTGGTCCACTGCTCCCCTTAGCTGTATACTTCAAAAATCTGCTCTTCTGCTCTTCACTCTGTCTCTGGTGAATCCTCTCACTGCCCATGCACCTCTGGCCTGTATGCATAAATAAATAAATCTTTTTTAAAAAATGTACTTTAAAAAATAAAATGTATAGTTTCTGTACTCAAGGTGCTCAGAAACGTGAAAACTAAGTAAAATACAAGTGGACAAATGTTCCAAAAGCAGTTTGAACTGTTTCCTCAATAGCTGTCTCTTTAAGACCATGACAAGTTATCTTTGCTTGTTTTTCTAATGCATGTAAATCAAAATATGACCTGTATGATAACTGTGAAATAACTGGGCACCTTAGAAAATAAAAATTGGAGATCTAGGTACCATTACTAGGACTCAAAAAAATGTACTATATTGTACTTATTTTTTAAATCTGCAGCCTACACCGTAATAGTTTTACTTTTTGAATTAACTCTTGATAAAACTATATTACAATTTTCATAAAATTCCACTATGCTAAGCCTAAAAATCATTTTTCTAAGTATATTTAAGTTTTTCTTTTACTTTAAGCCGTGATAATGTCATATAATTAAAAAGTTCCACCTCCTCAGTGTAAATTTGTATGTACATACACAAATGGTAAATACATATACAAATAGCAAATAAAATAAAAAATTGACTTTATTATTTTCATTAATTCAGCTTTAACATCTATACCAACGTCTAAAAAGAACAAAATAGTTTAATAGCCTAGACTCTTCTTGCAAGTAATATATCCTAAGGATTTTAGTAACCACTATGTGACTAGCTACTTAGCACTACAGTCCCTAATATTTGAACTTACAACAGGGAAGGTTGATATGTATAGGCAGAATTTTATCATAAATTTTAGAGTTATTCCTTATCCAATTCAGAACTTTCTTGTGTTTTACTTTTCTTTTCTTGCCATTCCCCATATTACATATATAGTTAATCAGTATTGGGTCACTTAAAAATTTGTAAATGGAACACTATAAGTCACAGCAAGTTTAATTAACAAATTAATTAACATACATATAGAGAGATGCTCATCCTCGTTTTCAAAAACTATATATATTTTAGGTGAGTTTCTTTTCCATAAAGAAAGCATAAATTATTGCCTAGTTTTAATTACATAGCATGATGGGCCAGTGTCAACAAGGCTGCAGAAAAATTTGGCCCCACATACATTGTCAACTACAGCAAAAATTAAAATTGTTTAGCAATATAATCAAATTATAAGGTTTTATATTTTTAACCCAATTTTATATTGAAGATTATTCCAGTCTAAGGAAATAATGTAAAAAGCAAAGTTCTTACACAAAGAAAAAAACTGAAAAAGTCCCTTTCAAAATTGCAAATTAAAAAAGATTAAACAGTTAAGAAAAAAGATTATATAAAATAACATTACACCCATTCAACAATAATGCTGCCATTGTGAAGATATGTTATGTTGACTATATAATCAACATATATGTTGATTATATGTTGATTATCTGTGAATTAAGATAAATGGTGGACGGAAAGCAAAATATAAAATTGTATATATTAAGAAATTACAAAAAAAACATTTAAAATAATTCTTAAAATTGAAAAGAAATATGGCAAATATTAAAAGGAATACAAGATATTTTTTCTGTTTTCTAAGGAATTTTTAAAAGTTCTTACATAGAAAAAGTTTATTTATAAAAAAACTGGAAGGTTAGATAAATAAAAGATTTGCCAGTCCCCCACTTCTTTTTCCTATGTCTTCCATAAAAGAAAATAATTACTTTTCTTCCCTTCTTTCCTA
>NW_004567106.1:10374335-10376048 GCF_000260355.1 Condylura cristata | reverse complement strand
AAAAAAAAAAAAATCCAACTACCAATTCGCTTGTGCACCATCACCATAGTCCCTAGCACAAGATTTTTACACATACACTTTTGTTGCTTAGAAACAATTGGTAAGGTTTGTTTAACCTATTAGCCTGTGTATGATCAACTAACTCTCAATAGTAACAGCCCCCATTTATGAAGTGGTTCAGATGTACTCTAACCATATAAAGTACCTTCATCCTTTTCCTTAGAATAATTCCATGAGGTAGCTGTCCAAGTTCTAAACAAGCATCCTTTATCCAAGAGCTATTGCCTTTGTCCTGGTTATTCTCACCTGAGACAATGCAGCTTGTTTAAAGCTCTTTGCCTACTGCTTTTGGGCAGAAATCTTCTGGATTCACTCCATCCCTACCCACTATTAGCATTCTCTAATATCACAGAGAGATACCACACAATACTTCTGTTTCACTAACCCTTCTCCACTAGAAATAAAGACATACCTGAGAAAAGAAAACAAACAACGAAATGAAGATGTTTTACCTGATTTTGTATTTATGCATCATACAACTGTGAGGTTGCCAAACTTTCTCTCCAAGAAATCTGCCGCTTGAGAGAAGGTATTCACAAGAATCACTGCCTGTATAGTTAAAGACAATAGAATCATACACAATACTTAAATTTTTACATTGGTTATTTGATCCCGTGTAAGTTCTTGAGATGACAGTACAAAGTTTTCTATGTTTCATTTACTTTCTAGGTACATATTAATTATCTATGAAAAGCACAGTAAATATCAATACATTAATATTCAAGATGGTAAGAGCAACTAACGACAGATACTTCAGCCTTAATAAGACTCCTACAAATACTGTGTTCACTGCTGAGAGTTCCTTCCGCATCAGGCTTTCTTTTGAGGGGCAGCATCTCAACCTCAAACCAGGCTTTATTCCTATTTCCAGTGGGGCAAGAAAAGTTGAAGGCACAAAGAGAAGACTCTGGGAACAACTTCCTATGCAACTATAATACAGTATGTATTTGCAAACTTAGTAAATACTAAAATACTTTATATATCTACTCCTAATTTTTATAACTCCCCCACACAGAAATAATGTATCCCTATTCCATAAAGTAGCAAACAGAAGTCTTTAAGACCCTCAATAAAATTTCAGCCTTTTATAGTCTTAGAATAATATGTTAGCCACACGATGGCCAAAGATATACAGGATTGTAATCAGTCAGTAATAGATGCAGATTTCAGGTATTAATATTCAGCTGCCTAGCTACACTTGGTAGTTCTTCCCTTCCTTTACGATGAGCAACCAACTCTGACTTTAGTCAGGACTGTAACTATTTTATTTTATTTATTTATGCATACAGAACTGGAGTACAGGCCAGAGGTGCAGGGGCAGTGTGAGGATTTACAAGAGAGAGTGGAGAACAGAACTGGCAGATTGACGAAGTAAATTGCTGAGGGGAGCAGCGATGACGGGAGCAACGGTGAGGGGAGCAGGACAGGAGAGGCCTGCTGAGGCCTGCTGAGCCCTGTGGATCACCTCCCTGGCCAGGGATCAAACTAGAGCTGAAGCGTCTGAGGCTAGGACTGCAGTGCTGTGCTTTAACCTGCTGTACCGCCAGGGAGGGCCCCAGGACTGTCACAATTTAATTCCACATCTGAGAAACTTTCAGTTACAGGTAAACTAAGCTAGGTCGCCACCCTATTTCCATTGGCCATTTTACTGAG
>NW_004567106.1:10366334-10373437 GCF_000260355.1 Condylura cristata | reverse complement strand
TGTCTCTGGTGAATCCTCTCACCCTCGGCATCTCCAGCCTGTACCCCAGTTCTGTATGAATAAATAAATCTTAAAAAAAAAACAAAACTGGGTTGAAGGAATTAAAAAAAGCTCAAATATGTCAAATAGATGACAAAAATGTAGTATCTTTAGGTTAATTGTGGGCTCATAATAAAATACACGTATTACTTCATTTAACTTGTAGTTCTTTATTAACAGTTAACTGCAAATTCCTATTATAAATTGTAAGATAAAATAAAGAGTCTCATAAGAAATACAGCAGAAAAAAAAATGGTATTGAACAATCCAGGATGGGGGTGGAGGGACCCCAAAATATTTAAATTAGAACAATTTTTTTTTTTAGTTAATTATCTACTTATCTAGCCAAAATATAGGTAAAAGTGACACAGGTGAAAGTAAATACATGTAAATAACAACAGTATTGCTGCTTCCATGTCATAAATTCTAAACAAAACAGGAATAAAAGTGAGAACACTACAATTATATATGCAGTTTGAGGAGATTCTTTTGTATTTCAAAGATCTTTTAAATAAGATCTAAGGAAACTATAATCAGTTTTTAATACTTCCAAGTATTAAAAACTAATTCTAGTTCTATAAAGCTAAGTTAAGGTACATAAATAATCAAGTAAAGAAAGAACTATAGGAACACAATTATTTTCTTAAAAACAGCACTCCACCTGCATTCCTTTATTAAAGTTATACAGTAAAGGTCTATTAAAATTCTAGTAAAAGTTTAACATTAGGATGAAAACTCTGAATCTATAGTATTTTATCTCTTTAAAGGCACCTACTAAATCAAGTAAAAAATTAGTAACACATTTTCTTGAAAATTATATAAAAAGTTGCAAATAAAAATGCACAAAAATATGTAAAAATAAACTATTATAAAATAAAAATATATTATTTTAGATCATTTCTCAAAGCTAGAAATACAGGAATGACTTAGTTGGATGAATGTGATTTACTGTTTAAAGAGTTCCCTCTGAGACTTGAATTCCCCCCTTTGCCATGTAAAATAGTAACAGGGTGGTCCCCAAGAAAAGGGGAGGTTCCAGGTTCCCTGCCCCACCCAGAAGGAGGGTGGAGCTGGTCAGAGAGAACAATTTGAAGAGGAGACTGAGGAGGAAGGAAGCAGGATGGAGAGCCAGAAGGAGACCTGAGGGAGACATATGGATCAGAGACATGTGAAGTGGCTCTTGCTTCTTGGCCCTGCACTGGTTGAAACAGGTGTGGGTGAGAGACCCGTGGGGACGTTAACTATGGCAGCATTTATCTTCATTTTGATTTTGCTCTTTTCCTCCCAGACTTGTCTGGCTATGTCTGACCCTTTCCTTAGGGTCCCAGCCAGAAGGTGCTTTAGTCTTGTGGCAAGATTTCAGGCCTTGCTTTGGACCAATCCCTTTTGGGGAGACTTTTACCCATGAGGGGATGGGTAACTTTGGGTGTTTGATTTAGGAACTATATCTTAATCTTTCTGTATTGCACACTCATTGTATTAAAGTTCCTTTCCATCAAAAAAAAAAGTTGCAAATAACTAGGTACTACTTCTGTGGAGACTTTTTCCCTTGTCTTCTCTCTTTCTCCTTTGTTTGTTGTTGTTTGATTATTTTTTAAAATGAAGTCTAGGGCCCTCCCTGGTGGCGCAGCGGGTTAAAGCACAGCACTGAGAATCTAAAGCCGCTTCCGCATGAGTTCGATTCCCGCCTGCCCCGGAGGTGACCACATGGCGTGGCAGACCTCTCCTGACCCGCCCGCTGCTCCCCTCAGCAGTGTACTTCGTCGATCTGCCTGTTCTGCTCCCCACTCTGTCTCTGGTGAATCCTCTCACCCTCCGCATCTCTGGCCTGTACCCCAGTTCTGTATGAATAAATAAATAAATCTTTAAAAAAAAAAAATGAAGTCTAAACAGAAACCCACTTTGATGAATATACAGCATATGGGGTTATGTTGTTAATCATCTATTTGGATTTCAATATGATGAAGGAAATGGGAAGTATTTTATCATCCTCCTAAAATAGTCTTTTCTCCATCAGAAAAAAAAGCTTAAAAATGCAAAGTTCTTTTTTCTTACTCAGTGTTACTATTCACACAATTATTTTTTAGTAGTTTAATGAGTGAAAAGCAACAGCTTTAATCTTTAATTAGAAAATCTAACCCAAGACACTATAAACACAGTGTTTTAAAGATTAGGTCTTTCTAGGTCAGAAATTCTTACTTTGTTAATGAATGCTAGTTGATGATGACTTCTTAGTTTATGATGCAAGGATTTTTTAATAATCCTTGTATACAAAATTAAGTCTCTATCATAATTTTCAAGGTCTAGTCAGAAGACAAAGTACACCAATTATTTTAATAAAAAGAGGTTAAATTGGAAAGTTGTTAGAAAAGTAAATGAAAAGCTAATTAAAGTGAAAAGGCAAGAAGAATGACAAAGTTAAACACTCTTATAACCTGATAAAAATTAACATGACCTTAGCCTTCACAAAAGTTCATATCTAAAACAAGTTCTTTTTTCCTCAGGAAATATTTTTTTAGGTCAAATCACTAATTGTCAATCTAGATGTTAGAAAGTTAATGTGACATATTTTTCTTATGTATACCAAATGTATAGAAATATCTGCTGGTACATATATTCCTTTCAAAATTTACTCAGAAACTAACACCAAAAAAAACCTAATCATTACTTTCAATTGCTGAATATAATTTTGATTGCTACTTTAATGCAACCATTGTGAGTGAAAGTTGCCAAGTGCTCAGATAAATCAAGCTGGGAAAATCAAGCCAGGAATATAATTAAAAAAAAAAAAAGGAAGGGATAGAATTACCTACTTCAGTTATTTCCCACACTAATACTAAGATCATCTCGATAAATGACTGTCTTCCTCCTTGTTCCACTATCTTAAACATAAGCATTCTGGTTTGTCAATCTAAAAGTCTCAGGTTTTGATGCATGATTTTTCAAGCAAACAAAATAAGCTAAAAGACGAAGAAGTATAAACACATACACACACAAACCAGAAACAAACAAAATGTAAGAACTAGAGAAAACACCTGATGCAGTTAAGTAAACTATAGCTTCTTCTGTTGAACAGAGTACCTCCAACATACTTCACCTTGAAACTGAAGCATCTTACCAAAGTAAAGTGTCTTACTACCAACCAAGGAAATACCAGGTCATAAAATCTGTTATGTGATCTGTAGACTATTTTGTTTGCCTAAAATTCAGTAAGCTCTACTATAGTCTGTGTGAAAAATCAGCACTTACATTTTTCTTTTAGATAAGCTACAAGTGCCTTGTTACAAATGGTGTCTATATAGACCTATCAGTCAAAAAAAAAAAGAAAAGGTTAGAGCTGCTTCTTTCCTGCTTTAATTTCTGGAGACTTGCTTAATTTTTATTTTCTCTAAAACATCAACTATTTAATATTTGCATTCAATAGGCCCAATACTGAAATTAATTTCAACAAAATTAAGGCATTTAAAGCAAATTGAATTTTATCAATTAAAAAGTTTAAATTACCTTAAGTTATATTGATAGTGGCCTCTTGTCACAGAAATGTTTTTAATCTATAATCAAAAGGCTGAAGGAACTTTTAATTCAGTAATGCTAGGATTGATAAAATATACAAAACTATGGTTTAAAAACTGATTATACTTGCATGTCATTCTTTATGATGTGGAAGTTATACTAAAAACAAAAAATATACTAAAGTTGAGATTAGAACATATTACAACATGAAATTCAATTAAAATCAAAAGAATGAAATGCAAGAAGGAAAAAAAATCTATCAAGTAATTACTTACAAAGTTCCTACTGTGTGTTAAGTACTAAAGATTTAAAAATGAATTAGATGCCCATTACTATTAGAATTTAAGAGTTATGTGAGGGAGATGAAAACAATTATAAGACAACATTAAGTACATGAAGTTATTGGAGAAAAACTGAATTTCTATTTTCTACTTTTGTGGTGGTGACAGATGAACCAGGCCTTGAAGGGAAAATCTGTTCTTTATTTCAAGGACAGAGGAAGTAGGCAGATAATTGAGAGATATGTAGAAGGGCAAAGCATACTTAACCATAAGCCTGGAATTCAGAAAGAAGGAAAAATAAGTACATACAGGTAATAAAAAGTAGGTTGGTCAGATTTTGAAGATTTACACATGCAACACTAGGAAGTAACCTCTTCACTGCGAATAAAAGAACATGGAAAACTCTTGGCTGGTACTGTCAATTCTCTAATCTGTGTTTCTAAAATCATTTGGCTCATAGGTCCAGCCCCTAGCCCTTCTATGTATTCCCATTCTCTGGGAAGCTCTGAGAAAAGTAAAAGACAAACTGGGCTCTAAACAATAGCTAAGTCACTGTGTACTCTTGGGTAACTTAAACTCCCATGCCTCATCTTTAAAATGTAAATAATACTGTGGGTCCTCCCTGGTGGTGCAGCAGGTTAAAGCACTGCACTAAGAAGTTTAAGCCACTTCCACATGAGTTCCATCCCCGCCTGCCCGGGAGGCAATCCACATAGCGAGGCAAATCCACATAGGGAGGCAGACCTCTCCTGACCTGCCTGCTGCTCCCCTCAGCAGTGTACTTCGTTGATCTGCCTGTTCTGCTCCCCACTGTCTCTGGTGAATCCTCTTACCCTCCGCATCTCTGGCCTGTACCCCAGTTCTATATGAATAAATAAATCTTTTTAAAAAATGTAAATAATACTGTAACTCACACATCATTATTTTATGCAGTAGGGGGAAATGTTATCAATTAAACTTTGACATGCAATCAAAGTTTTAAAAACTCATCCTGACTACAGAGAAGTTAAATATTGGGGGAGAGGGAGGATAATGAGGGAAAACCTTACAATATGGTCATTGCTTCTACCCATAGAAAGGCTGTAAAGACAAAAAAATCAGAACAGCAACTAGCACTCAATATTGGCATGTAGTGTTTGCCAAACTTTACTTGCTACTGTGTAATTCTTATTTTTACTTTCTGTAGTTTACAACACTACAGATCCTAAGTATGTGTGTTCAAAGTGCATTTACTCTACTTTGTTTGAAACACACTCATACACCCACACATCAGGGATTCTAGTATACAGTCTAAACCCCTACATCTGATATACGCTCTTTACTTGTTATAAATATCTTTGATATTGTGATTCCAGGGCATAGTTTCTATGTGTGAAGAGCTTTCTTTGCCTCTTCCTCAGTTTGACACTGCCAAAGCCTAAGGATGGATACAAAAGTTTCTGGTAAGACCACTATTATCCCCCAAACAGCTCTGGCTCAAGTTCTTAACATTCAGTCTGGTAAGCACACATACCAGGTGTACTGCTTCACACTCAAGGGACTGAAGCACCTAGAGAAGCTGATGACTAGCTTCTGGAGGAGGCTTAACAAATAACCCCCTATTGCTACACTGACTCACAGATTCCATCTGACATTCTATTTTCCCTCAGGATGACATATCTTGAGAAAATGAAATATATAATCTAAATATAATACTTAGTATCCAAGCCTCTCTAAAGATAAAAGCACAAAGGAGGAAGGGGAGAGTAGATGTTTACCTTTATGACTATAGCATCAGTTATAAAATTTATCTTCCACAACCATCACCTATAGAAAACTGAATTAGATTAGTAATACCAAATCAGAAAAAAAAAAGTGCTTAACAGTAATTTAAAACTTTTCCTCCAGGGTCTCCCTGGTAGCGCAGGAGTTAAAGATTCAGTGCTATCAAGCTATCTCCAGTCACTGCTAAAGGAGTTTGATCCCTGCCTAGGGAGCTAACCCACATGACTCAGCAGACATCTATCTCCCAGGCAGCCCCACTCAGCAGTATATTCAGTACACCAGCTTGTTTTGCTCCCCACTGTCTCTGGTGAGTCCTCTCACCACCACCCCAAACACGTCTGGCCTATACTCCAATTCGTACATGCATAAATAAATCATCTTTAAAAACAAACAAACAAACAACTTTTCCTCAAAATTAACACCCATAATGCCAGCTATATTTTGTATATAGAAGAAAGTGTTGAAGTTCAAGTTGCAGCCACTGCACATGAACTGTCAGGTCACATGGGTGTGATCTGCAGAGGCCTGGAGAAGAAAGACCAAAGTCTTTTTTAAGTGTATTTACATACAATGTATAACATGTATTTATATAAAGATCTATTCACCCAATATGGTACTAGAATATACAATTTTTAATCTTCAAGCTTTGAAGAAAACTAAACAGCAAGTTTGAGCAAAATGTTCTACACTATGCAAGATTTCATGGTCTGAAAAGCAAGCTCAAATTCCAGTGCCCCATTTAGCAAATATTTTGCCAAAGTGTGTGTTTAGTTAAATGCACATTTGTCTATTACACTTTAAGTCCTGAAGAAAAATTAGTCTCACTGGCACCAAGAGCTGTCCACATAAGAACTTCCACAGAATTAAGAACCAAAAATAAAAGCCCCTATCATTATTAATTTCTTCGGCATGTCATCCTCTCTCCTAATGGAATTTTTACAAACTTTTTTTTTAAATCAGTCAACAAGGTCAAGTAAATATCCTTTGGTTACTGAACGATAAGTCATTCTTAAATAAGATCATATTTCTTTTCCTCCTTTACACCAATTTCAAAACCTACAGTGAGGATCTCCCTTCAAGGTGCTTCCAACTTTCTTTCACTGCCCACCTCCACTGTTGTCAACCCCTAACTTCTTTTCTGGTCTTTGCCGCAGTTCTAGTGCAGTGTGGAAAGTGCAAACAAAACCCTTTATACATTTCTGCATCACAAAGGCCGGGTGACACCTCCTCCATTTAGCCAAGGGCATCTCCAGACAGCTGTCGCCCAGGGGCACAGGAAAATGGGGCGGCCCTTGCCGCTGTCCAACAACGTTCTGCCCCACCGTCAGGGGGCTGCGGCCCCATTAAACAAAGGCCTGACTCCCCGGGTGCAAAATCGGCAAGACCCCCTTGGCTGAGTCCCCTTAGAGGGCGGCCTTTGCCTTCCTGCGGGCTGGCCCCCAAGGTTCGCCAGTCGACTTCCAGCCCGCGATCCGAGCCTGGCGGGTCTTCCCCGGCCCGGCGCGC
>NW_004567106.1:10337589-10365654 GCF_000260355.1 Condylura cristata | reverse complement strand
CCCCACAGCCCCGCCGCCGCTGCTCCGCCGTGCCGGTTCCCCAGGCGCCCTGAACGCCTGTCTCCTCCCCTTCCTCCTCCTCCCCTTTAGCCTCCTGCCTTAATAGCGGCTGCGCCTGCGAGGGGGGTCCGGATGCCTGGTGCTCCGGGGTCACAGGCCCCAGACGGCCCTCCGGGGTCACCGGGTCAGGGGCTGTGGCGGGCGGCGGCGGCAGCAGAGACATGAGGACTTGCGGAGGGGTGACTGAGGGTCCAGCCTGGGCCGCTTGCGAGCCCGAGGACGCTCTCCTGCCTTGCTGGCCGCTACCTGTCCAGGTTGGGGCAAGAGAACTACAGTTCCGGAAGAAAAGTACACAAACGTTCCCCTCCCTGCTTCCCCAGCACACCCCTTCCTGAGCTTTAGACTCCCTGAATCTGCCCAGCAGGCTGCAAAGGTCAGCACAATATCAGCAAGACGTATTTTCAGGCTATCTAGTCAGGGTGCCAACCCCAGGTGTTAACCAGGGATGCGAAGGCTGGTAGCCCTGTCCCCAACGACATGTAAAACCAGCCTTAACCAGAAGCCTTGACTCCTTGCTCCTGAAAAATGCCTTCAATTTGCTTGGTTCTGGTGGGTGAAAGTACACTTAAAGTATAGAACAGACAGTGCATGGAAATGAGCTGAGCATAATGTAGGTGCTGGTGAGAAGAATTTCACTGTTCATTTGTGTCCACACAAGGGTTGACTGACTCGGTAGATGTACCAAAAGTAAAAAGTGGGTTCATGACAATCATTCCTGCTCCTAAAGTTGGTCAATACTTTGTGACCTAGTAAAGCCAGCACTCCTTTTCCTTTGTTGAGTGTTTTATCGCCTTTTTTTTTTTTCTTCTTCTTTATTGTCTTTCCTGTGCTGTCTTCCAGATGGCAATGATTATTTACACTGCTTCCTGTTCTACTTGCCTTATTTAGAGTGAGCCAATGGTTATCTGGGGGGAGGTGGGGCAGCCCAAGGATTCTTTACAAATTTCCCACTTAACCACTCTTGAACTTGCCTTTATGGTCCCTCTTAAAATTACGGAATGTTAGATATGAAAGTGCTATAGAGATCTTGTGTAGTCATCCCAATTCTTTTCATTTTTTAAAAATTATTATTATGTTTTCTTCCATGGACCCCCGTATCTTTAGATTTTGTCACTTAAATGAAATCACATACATCACTGTCATGGATATGATGCTAATAAGCAATAAAAGTTAAATAAGTGTACAAATAGTGGGCACTATTCTCTGCAAATCGTGGCTTAATTTCGGCTGTCACTCTTCTGATCCAAGGTTGATCATATGCTGGAAAAAATTAAATCAGATATTGCAAAAACCAGATAAGTAATTTTGCTAACAGTATATGGCCCACCAACCACATCCTAGAAAATTCTGTGATGGCATCAACAACAAATTGGAATTTCTGAACAGCATGCAATAACCAGTGTTAGCCCAAGGAGTTGATTTAATGCCTACCAAAAGTAAAGAAATTTCACATTTTATTTAATTGTAATTTCTAGAAGATTTTCTGAAATACTGTAAATACCTTGAGGACCTTTCTTTCTTTATTTTAAAGCCAATCCCTCTCCTCTGCTCTGAATCATCTTCTTCCCCTTTCTTGAAGGTGTTGATGACTCTATCAATTATCCATCCTCTCTGTGTGGTCTTTAAATTCTCTCTCTACCTGGTTATTTTTCTCTTACCTTTAAGTTTCTCTTTTTAGTGAAAGACATCCATGGACTCCCATTCTCTGTGTTTACTTCTCCGCATCTCTTGTGTGACAAGTATCTATTGATAGAAAAAGTAGTATTAACTTTGGGGGTCTCTCCTTGCTTCATTCCCATTCTTCCTTCTAAATAACTCTCAAGTATGTTTTTTCCTCACTTTCTGTTGCTGTTGTCTTGGTTAAGGCATAATTTTTGGCCAGAATTTCTTTCCCATAAATTCCTCCTCAGGGAAAGTAAAGAACAGATGGGAGTAGAATGTGGTGAAGGACTGTGGGTGCTTTGGTGGTAGGAAACTATGGTGACCTCGCCTAAAGGAAGAAATCCTTTATTGTGAAAAAATAAACAAGGATGTTTTTAAAGTTTTTTTAGAAAAAGTTATGATTCTAAACAAACAAAAAACCCTCCTCAGTTCTTGCTCAACTCAAATCTTAGTGCCTCTCTGTTATATCTCTTAACTAGACTGAATATTCTTTTTTTTTTTTTAAATTTATCTATTGATACATACAAAAGCTGGAGGCCAGGCAGGCAGGCCAGGCCAGAAGAGAGGGTTCACCAGAGACAGAGTGGGGGAAAAGAACAGATGGTATTGACTGAAATATACTGCTGAGAGGAGTGGAGGACCAGACAGAAGCAGTCTGATGTGCCATGTGGGTTAGCTCCCTGGCTGGGTATGGAACTTGAGCTGCAGTGACTGCAGATAGCGTCATAGTGATGAGACTCAACCCCTTGAGCCATCAGGGACCTCCAAGCTATCACCCCCCAACCCCCCACTGAACTTTCCTAAGTCTGATAATGCTAAAAACTAGTTACTTGATTCATGTGTATTTGCCTACCCCTATACTCTCTAGATGTTTACTGATGTTCAGTAAAACTAACAGAACAAAGAAAACATCTGATATGCACACTTCAACTTAAAAAACAGTACACCTACCATTCTTTCGTTCTTTCTGTCCTTCTGATTGTAAAAATTCCTCCTCTGTCATCTCTACGCTTGATTGTATCAGGAGCATTTCATTTGAAAATTTGATCTTCAAATTTTCCCTTCTTTATTTCTTTCAATTTATACTTCTTTACTGTTTGCCCTATATAAGCTTAAATCTTATTTAAATCACCTTTCTCAATTATTACTTCCTCGATTACTAATTTTCTTCTCAAACCCTCAAACTTCTTGAAGATATTGTCTAATGTTACAGTTAGCCCCCACCCTTTTTTTTGTAATTACTTATTGGTTATTTGAACACTTGAAAACTGACTTCCAGTCCTGTTACTTTATTTAAACCACATAGGGACCAAATCCTAATTAACTAAACCCACTGTCTTTCTCCTAGCTTTTTTTTTTTTTTTGACTGTGCAAAATTGTTGACAAATTGTTACTTTTGACAAATCTTTTGACCTTTATGTTGCTACAACCTGTCTCTCAAACATAACTATAAGAAGAACCCTCTAGCTTTTTAAAACCTACTATACAAAAGTGCTTTTTAGAGTTCTCTTGACTCCCCTATTTTTCTTTTGGGGGCCCCCAAGTGTCAACTATAACATTGCATTTATACAAATATCCTAGACTCCTCTTATGTGTGCAGACATCTCTCGTGTATCTCAAGGACAGCTCCACTGAGTAGCTCATGGTACCTCAGGTTCAATGTGTCAAAACCCAATTTTATTTTCCTTCCAAATCTATTTATCCTGCTGTGGTTATCGTTTAGTTAATTGATAGCATTATTCTTAGGTCATATCTGCTACTCTTTGACTTATCTTCTCTCTCCCAGCCTTATGGATAGCGTTTCAGCGGGGATAGAGTTCACAGGATGAGCCATTGGCTAGATAGCCCAAAATACTAAAACTTTTATTTACAGTTAACTCCTGTATAAACAATGAAAGAAGACAGTTGAGGTGATGCAAAAAACCTTTGATAATTCATGAAGAGTACTGTATGCAGTCTCTTTTTGGAGAAATGCAAGTGAGACAGACAGCAGGAAGCTCTTGTAGGAAAAAGAAAACAAGGAAGAAAAAACTAGAAAACATCTGACAGTACACAGTCAATCTTATTTGCGGTGAGAAGGAACAGGAAATTTAGAACCCAGAGTTGGCTTGGTGTTTAGGGATTGATTCTGACTGGACATATTGTACTTCTGGTCAAGCAGAGCATTTACAAAGACAAAAATGTTGTTTAAGTGTTGGTTTGCTGGCATGGCACACTAGGCAGAAGTAGCTCCATCTTATACCTAGAAAGCAAGTTCAACAATCTTATCTGTAATAAAATAAGGCTTCAAAAATAGTCCTACTCCTGATACTCTGAGTTGGTCTTTATGTAGACTTGTCAGGTGATTTGTAGAGTAGTCCTTAAGGAAGAGAGGAAATTCACACAATGGTTTACTAATTTGTTGACTTTTGGTGTGTTAATTTACATATCAACTGGATTCACAGAATTATAATACCCACTTTCACTTAAACTCACAAACTGGAAAGTGACTTTAAAAAACCTTATGGGGGGGCTCTCCCTAGTGGTGCAATGGGTTAAAGTACTGTATGATGGAGCTCTCCAAAGCCACTGCAGCATGAGTTTGATCCCCGGCCAGGGAGCTGACCCACATGGCCTAGCAGACCTCTCCTGACCCACCCGCTGCCCCCCTCAGCAGTGTGCTTCATCAGTTGGCCTGTTCAGCTCCCCACTCTGTCTCTGGTGAATCCTGTCACCCACCACACCGCAGGCCGGATCCCAGTTCTGTAAGCATAAATAAATAAATCTTTAAAAAAAAAAAGCCTTATGGGAGTTGTAAATTGGGAAGATGTTTCTAATCATAAAAGCTCTAGTAAAGAAGAATACACAGGGTATAATCATCTAATATAATCTCTTCATCAGCAATATGACATGGTTTATAAGAGCTGTATATCATATAACAAACACATAAATAGACAACTTAAAGCTGCAGGAACTTAGACAAAAATGAAATTATCCTGATTGTTTGAAATAGGAATTTGCATTGACTCATTGTAAAGCACGCATCTTGATGTGAGCATATGGTGTTTTGAGATGAGAGTTACAACTAACATGAAGCCATCACAATTAGCAAGGCATTTAAATGAAGCATCCAAACATGAATTATACTTATCTCTATGAGCAAAAATAAACTTTGTGAACATGTGTAAATTTTTCAAATTTTAATTACATGTATTCTATTAGTTTGTTAGTGGAGCAATACATATTTTATGACTAAATAACAGGCATAAATTGGGGGGTCTAGGCTCATATTTTTAACTGATGTGAGTATAGTCAAAAACCTAATCACCTACCTAGTGAATCATGGTGTCTCTCTTATTTTGCCTTCGTCAAAGCTTTTGCCTTTTCCCCAGAATTTCAAGTGCCACCCTGATCATTCTAACAGGTTTCTATGGGCCTCCATGCCTCTAATTTCTTGCCTTTTTCCAAATGTCGCTATAATCATTTATGTAAAACTTATATTTGATCTTGTCACTTGCCTACTTAAAAAATCTGCTCCCAGGGCCCTCCCCAGTGGCGCAGCAGGTTAAAGCACAGCACTAAGAAGCTAAAGCCACTTCAGCATGAGTTCGATCCCTGCCCTGGAGGTGACCCATATGGTGCACAGACCTACCCTGACCTACCCACTGTTTTGCTAACCTACCCACTGCTCTCCTCAGCAGTGTGCTTCATCAGTTGGCCTGCTCTGCTTTCCACTTTGTCTCTGGTGAAGCCTCTTACCGCTCCTGCGCCTCTGGCCCTAGTTCTGTATGAATAAATAAATAAATCTTAAAAAAAAAATTCTGCTCCCTTTTGGAGCAAAATTAAGTTCCAGATCTTGACATGTTTAAGGTTATATGTGATTGGATTTGACCTTAGTCTTAGGTTTTGTGGAATAGGTCTCCCTGCAAAAGGCCTGATAGGCTTTTTCCACGATGTTTAGAGTAGATATTTTTCTAATCATGTCACCTTGGTATATAGAACTTAGATCAGCTGAGGTCCTGGAAGCTAAAGAGAAGCTTTTGCCTCCCCTGGGCCCCTTAGCTTATCTAAGAAGTGATTACTATTTCTGCTAGAAAATCGAGGCTTAGGGTGTATCACCCAGGTGTAGGTCAATCAATGACATGTCTTCTCCACTCGAGAAACATCTTTTTTTCCCTTTAAAAATGAAGACATTACTCCCTGTTATGTGTAAATCCCTTTCTCTTTTCTTCATACATCAGGTCCCTTAGAATAGATTACAATTCCCTGGTTCTTCCCATTTTTTTAAAAAAGATTTGTTTATTTATGCATACAGAACTGGGGTCCAAGCCAGAGGTGCAGGGGTGGTGAGTGGATTCACAGAGACATAGTGGAGAGCAGAACAGGTAGATTGATGAAGTACACTGCTGAGGGGAGCAGCGGGCGAGACAGGAGAGCTCTTATCTCCTGGACCATATGAGTCAGCTCACTGGTTGGGGATCGAACTCTTGCTGAAGAAGCTGCAGTTAGCCTCTAGCTTCATAGTGCTGTGCTTCAATTCATTGCATCACCAGGGCCCTGGTTCTTCCCATTTTACATTCCAACCTATCTCCATGTATGTCCTCCATCCATATATTACTAGTTTTTTGCTTTTTCTCCTTCTAATCTATCTAACATTAATTTTTGCACCCTCAGAGGAACCCAGGTGGGGTGGGTTTCCTCAGTCCTCTGTGTCCCAACACTCTCTTTAGTTTTCATTTTATCCAACCATGCTGAACCAAAAGTCAGGTATATTACATATCTGTCACTTTTCTCTAACTATTCACAGTTTGAAGTATGTTTTCCCTAGCAGTTCATATTCTACTTATTTAAATCTTTTCTCTTCTATTCCTCCCAACACCCCCGCCCCACCTTTCTGGATGTTATAATTGACAGATAAAATTGTTCATAGTGTACATGTGATGATTTGATAGATGCATGCATTATAACATGATTACCAAAGGAAAAAGCCTTACCTTTAAGGACCTGCTTCATTTTTCATCTTCCGTGAAGTAGGCCCCATTGCTCCATATGGGAATATAACTCCTTCCCTCCCCTGATTTCTCATAGCACTTTGTTTCTGTCTCTGCCTAAATGTGCATTCAGCATAGACACCATTGAACCCAAACAGATACCTCCCTTACATATGTATATTGTGTGTACTGGGCAATTATCCTTCTGTCTTTTGGGATATATCCCAGTGTAACTTGTAATCTATTCAGTTATTATGTTTATCATCTTCTTCTTTATTCTACTCCCTCCAGACTCTAAGCATTGGGGCTCTGAGAGTTAGTCTTTTTTTATGCTATTTATAGAGAAACTTGTGAAAGATTTAGAAATGGACCAAAATATTACTGTTGTTTTCAATGGAAACCTAGGCATTGTTCAGGTTGTCTGATTCTATCAGTCTCTGTAACTTTTATTTTATTGAGTTATTATATGCTGTCATAGGTTATCCTTATAGTAATGCAAATGAAACTTGTCCATAGAAATGCAAATTGTGTTTCATTGAGATTCAGTTGATTATTGCCCTGTGGATATTGAGCAGTTTTGAAGTTTTATATTTGTTAAGCAAATTTATTTTGTTATTCCTAACCTCCATGTATGTGTGGTGCTTGAATTTTCCTTTGAATTGGTTATAAAAACTTCCTGGCTCTCTCATTCATTAATGAGTTAAATAAAAACTTTGAAATATGTTCATTTTACAATATATGTGTATGAAAGCTATATTGTATTCTTTAATTAAACAGTATATATTTTTTATCTTATAACAGTTTATTTTTACATCATTTTGTACATTTTTTTCCATCTCAATTGTAATCCCCACGGGTTTCCCATCACCAAGTCACCCGTGTGCCATCACCATAATCCCGTGCACTTGCCTCCCCACCCCCCCATTTTTGATCCCATTCCCCACTCCACCCCCACAAAATGTCTCTGGTATATGGTTGTTCATTATTTTTGTTATTTTCCACCTGGTCCATTATACTCCTGCCATGAGTGAAACCATCCGGTATTTTTCTTTCTCTTTCTGGCTTATCTCACTAAGCATGATCTTTTCCAGCTCCATCCAAGTTGCTGCAAAAGACATGTGCTTCTCTTTTTTGGTTGCTGAGTAATATTCCATTGTATATATGTACCACTTCTTTTTTATCCAGTCATCTACTTTTGGGCATTTGGGCTGCTTCCATGTTTTTCCAATTGTAAATAAAGCAGCAATAAACATGGGGGTGCAGGTATCTTTTTCAATCAGTGTTTTTGTGTCTTTTGGATAGATACCTAGGGGTGGGATTACTGGGTCATAGGGAAGCTCCATGTTTAGCAGTTTGAGGAATCTCCAAACAGTTTTCCATAGTGGTTGTACTAGTTTGCATTCCCACCAGCAGTGCAGGAGAGTTCCTTTTTCTCCACATCCTCGCCAACATTTAAACAGCATATTTTTAATGCATGAATATGCCTTGAACTTAGGAAACATTTCTTAATTTAAGATTAAAGTTTATTTATGAAGAACACAATAAGATTTTTGTGTTTTTCTTAAAACTTTTAAGATTGCGGAGCAAAAAATAATTTCCAAGTCAAATTTGACTTGCTCAAACAAGTGAACAATTTCCTATAGAAATTTCCTATAGAAATTGAGAAATTTGTTCTTGTCATAATGAATTTGAACATCAACCTTTGGATTTTTTGATAAGTTGAATGTACTCAAAACTAAAACCCAAATATGTGATTTGTATTCACTCAACTCTTCATACACTGATAAAAATAAATTGTAAAGTATCACACACTTATTTTGTTATACATAATGTATATATGCATACATATATCTTTTAAATTTGAAACATTTCACCATAAAAAAATCATACAGGTATTTTATCAGTAATCATTTTGAAGTTTAATGAAGTAAAAGTTTCATATATACTATGATGGCCTATAATATAACAAAAACACTATGAATTAATCCTATATTCACACTAGTCCTGGTCCTCAGATTGAAGGGTGATTGAGATTCAGCCTTAGGTTCTGGTGCCTTCTTTCTAAAATTTGTGTTTATTTTGACTATATTCTGTTTGTCTCACCTTTTCACCTTTGCTTCTATCTCCTTTCCTTCTGCCAGCAATTATAGACTTTCCCAAGTACTTTACTCCCTACACTAGTAGGCTCATTCAATTTAATGGCTTAGACAAAAGTGAAAGCAGAGGATAATAAAGGAAGACAGATCAAACAAAGAGTTAAGAAATTCCACAAAACTTGCAGTAAGATTGTACATGGGAACTGAGTGAGAAGTAGGGTCAAGGGAGACTTCTGTTACTGTCTTAAGTTACTGGTGGTTTTAGGAGTCATTGACTGATATTGGAAAGACTAAGAGGGCCAAGTGTAAAAGAGATGATCACATTTTACAGTTTCTTCTTGATGTTAAAAAATGAAAACTAAGAAAACATAATACGTACAAAATTTTCATATGTGAAATCCTGAAACCACTAGGGCAGAAAATGCATCTCCCCACTTTACCCCCAAATCGTGTATGTTGTTGTTTCAGGTGAAACCAATATTTCTCTTCAAGTTAGAAATGAAAGGGCAGGGTCCTCCCTGGTGGCCCATTGGGTGAAAGCCCAGCACTATAAAGCTGGCTGCAGCTACCTTAGCACAAGTTCTATCCCTGGCCAGAGAGCTGACCCACATGGCACAACAGACATCTCCTGTCTCGCCTGCTGCTCCCCTCAGCAGTGTACTTCATCAGTTGGCCTGTTCTGCTTCCCACTCTGTCTCTGGTGAATCCTCTCACTGCCCCTGTACCTCTGGCCAGTTCTGTACCTCTTCCCAGTTCTGTATGCATAAATAATGTCTTTTAAAGAAATGAAAGAGGAAGGGGATGTTAATGTAATAATTCTTTTGCCTGAGTCTTCCTCAAAGTTTAACACAAATTCTCCTTCCTGTTGTTTTAACTCAGCTGGAAACTCACAGTCCACTGTTTTTTAAAAAGTCCCTTGTCTGTAGAGAAAGTGAATATGAAAATCTCTCATTGTTTGGAAGGTGAAGGATGAAGAATGAATCAGATGGAAATGGGACAACTTGGAGAGAAAAAATTTCTAAATGACCTGTCTGCTTCACAACCTCCTGTTCCAAGTGGTACTGACATTTTCATTAAGCAGGTTAAGGAAAACAGTATAGGTTAATTAACTTAGTGGTGTTTCAGCTGAAAGGGCCAAAGCTGCCCTAGGCCTCAGGTGAGTCTAATGTCATTAGCAGCGTCTTTGCCTAGGATCGCTTTTTGTATAGGGCCACGTAGCTCATAGGGCTATTTGGAAATGTATTAGGTAATGTCTGTAAAGCACTTTAAATGATTGATTCTTTAGCCAGTTTTCCCTAAAGGATGCTTTGTCTCATACACTTCTAATTGCCATCTAGCCAGATGATAAAGAACAATCTTCAACTAAACACTTTGTGGGGTGCAAGAGATGACTCATACATCTTTTGACTCTATGCAAACAGAACATATACTTACATTTCCCATCATGAAATTTTGTCTTTCTGACTAGCATATTTTGTATGTGTGACATTTAGATATCATTTCAGCTTGCAAGAGTGGCAGGTATAACTTTGTCGTTGTTAGAAAAAGTTTTCTACTATGGGGGAAGAATAATGTAGTAAAAAAAGAAGCGTAGGTTTTGAAAGAACATTTAGGATTTGACACCTGGTTCCACCATTTACTAACTAATGTGGCAAATCATTTTACCTGTTGAACTTCAACTTTCTCACTTGTAAAATGAAGGTAATAATAACATCCATCACTCAAGGTTGTTTTTTATGACTAAATAAGTAATGTATAGCTCCTCTTTTTATTTTTAAGATTTATTTATTTATTCATACAGAACTGGGGTACTGGCCAGAGATGCGGAGGGTGAGAGGATTCACAATAGACAGAGTGGGGAGCAGAACAGGCAGATCATCGAAGTACACTGCTGAGTGGAGCAGTGGGCAGGTCAGGAGAGGTCTGCCACGCCATGTGGTCACCTCTGGGGCGGGCGGGGAATCGAACTCATGCGGAAGTGGCTTAAGCCTCTTAGTTCAGTGCTTTAACCTGCTGCGCCAACAGGGAGGGCCAGCTTCTAACTCTTAGTTGATGCTCAATAAACGATTCTTGTTGGATGTTCATTGTCACTGGTAAATTCAATATCAGTTATTCTTAAATCTGCTCTCTACCAGTCAATATCTACTAGTTAACACATAGATCATAGAATCTGGGTGTTTAGTTACTAGAAAATAGCCGAGTCAAACACAGATATAGTTCTGTAGCTAATTAAATAATCCTTGACTTAGCTTATTAAACAACATTCCAATATCACATGGAAAGACCCTGCCAACTTCCCTTTTGTCTTTTTTCCAAGTTTTAACCAATTTCACTAATAGTCCATTCTTTGGATAATAACCTCTAGAGATTATTTTTTTCCTATCTTACACACACAGAGATTAGTTCATTACCTTTTGACCTGATTATTTATAT
The DNA here is from genome assembly GCF_000260355.1 of Condylura cristata. NCBI lineage: Eukaryota > Metazoa > Chordata > Mammalia > Eulipotyphla > Talpidae > Condylura > Condylura cristata. Next base: position 10,354,433 of record NW_004567106.1, on the reverse strand, counting down.
ATTTCAATAAGAGATACTAACTAAACATATATACCACCTTGACTATTCAATATTGAACAACTTTAGAGGCCAAAGAATTAAATTCTGAGTGATTTCATAAAGAAATATAGCATTCAGGGGCCTCCCTGGTGGTGCAAGGGGTTAAAGCACAGCTTTATGAAGGTATCCACAGCCACTGCACCACGAGTTCAATTTCCAGCCAGGGAGCTGACCCACAGGGCCCAGCAGACCTCCCCTGTCTCTCCTGCTGCTCCCTTCAGCAGTCAATCTGAAATCAGTCAATCTGCTCGTTCTGTTCCTCACTCTGTCTCATGTGAATCCTCTCACCTCCCACATTTCTGAACTATACCCCAGTTCTTGTATACATAAATAAATAAATCTTAAAAAAAAGAAAGAAATACAGGATTCAGTAACTTAAAACTATTACTTTTTCTTCTATCACAAGACTCAGAAACCAAATTCAAGAAGATCTATAAAGATTTCACCTTCATTACTTAAAGAGTCTGGTGAATTCCTTTCTATTTGAAAGTGCACTAAAGTTCTTGGCCAGGCAGTTATTGATTTTTGCTTATCATCTGTGATGTTTTAGCCATACAATACCTATCAAGTCAATTTTTGGGAGTAGGATTTGTAAGCACTTCTCTCGCACATAAAATTTTTTTTAAAGATTTATTTATTTATTCATACAGAACTGGGGTACAGACCAGAGATGCAGAGGGTGAGAGAATTCACCAGGGACAGAGTGGGGAGCAGAACAGGGAGATGGACAAAGTACACTGCTGAGGGGAGCAGCGGGTGGGTCAGGAGAGGTCTGCAGCGCCATGTGGTCACCTCCGGGGCAGGGATTGAACCCATGCGGAAGCAGCCTAAGCTTTTTTTTTTTTTAGTGCTGTGCTTTAACCCGCTGAGCCACCAGGGAGGGCCGCACATAAAATTTATTGCTCATTTATTTTCAAACATAACTCTGAGATATAATCTTTCATGACAGTGTAAAAACTGAGGACAGTAAATTTTATTTTGAAGAGGGATATATATTTTATTTTTTTTTTAAGAATTTAATTCAGGCCCTCACTGGTGGTGCAACTGGTTAGGACTCAGCTCTGCAAGCAAGTTCAATCCCCTGCCCGGGAGGTGATCCACGTGGTGTGGCAGACCTCTCCTGATCCACCGGCTGCTCCCCTCAGCAGTGTACCTCATTTGTCTGCCTGTCCTGTCCTGCTCCCTGCTCTGTTTCTGGTGAATCCTCCCACCACCTCTGCACCTCTGGCCTATACCCCAATTCTGTATGTATAAATAAATAAATCTTTAAAAAAAAAAAGAATTTGATCCTTGGTGAAAGGAAGATGACTTCTTACTGATCCTATGCAAATAACTTCATTTCCATGAAATCTATGGAGACTCAGTAAAGGTATTTGTTTCTAAATTTCTGATGGAGGTATTAAGCATTAGAAGCCATTTAAATGTTTCAACTGATGTTAAGAACTAGAAAATTTATAAAAATTACCTAGTAAAAGAAAGGATTTCTTTATTCTGTGCACCAGAAAACAGTTAACAAATACATGCCATCAGTATTCCAAGTCAAATAACTATAATTAAATATCCTTTGTTAGTTCATTTAGCTTTATGCATTTATATGTTAGCTCTTGCATCTTGGGTCACCCATTTGTTTCCAGGAAATCATCTTCTGCTGTACTTAAAATATCCTGAAAAATGCTAATTCATCTCTCACATGTATCTGACAAGTAATGTTATCTTTATGCTTCAAAGTTGCCCTCTTTTTTTAAAAACATATTTATTTATTTGTGCATACAGAACTGGGGTACAGGTCAGAGATGCAGAGGGTGAGAGGATTCACCAGGGACGGAGTGGGGAGCAGAACAGGCAGAATGACAAGTACACTGCTGAGGGGAGCAGCAGGCGGGTCAGGAGAGATCTGATGTGCCATGTGGATCACCTCCGGGGCAGGCAGGATCAAACTCATGAAGAAGTGGCTTAAACTTCTTAGTGCAGTGCTTTTTCCTGCTGTGCCACCAGGGAGGGCCCCAAAGTTGCCCTTTTTTAAAGATAAAGATTTTAACCTGTGAGATTTTTGAAATCTGTCAATGAGGTTAAATTATATTGTTAATTTACTGTGATAATCAACAATATCAAAATTGAAGACAACAAAATTTTATGTTAAGTGCAAAACATAATTTTTGAAAGAATTTGATCAATGTTCTTCCTGGATGTAAGAACAAATGATGGACAATGACTACACTGACTTATCTCTAGACCTTTCCAATTCATTCTGTAATGTATATAAACTCAGAAATATCTATGCATGTAATATTTTATCAATAAAACTTACCCTTGAACTAAACCACTTTTTGAATTGGTTCCTACAATAGTGTCAAACTAATTAACAAATATAGAACTTGTCAAGAAAATATTTTGAGCCTCACTCTCATAAGAGGCAAAAAACAAATGTTCCAAAGGTCTTAAGGAAAATTTCCAAGAAGCTATGGGTTAAAAAAAAAGACAACCTGAAAATTTTATTTTTCTGAGTCTAAGATAAGATTCTGGGAAAGCAAAATGAAAGGAGTTATCAGAATACTTCAGATCCACTGTTAAAATAGGATCACTTGTACCTGAGAAAGTAAACTGACTACCTTTTTATGAAAGTGACATCACAACATTGTAAATAACAAAAACATAATGCAATTGAAAAGATTTTTTACTGTTTTTTTTAAAGATTTATTTATTTATGCATACAAAACTGGGGTATAAGCCAGAGGTGCTGGGCAGTGAGAGGACTCAGAGTGGGGAGCAGAACAGGTAGACTGATGAAGTACACTGCTGAGGGGAGCAGTGGGTGGGTCAGGAGAGGTCTGCCGTACCATGTGGGTCACCTCCAGGGTGGGGATGGAACTCATGCTGAAGTGGCTTTAGCTTCTTAGTGCTGTAGTTTAACCCTCTGTGCTACCAGGAAGGGCCCGGATTTTAGTTTTTTCAGAAATGCAAAACTTTGTTTTTGTTTCTTAATCAAAAGTTTGACAAAGTCAGCACAAACACAGAAAATTTCTGTCATGCAGATAACACAGAATGTATTCAAATAACTATTATACCTTGTTAAGATCAAATAGTATAAAATAAACTGTCATTTTAACATAAAGAAAACCAAATTTCAGTTTTGCATTAGTGCTATATTTAGCACAAACTCCGTGCTCAACTTATAAAATTATCTTACAAATAAACCCATCACAATTGAGTGAACTTGATATCAAGATCTGAATACATTTCATTGCTTCTTTTTAGACTCATAATTTGCAGATGGGACAAATCCAATATTTTTCCTAGTCTCTCACTTTCTTATCTATTTAACATTTATTTTACACAAACCTTTAACATTCTGGAAGAGCTAGACTTTAAGGCAAAACTAAGCTTTTTTCCTTAAAAACAAAAATGTGTTCTATAATGTTACATTCATAGCTGTATTTTTCTGCTGCTACTGCTTTGTTATAGTCATTGATTACCTATGTAAATTATAACTTTAAGATGAACTAATTTCTATTTGTAGAAATTATGGCAGGGCTATAGAAGTATCTATCAGATACAGGTTAGCAGATTAGCAACTTATGAATGCATATATAAAACCCTTTAGAGTCAGACATCCACTTTTCACTTTTATGTTAGTAAAATGAACGCAATTAATAGACTTATTACCAATAAATATATTCACAATATGAACAAAACCCTGTATATTATGTTAGATGTCAACATTTTAGTATTATATTTCATTTTAAAAATATCTAGGTGTTTAAGGCTATGTCTTGAATAACTTAATTTACATATAACCCGAGATTTTAGAGTTAAGGAAGGATCTTGGTTAACATACAACAACTTAGAAAATCATTTCTCAGAATTTAAGAATTCTGACCATTTGTATTCACATAGGCTAATGATTAAGGCTGAGAACTGAGACCCCCTGTGTCCATTTAGCTTAATATTTGTTCTAGGAAATTCTTACCAGAAATATAAAGTTCTGAGCCAATGTCAATTTCACTATTTGCTTCAGTAAATTCCTGAAAAGTAATTTATCCATATAGTTTGTTCATCTGGCCAAACAACTCTACTATCAGGATAATAGATTGCTCACAGGGTCAAATAGGTAACTTATAAAAACCCACTTATCAAGACTCATGTCAGGAAGTTGGCTTTGCTATATCCCTCAATCCTAAACTATTATGTCAAGGACTCTCCCCCTTTTCAATTAGTTCTCTGGCTTGACAAACCTACCTTCAACCACTTAAACTCAGATCCCCAAGCTCTATAATTATCCTTTCCCATTTTGAGACATTACTAGGATCTCTCAAGGTGATGTTCTTCCTTATTGCAGTAGGCCTAATAAACTTAGCTTTGATTTATCAACAGAAACTGAGTTAATAAATGTGGTGTTGCTTTAAGCAGAAAAGTTTGTGTTAATATCTGTACACAGCAACAGTAAACTAATACAACCCCCTTCGTAAAATACAGAAGAGTCGTATAGTTGTTTTTAACTAAAAGTCAGCAACCCAGTTCATAAAAGACTGAAATTTAATATGTGAACGTGTCTTTTTACACAAACATGATTCTGATCATGATGCTTCTGTAAGAATTTTTTAAACCCAGTTTATATGTCTGATTTCTTTATACCCTGAGAAATTTGATAACACCAATGTTAATAAATAAGTGCTTAAAAAAATGCCAAGTAGAAAGAAGCTATTTGTATTGAAATACTTTAAAATTATTTACATACTCCAAAATTATTTACATATTTTTGCAATCTCAAAATTGCAAAAATAGGCAAAGGTTTTACTCAATTACAGATACACAGGCTTACTGAAAGCTTGCAGCTTTAGTTCTAGAATCTCAACCACAGGTTAACAGGTTAACCATAGTAAAGGTAAAATCATAAAATCTCACTAGAGCAGATCTCAAAGGTATATTTTACTTTCAATGAGCATAGTCTGTTTTATTTCTTTAAAGTTTTCTTATATTTTCTCTTTATTTATGCATAAAGAACTGGGGTGCAGGCCAGAGGTGCAAGAGTGCTGAGAGGCTTCACCAGAGACAGAGTGAGGAGCAGAACAGGCCGATTGAATGACGAAGTACACGGCTGAGGAGAGCAGCGGATGGGTCAGCAGAGGTCTACCATGCCATATGGATCACCTCTGGGGCAAGAGATCGAACTCGCACTGAAGCAGCTGTGGCTAGCTTGCAGTGCTGCATTTAACCCAAGCACCACCAGGGAAGGCCAGAGCATGGTTTGTTTTCTTAACTGAGTTGACTTTGTGCCTAAACAAAACAGACCTAGCAAGGCACTTTCCTTGTCATATTTCCATTACATATTGACAGAAATCATATAATGATTAGATTATTAAAGCAGATTTTGAAATATTGCTAGCACCAATGAGAAATAATCTTGGCTGTGCACAATGGCACTTACAGATGCACAGCGTGCTTTCTTGACTAGGAAATCAAGTCTGTCCCAGTGGTGTTGAAGTACCTACTTGGTCCATGGGCTCAACTGTGGAGCTAGACAAAACATGAACAGTAATGAATAGTTTTGGCCAAGAATCATTAAAAGGGAACAAAATTTCCTATGATGGACACAGGGAACATGATTTAGACCATTCTAGTTTCAAAGAGTATACATGGGGAATAGGAAGGCCAAAGGAGTAGTATTATTATTAATATTTTAAATTTTATTTAAAAATTTTTAAAAGTATTTTAAAAATTTGTTTATTATGTTTTTAAAATTTATTTATTTGTTTATACAGAACTGGGGTACAAGCCAGAGGTACAGGGGTGGTGAGAGGATTCACCCAAGACAGAGTGGGAAGCAGAACAGGCAGACTGAAGTACACTGCTAAGGGGAGCAGCAGGCTGGTCAGGAGAGGTCTGCCGTGCCATCTGGATCTCCTCCAGGGCAGGGATGGAACTCATGCTGAAGTGGCTTTAGCTTCTTAGTGCTGTGCTTTAACCCACTGTGCCACCAGGGAGGATCCATCATTATTATTTTTTAATAGATTTATCTATTTATGCATACAAGAACTGGGGTACAGACAAGAAGTCGAGGTGGTGAGAGAATTCACCAGAGAGCAGGGGAGCACAACGGGAAGACTGATGAAGTACACTGCTGAGGGGAACAGCAGGCAGGTCAGGAGAGATCTACCATGCCATGTGAGTGACTTCCCTAGCTTGGAATTGAACTTATGCTGCAGTAGCTGTGGATTGCTTCATAGTGCTGTGCTTTAACCTGCTGCACCACCAGGGAGGGCCCAGGAGCAGTATTACTGATGACCTTGAATGTGAAGAAGTGGTGATATGTCATTGTTAACTATGTAAAGATAGTTCTTTTTTAAAAAATTGTAACTTCTATATATATGTAAAAATTCCAGATGATAAAGAATTTACTAAACTCACTAATGAGGAAACAAACTCAAGGGAGAAAGTTTTAAAGAGACATCTATAAATCAGGGATATTGAAATAAATTTGCAAAATGGAAGTAAAATTGGACTCATGGGAGCAGGTAGGAAGGGAAAGACAGTCATTTGCTCTTCTCCAGATGGGATGTACACAATTATAGAAAATATTTATTGGAAATTATTATCAGTATCTACAACTTATAAGGACAATGAAGGGCTACAGTCGGTTATAGTATCTAGAAGGGAACAAAACAAATAATACATACATTTTACACTGAAAAATTTTTTCCTGGCAATGAATTCAAATGGCTTTGTGATGAGAATACATTAAGCGTAGAAACTACTCAATTTGGTAGTTGCTTCAATGTAGTAAGAAAATAGGAAGAAAGATGCAACAATGACCTTTACAAGTGTGGCCATTTTAAAAATGTTTATTGTTTGCTTTATGTGGGCTATAATAACAATCTACATGAAGGAAATTTAAAATATTTATTTATTTATGCATACAAAACCGGGGTTCAGGCCAGAGGTGCAGGGGCAGTGAGCGGATTCACCAGAGACAGAGTGGGGGGGAGAATAGGCAGACTGATTAAGTACACTGCTGAGGGGAGCAGCAGGCGGGTCAGGAGAGGTCTGCCATGCCATGTGGGTCACCTCTGGGGCTGGGAATTGAACTCATGCTGAAGTAGCTTTTGCCCCTTTAGTGCTGTGCTTTAACCTGCTGCGCCACCACGGAGGGCCAAGTAGAATATATTTTAAGCAATCATTTTAGAAACTCAATTTCTGTGGCATTAAAACAGGTCTCTTACAAGCCCGCCCTGGTGGTTCAAGGGAGTAAAGAGAAGCACCATGAAGCTGTCTGCAGCCACTGTAGCAAAAGTTCAATCCCAGGCCAGGGAGGTGACCCACATGGTGCAGCAGACCTTTCCTATTTCGTCCCCCTCCTCCCCTCAGCAGTATATTTCAGTCAATCTGCTTGTTCTGTTCCCCATGCTGTTTCTACTTCTGGCCTATACCCTAGTTCTTGTATGCATAAATAAATAAATCTTTAAAAAACACAAAACAGTCTCTTGGTGGTGGTTGTGGGTGAGAGTTGCCATCCCCTCCATTATCATTAGACCCTTTTGCTCAAGGTCACTCCAAATGATCATATAGTCTAAGTGGAAATATCGTGCTTGTTCTTTTGACTTCCCTTTTTGGAAATGATTTAGTATACTCACCATTTAATTTAATTTAATTATTTTTAAATTAACTAATTTTTATTTACCTTTCATTTACAAAGTAAAGAATTTCTGGAGGGACCTAGCTGGTGGCCTAGGGATTAAGTCTCAGCCCTATCACTGCTTATGGCCTGAGTTAGATTCTTGACCAGGGGAGCTAACTCATATGTTGCAGCAGACTTCTATCTCTCCTGCTGCTCCCCTCAGCAGTGTATTTCAGTAGATTTGCCTGTGCTGCTCCCCACTCAGTCTTCGGTGAATTCTCTACCTCCCTGCACCTTTGGCCTACACCTTAGTTCTTCTACACACATACACACACACACATACTACAGTTAGATTTAAAAATTATGAATAAGATGCAAATTGAAACCACAATGAGATAGTACCTCACACCAGTGAGAAAGGCACATCTTAAAATAACTAGCAACAACAAATACTAGCAAGGATGTGGAGGAAAAGGAACTCTCCTGCACTGCTGGGTGGGAATTCAAACTAGTACAGCCACTATGGAAAACTTTTTGGAGGTTTCTTAAACTGCTAGAAATGGAGCTTCCATATGACCCAGCAATTCCACTGCTAGGAATCTACCCAAAAGACACAAAAACACTGACTCAAAAAGACACCTGCACCCCCATATTTATCACTGATTTATTTATAGTAGGAAAGTCATGGAATCAACCCAAATGCCCAAAAGTAGATGATGGGATTAAAAAGATGTGGTACATATACACAATGGAATATTACTTGGCAATCAAAAAAGATAAATACATGCCTTTTGCAGCAACATGGATAGAACTGGAAGGGATCATGCTTAGTGAAATAAGCCAGAAAGAAAAAGAAAAATACCAGATGGTTTCACTCATACATAGCAGGAACATAAAGGACCATGGGGGGAATAATAATAATGAACAACAATATACCAGAGACAATTTAGGAGGGTGGAGTGGGGAATGGGATCAAAAATATGGAGAGGGTGGAGAGTGCACTGAACTATGATGATAGCACACGGGTGACTTGGTGATGGGAAGCCCACAGGGATTAGAACTGAGATGGAAAAAGGCATAAAATGACATAAAATTAAAAAAAAATTAAATGTGAATAAAGTAAAATTTCTGGGGTAACTTTACCTTGATATGTGCGTATGATGTGTCAGCCTTCACCAAAGTTCCAGTTCTGTATCAAATTGGTTCCTGCTTCCCATTGACCCACTTCCCTTTCCCATGCTCTCTGGGACCCATCATATTTTTTGATCTAAGAGTTAATTTTGTTGTGTTTCCCCAATTTGTTTGCCTTGGTTATTTAGATTCCATATGAATGAAGCCATATGTTTCACATTCTGACTTATCTTATCATAATTACTTCAGATTCCATCCATGCTGGTCACAATGGACAAGAGTTGATCTTTTTGGCTGAGTAATATTCTATATTTGAGTTATATATTATATCAGATATTATATATAATATCTGAGTTATATTCTATAACTTCTTAAGGTTGATTCCATGTCTTGTTATTTATATTACTATTTTAAAAGCACTTGATCACAATTCTTTGAGGATCTATTTTAAAAAATATATCAGACAGAAATTCAGGAAAATCCTGAACTGATTAAGACAAGACATCCTGTCCTCTTCAAACTTTCCTATCATGGGTGGTATTAAAAAATAAATACACCTAAGTAAAATAAAATTTTATACAAGATGCAAAGTTTAAGAGACCGTTCTTGTGACTCCTGAACTAATGGAAAATTAGAGTGAAATCTGATGTTTTAAAAAAAAGTGTCAAGCGCTCTAGATTGTACAGACAATGGCAAAAAAAAAAAAAAAAAGACATTTGACATCCCATCATGACTTATGGTTGCTTAACTAACAACCCCAAATTTTAGGCCAGCTTCTTTCCCTTCATTCCCATTTACTCTCTCTTAGAAGGGGATTAAGGTGGAGCTAGGGAAAGAGAATTAACTTCCTACCACAAGAATGCTTGGCATTTGTTTCTACTCTATGTGGTAGTATTGGGAGTTATCCTAAAAGACAAGTGTATGTATGTTAAGCCCAAAAGTGGAGGGGAGAATCAAGAGGGCCACCCACAGAGAAAGAGATTGGGGTATCTGTAAAACTGTGCAAGGGTGTAGGCCAGATGGGTGAAGGGTGAAAGGATTCACCAGAGACAGAGTGGGGAGCAGAACAGGAAAATCGACTGAAGCACACTGCTGAGTGGAACAGCCTGGAGACAGGAGCTGTGTCATTTGTGTCACCTTCCTGGCCAGGAATCAAACTTATGCTGCGGTGGCTGTGGGTAGCTTCATAGTGCTGTGTCTTAACCTCTTGCACCACCAGGCAGCGCCCGTGACTTAAAATTTTTGAGTGCTGCTTAAGGAGCAGGAAAGGAAAATTAAACAGTGCAATGTTTAAGGGAGTGACTAGAACAAAATAAAACTGGCCTTCCATAGAGTTCAAGCTAAAAGTAAACTGATGATTTTTATTTGTATTTAATGCCATGAGTAAATACAAAGTGGGTAAGAGACTAGATTAGTTATAAGGAATTAGGGAGCCTCTTTGAGTTGTTAAGTGCCATAACAAATAAGTCACTCATTCCAGACTCTGAAATGAAAATGTAAAATGCCCCAAGGTAAAAATGAGAAAGGAGTTTAGTTTAGGTGGAGTTTGCTCAGAGTGGCTAGCAGTGATAGACTGTTCCTCTGATAAAGCAGAAAAAGGTCAACTAGCAGAAGGCAGCGTAGACCATTTCATTCGTGATTTTGCTTTTCTCAAAAAAGTTCACACATTTTCTTGGCCACAGCTGCCTTGTAGGAGATTCTGAATTGGTTGACCTATTTTATTTAATAGAGAATACATATCACGTGATTCTAAATAATTTTGTATCTAAAGAAACTATTAAGACATCTGACATTTGTGTTCTATATCTCAATGCCAGTGCTAAGTGCTAGATCAAGATAGTTATAAAAAACTGTTTTATGCTATTTCATCTCATTTATACTGAAGGATTAATCTTCACTCAACATGTGGGTGTACCTTGCTAATGTACATTATGTAAGTAACTGTGAGGGACACCTAGGTTCTAGATAATGTATCTGTTTGCTGTAAAATCGAAATGATGGTCTCAAGTATGGTTGTAAATAGTTCAAATTAGTCATGCTGAAAGAAAGAACAGGCTGTTTCTTTGCTAGCACGTAGAATATGTGTGGAAAATAATGAAAGCATGGCAGTTAGAAGCTGTGCTCTTGGGTATTTATGACTTAAATGATTTAATGCTCAGAACAGGAAACCTTTCCCCTTGGATTTAGCATTAAACTCCAGAGATGGTCCTCTCTGGCAGGAGCAGTAGGCATTATCTCTCATTAGAGAGCAGTTCTGCCATAACCAGGCTAAAGAATGCACGGACTGCCAGGGACGTGTGCTCAGTGCTCTGGCAGCAATGTTCCTGGCTTCTTCTCTAATATGAATTACAGACTTCTCAGCACAATCCTTAAACTTCTCCCTGCTACACTTATGCAAATAGTCACTCTGAATCCAACATGATACCTTTTAGTTAATCCTGGAACATTAAGTGTTGCAGCTGTCTCATGGAAGAAATGGAGAGAAAAATTTCTGTTCAGTATGGAAATAACTCTATAAAGCTGTGATAAATGAAGGCTTATGAATAGTATATCAGTTATTGCAGTCATCGTTGTAGCAGTATATTTTCTTGGGTTCTTATGGGAAATTACTTTCTTTGGCACATTCTTGGGAATTATTTCCTGTATTCCATTAGCTCTGCGGGATGACATCCTAAAATGACGGATGCAGTTCTATTGTTTTGTTAGAGTGCTCTGTAACTGCTCTTAGAGCTCCTTGTTTGAATGCATATTCTGTTCTCTTTGAATATTGCCTGAGAATATGATTCATAGTTTAGTTTTAATGTTTTCCAAAAAATCACTTAATGAACAAGAAGGAAGCTTGTTCTGGTGGAGAGAGGAATAAACAGCAGAGCAGGTAATCCTTGGTCTAGTCCTGATTCCACTGCTAAGTATGTGAACTGTAGCAAATTACTTTAGCAGTGGTGTCTGTTTCTTCATCTATGGCTTTTTTTTTCTATCACCTTAAGATTTTCAGCACTTAGTAAATATTCACTCTGAAACTGAAAATCTTGTTGGGGAGATAGAATTGAGGTATAAAACTTATGGGAAAATCTATAATTATATATTTTATTAGTAGGAGATAGTAGTAGCAAGCAATATAAATCCACTGAGTAAATTAAGCCAAAACTGAACTTGTTTTGAATGATAGAAGGAGTTCTCAAAATTAATTAGGGGATTGGTAGGGGGCCAGGCTGAGTTTAGGAGGAATCCAAGGAGCTCTGAAGAGCTGAGAATGGAAAGCGGTCACCTTGGGATATCTGCGGCAGTCTGACAAGCATTCTGCTGTGTTGTTGACACTGCTGTCCGCAGCTGTCAGCCATTCATTTTGCTCTTCCCTCACTGGTTCTGATTCATAGCGGAGGATGAAATGGGCTGTTGTTAGGTCATATGCCCACCCTCTGTCTATCCTTAGAGTTGGGAACCTGAACAATGTACACACTTAAAATTATTTTCCAGCTACTATCATATACAGAGAGAGTACATCATTCTCTCAAAAGAGGTTAGATTACTATTAAGAAGTATAAAGGTGGGCCCTCCCTGGTGGTGCAAGGGGTTTAAGCACAGCACGATGAAGCTATCCACAGCCACTGCAGCATGAGTTCCATCCCGCCAGAGAGGTGACCCATATTGTGTGGCAGACCTATTTTGACCCACCCGCTGCTCCCCTCAGCAGTGTATTTCAGTAGCTCTCCACTCTGCTTCTGTTCTACTCCCTACTCTGTCTCTGGTGAATCCTCTCATTCCCCCTCCCCCGCCCCCAGCATCTCTGGCCTGTATCCCAGTCCTTATATGTATAAATAAATCTTTTTTTCTTTTTAAAGAAGTAGAATGGTAATGATAGGTACCCACTTTATATTAAATTACAAAGACTACAGAGGAAAGTTCAGCTTACACTGGAATTACTGACTATGAAAAAGAGTGGATAATAGATGAGGTATGTGAAAGGATATTTAAAATGCTATACCAGAGCCTTCCCTGGTGGTGCAGCAAGGGTTTGAACAGCACTATGAAGCTATCCACAGACACTGCACAACCGAATTCTATCCCTGGCCAAGGAGCTGACCCACATGGCATTGGCCAAGGAGCTGACCCACATGGCATTGCAGACCTTTCCTGTCTTGCACAAGGCTCCCCTCTGCAGTGTGTTTCAATCAATCTGTCTGTTCTGCTCCCCATTCTGTATCTGGTGAAGCCTCTCACTCTCCCACCTTTGGTCTGTGTCTCAGTTCTTGTATGCATAAATAAATCTTAAAAAAAAAAATTTCTACAACAGAAATAAAGGAAGAAGCAGCCTCCTCTACAAACAAAGAATGAAAAATATATCTGAACCATTAAAACTCAATCTGTGGGACTTTCAATATTGTTTCAAATCAGTTACATTGCGTTCCTTCTCCTAGGGGCTTTATGGACCCTGAGAGAGAACAGTGTTACTCCTAGGTCAGTCTGTTCTCTAAAACTAGCAGAATTGTATCTCTCATCAGAGAACCCTCTTGCTCTTTTCCCAAAGGCATCCTGAAAATGTGCAATCACATTTCCCAGGGTCCTGAGGAATTTCAGTCTCCCCTCCTACTCAAAGATACATCGCCTCCCACATTATAAAATCAATAGCATGCAAACATACTTTGAAAGTGCTATTTCAAGAAGTAAGAAATTTTACTTTTTTATTATGGGTATCTTTTATTATTTGTGTAACATTTTTTTCCTTCTCTCTTCAAATTCATTGGATTAATTGGAACAAAGTAGTTTATGTGCCACATTATATATAATTTCTAGCAATAGAAAATTCTTGTTTTTAAAGATTTATTTATGCATACAGAACTGGGGTACAGGCCAGTGGTGCAGGGGTCATGAAAGGATTCACCAGAGACAGAGTTGAGCGCAGGACAGGCAAATCAATGAGGTACACTGCTGAGGGAAGCAGTGGGTGGGTCAGGAGAGATCTGCTGTGCCATGTGGGTCATCTCCCTGGCTGGGGATCGAACTTACACTGAGGTGGTGGTGGCTAGCTTGCAGTGCTGCATCCTAACCCGTTGGGCCACCAGGGAGGGCCCACAATAGAAATTCTTTCTGTTTATGTGTGTGCAGCCATCCTTGATTAGTCAGTTTCAAAGGCTATTAATGATCAATAAGGCTACACTTAAGATTTCTGTGGCTGAAATTTTTGAGTTAAATTTTAATTCTCTTTTGTCCACAATACAGTTAGAACTGAGACACAGATAATTTATTGTTCATAGAAAAGAAAAACTTTTATGGCTGCAATAAGAGAACAAATGAGGCCCCCAACCTGTCTCTTTCTCAATACAATTTTAAATAAACATATAAAACTGACTCCAAATATAATATTTTCATGAATATAAAACTTGGGAATTCCTCTGTGCTGAGCATATAAATTAGGAACTCAGTAAATAACAGTTGATTTAATTCAAAAATATATCTGGAAACTGATAGAGAAGTGCTGTTTCATGTTGACTATACATTACTATAGTTATAAAATTACATGAAATTGCATTACTAGTGTTTGTAGTTGTCCTGGAAAGCAGAGCTCTCACTTTTCCCCAGAAACAGTATGAAAAGCAAACAGCTCTCTAGATAACATGGGTAAACATGAATAAAATATAATTTACAGTATCCCAGCTGATGGTGGATTTGCAAGTCTGTCTGCTTTCACATGTTCGAGAAATAGAAAAATTGCACAAGGAAAAAACCTTGTCTTTCCTTAGTGAAACAGTGAAAGCAAATATGTACAGTAAGTTGAAAAGTACTTGTAAGTTTGGAATATTTTAAAGTGCTGTTATTTATTATGTTAGTATCCTTGGTTGAATTTCCCTTTTTACTTCATTTTTCTTGATAAAATTGACAATTGGCATGAGTGGGATAAGAAAGTAGCAATAGCGTTTTTCTCAATTAGATGTGAACAGTATACTCTGTTTGTGATAAATTCCTAGCCATGCGGCTCACTAAGATGCCAACAATTAGTGGGCTGAGATGGTTAACACAAAAGTAATAAAAATGTGAAGACAGACCCATTCTCTGAAGGATGTCTTGTCAGGGCCAGGCTGGCTTTCTCCACACCTCACCGAAGGGGGGCTTGATTTTGGTGTATTTTTCACAGTAAATGACCTGTCTCTGAGCTTGTATGTGCTTGAAGTCCTGAAATTTTAGTCAGCTCAGGAGGACAGATGCATTTCTCAGTGACAGTGTCATATAACCCAAGCTCATAGGTTGATATCGAAAATTGAGTGTCAATTAATTAATTTTTAATGGGAGATACAGGTTGTCACACTAACCAGAGAATGATAGTCAATGACCAGTCTGTTCTCTTTCTGTAGATAATTGAACATGAAATGTCAAATTATAACCTGAAGCTTACTTAATGAACATGAAATCAGAACAAAGAGAACTGGTTAAATAAACATCCTTTAGCTATTAATACATTCAGGACACAGTCAATGTGACACTCCTGAGAGAGCTTCTCTTTTCTCTTTTATATCTCTTTTTATCAAGTATTTCCTGCTAAGCTTAAGCATCTCTCTTACTTCCCAGTTAGGGAAAATGCTAGCCCTTCATTGACTGACTTTAAATGAATCTTATTCTTATCTTTCCCCCAAAATTTATAACATTTACAAGATAAAATACAAATAAAGACTGTCTTTTTGAAATTGCGTAAATAGGCAGCATATAGAGGCTATATATCCTCTATATGGCTAAGAGTTCAGCAAAGTTGAATCAAGCTGAATTTCTGAAAAAAATGAGTTGGATGTTATTCACTGCAAAAGAAAACTAGGCAAGTTTGTCCATTTGTAGATTAGGACACCAAATCTGAAAGGAAAAAAAAAAATTTCTGGTCTCTAGAAGTGTTGTGCACGTTTTATGATCTGCATGAAAAACCTACAAACACTGTCATTATAATTCTTGTTGGAGTCCAGGCCCCATATACCTTAGTAGGGCCCTGGGAGATGTGCTGAATTGTGTGAGCCAGAGGAACTACAGTGTGTAGGTGACATTACACTCTACTGATGGTTAGGCCTGTTTGACCTTTGGACTGTTAGAAAAGTCTTTAGAATGCAGAGAAATTTCTTTCTCTCTACTCACTTTAATTTTTCCTTCCTAGTTTAATAATGTCTGATGTTTGATGTGAAGGCAAATGAAGACAAGAAAGGAAGGGATTTGCAGATTGCTTATTGTCTAGCTCCACAATCTTCATCCCCAAAGCAGTGACCCCTGTGGGCAGCACTGAGGGCTATTGGCTGTGCCATCCCTGACACTTGGGTACACAGTTATCATTTTGAGGGATGATCTTAAATAGATGGAAACTCAAACTTCCTGGACTCATTTGATTTAAAATAAAAACAGTGTCCATTTTCCCCATTTCCACAAACATATTTTGAAGGATTTATCCCCCCCCTCTTTTTTTTTTTACTTTGCTGATTCTCACTTCCAGTTGATTTTGTAGATGGGATTTCCTAAAGATTTTCAAAGGAAAACAGTTGATTTAGAGATATATATTTGACAACCCAAATGCCCCCAAATGGATGACTGGTTCAAGAAGATGTGGTATACATACACAATGGGAGATTACTCAGCAATCAAAAAAGATAAACTCATGCCATTTGCGGCAACATGGATGGAGCTGGAAGGGATTATGCTCAGTGAAACAAGCCAGAACAGAAGGAAAAAGAAAATTATCAGATGGTTTTACTTATAGGAGGAATAGCAGGGAACCAAAATAAGAGATCAGGGGAAAAATTATTAAAAACAAAATAAACAAAATTAACAAGCAACTATAAATCAGAGACACTGCAGAAGAAGAGGACGGAGAGGGGTCAAAACAGGGAAAGGAGGGCACAAAGAACTATGATAATGGTGTACAGTGAACTAGTAGTGGAAATTTTACAGAGACTACACCTGAGAGGAGAAAGCATACATTGTACAAACATGAACAAGGATGTGTATATATGGATATATATATATTTATATGGATATATATGGACATATACACATATATATATAAACATTTCAATATGCCTCATATCACTCATGT
>NW_004567106.1:10332027-10337489 GCF_000260355.1 Condylura cristata | reverse complement strand
AAAAGAGGATTCTGTTTGAGGGAAATCAAAGATGTTCTGATTTCAGGAATTCTTGCCTTAGTTAAGGGAAAGGAGGTTATATTTCTGAGGAAAACAACACGAAGGAGAAGACCTGTAGGTTGGGAGGAAACATTTTCCAAATGCTGAGTACAACCTTTGTAGTCACACAGACCTGTGTTCGAATATCATCTTACAACGAACTAATGGAGTGATGGTGGACACGTTACCCAGTTTCTCTGCTGTAGTATCATCAGGATAATGTGGGAGAAGAGATTTAAGTCACAACATTTATCATATCATCCAAAGATATCACATGAACAAAGACATCTAGACAACCTTGGTATTCAAATGCTAATTTCATTCTTTATCCAAGATGTTTAATTGTAACCAGGTGAAAAAGAAGGGGAATTTTTGAGATAACCTTTTCTTCTCAAAAAGTCTCTTGCCTTAATGTGATTGCAGTTTAAAACCCAGGGAAGGGTTCTTTCACTCCTCATCTGCAGATACCCCCACCAGCAATCTCTTTCTCTCATTCACTCAGTATACTTATTCTTACGTGATCACCAGAAGAGAGAAGTTTGGTTCAACTCAACAAAGTGGAGAATATTTCACTGTCCCACACAAGTAGTAACAGACTTCTGCCCTTGGGGAGGGAAGTAATAGGGGCTACTGAGTAATTTGAAAGTTTCATCTATCTAGTTTTGTCCTTTTCTACCTTTGCCATTTGGTTTTTAAGCTTCTCCCTACCCCCCATACTTTTTGATGCCATCCTAGCCTGTGTTGGAGGTGGTTCATTTATTGTTGTTATATTCTCATCTGTTTTTCAGATCTTGAAGATGGGCCTGGCTCACTTAGCGTTTTCACTTATTTAGAATTATCTTCTTGCATCCTTTGCTTCTTAGATTTCTTTGCCTTCTGTATGTGCTCTGAATGCCATAAATATAATATTAGAGTGAACCGACATTTTCACCAAGGAAAATCAAATCTAATCTCACTAAACTTGTTTTTCAAATGTAAGAGCCAACACTGTGATTACCTGGGGGCTAGGACATGAAATAAGAATAGGAAAACAAGAGTATAAAATAAGGTAGATTGTTTTCCAATAGGAATATAGACATATAATTAAAATGATTTTCAACCTACAGACACAGCCTGGGATGGCAAGGGACACAATGAATACCTTGTTTCCTTGACGAACAATGAAAGCATCTTGCTAAAAAATACATTTTGAACAGTAATGTCCTTGACTGCAAAGCCAATCACCTAAACAGAAAATATTCAGACAGAATGGTTACTCTATTCCTATAAATAAATTTAATTTGGGAAATGCTGATTACTTGATTTTGGTAATGAATTTCTATAGTTACTATAGAGACCTCAAAGAAACTATTGTGTGTTTGTCACTGAATTTAAGTTACAGAAAATTCTGATAAAGTTTTTCCATTTGTAGTTAATAAATGAAGTGACTGGGAGGTGAGAAATGTTCTCAATCAATAACTAGCATTCTAATGTGACTTTTGTATAAATCCTCAAGAGGAGATCTTAGGAGACCTGAGACCATGTGACTTCTAGTCAAGCCCAGACAACCTGCCACCTTGTTTTCTCAAGAGAAAGGATGAACACACACGGAAATGACAAAAGGCTACCCACTTGGGATTCTATTGATTTTCACATGTTATTTTCCCTTCTGCTTGCCTTCTCCACCAATCTCTCACTCCCTGCTATTTCTTTCACTGCCAGCGTGGCGAAGAAGAAAATGTGGTTATTGGTACATATTGGTAGATGTTGTAGTCATTGACAATTTGAGTAAGGTTTTCTATTTCTGTGCACAGTGCAAAGTGCACACAGAGCCGGGGAGTATTTCCACAGCCCTAATGGCCCCTTTGGTCAGAAACTTACTGATATCCAGCTGAGTTTAGAAATTGTTATTTAGGATGACCTTTAAATGTGTTGCTTTACAGATAATTAGGACTTAAATTAGATTTCAGAGAGTCAGCATAATAAGGTGGGAAAGCAGTAAGTGCTGAACAGAATCCTGATGCTCTATCTTATTAACTGTGTAACTTTGGATAAATTACTTAGCTGCTTTGTGCCTCAGTTTCCTCATTTGTAAAATGAGTCTAGTTGTAGTTTCTGCCTGCTAACATGTATTTGCTGAGAAGTAAAGTCATTTAGAAGTTGCCTAGCTTTAAATGTTAGCTATCACAGGTCTCCTATTCCTTATTTGCAATTCTAAAATTGGAAAAAAAAAAAAAAAAAACATGATGCATTTTGTAGAAAACTCATTCAATGGTTAGATGTGACCTGAACTGATCTGTGACCATTTATAGGCTTTATTTATCTCACTTTGTGTGAATATTCATGTGGATGATTGAAGAATTATTAATGTGTTTGATTAAGAGCTACTGGCAGGGCTCCCTGGGGTTGTTACATAAAATATCCACATGTCTTCGGTATTGAATACTGCTAAACTCTGTGCTTAGCCCTTACTTACTAAGAAGTAGCAGCCTACTTCTAGGTTTCTAGGAATTCTGCTTTGTCTGCATGCAGTTTTAGAAATAGAAATTGCATACAGAATTGTAGGTTCACTTTTATGTGTTTTTTCTCTTCTTCAAGTCTTAATCTCATCAGGCACCCTCAACTCCAAATTCTGTCTCTTCAGCCCACTAAGAGGGCTGCTGGCCAGGTTTGTCTTTCTATTTAGCTTCTGTTTCTCTTTGCTGCATATGCCCTGAGGGAAAACGCTGTGTAGAGGCTTTCCATAGAGTGTTTACCTCCTCCCTTCTAGGACTGCTGCTTTTCAAGTCTTGCTTGCCTTCTAGACTTTACCATGTTGTGGAATTGTTGTTTCATGCATTCTAGCAAGGGGATTATTCTGATCAGGAGCTGCTGTAATAGTTGTAAAGATAGTTTCCCTCTACTTTCGTAGAAAAATATACAAAAAAATACCTACCTTTTACTACACTGTGTCATATTAAGAAAGAGAGACAAACAAAGGTAGTAGAGTAAAATGAAAACAATGAACAACTATCAACCAGAGATATGTTATGGGGGTGGGAGGGGGAATGGGAGCAGGACTGGGATGGGAAGAGTGCACTGGACTGTGGTGATGGCACAGAGGTAAATTGGTGGTGGGAAGTCCATGGAGATTACAACTGAGATGAAAAATGCACAAAATGAAGAATGATGTAAAAAAATAAAAAATATTTTAAAAATTTAAAAAAAGAAGTAATATTTCAAAACCAAAGGCACTTATCTTCCTAGTGCTATAATTTAGGATTGTATTTATGACCAAAAATTTTGGCATTAGATATATTCTAAGGAATGCCATATATGTGTATACATGTGTGTGTATGTGTATATACATACATATATGCATATATATATATGAGAGAGAGAGACTATTTACACAAAGATATAATTTTAAATTGTAAAAGCAAGTACATATAAGCCTTCAGTATTTATGTTGCATAATATATTTAAGGGAAATATTTGTCATATAAATATTCATTGTATAAATATTTTGATTCATAGTTAATGTCAACTTACACTAGCATTTAGCCTATCATATTTTTAATTGTCTAAGAATATAAAACTCATTTAAAGAATAACAATTTTGGTGGTCCATTTAAATGCCTCTAATAAAGTTTGAAATACATGCTACATTTCTCTCAGTGAACGTTGAGAATTGACAGAATTGTTCTATTGATCTAAAGTTTTTCACAGAAAAGATATTTATTGACCACTGCTGATTATCAGGCTGCTTCTTCTACTGAATAGTATTTTTTTTTAAAGATTTATTTATTCACACAGAACTGGGGTACAGGCCAGAGATGTGGAGGGTGAGAGGATCCACCACAGACAGAGCGGGGAGCAGAACAGGCAGATAGATGAAGTACACTGCCGAGGGGAGCAGCAGGCAGGCCAGGAGAGGTCTGCCACGCCATGTGGTCAACTCCGGGGCAGGGGGGGATTGAACTCACATGTAAGTGGCCTAAGCTTCCCAGTGCTGTGCTCTAACCTGCTGCACCACCAGGGAGGGCCTGAATAATATTTTTAAAGTATTATTTTCTCTTTTACCCTTGCCTAAGGTTTTGCAAATTTTAAGTATCTACAAAGTATCAGTCCAGGAAATAACTATTCCTGCCCTACTCACTGTCATTGATACTTTGACAATTAGCAAAACTGATATTGTATTAAAGAAAGTGATGAATATTTTTCTTTAAAACAAAACCTTCAGTTAGACTTATATGGTTGCATAAATAGCTGCATATTCAAGTATTAGTAAAGGAAAATTAAGACATTAGAATAAGAAAAAGAGATTGCAAATACATTCAGTGCAGTGCTAGAGTTTTTAGAAATTGTCTGGATCTACAGGAGTATGCTTTGTCTCTAAGCTATTTTACATGGCTGTAAAGTTAGGTTATAGAAAATAGATAATCATACAAACGATTCTTGTCTTTATACATGTCAAGAAATTCTGACTAATGGAGAAAAAACATTTTCCTTTTGTGGAAAAGCTAGTTTTGCAAATTCATCTCAATATTCTAGATTCATAGATATATCTTCTTTGCAGTCTTCTTTTGAACACTTTGCAATGGGTCTCTCATTTATTAATGTGTTAATATCTTTGACATGTACTCTTTTTTTAAAAAGGATTTTTATTTATTTATGCATACAAGAACTTTGGTGTGGGCCAGAGGTGGGGTTGGGGAGGGTAGGAGTGAGAGGATTCACCAGAGACAGAGTGGGGAGCAGAAAAGGGGGGATCTATTGCAATACACTGCTGAAGGGAGCAGTGGGTGAGACAGGAGAAGTCTTCTGAGCCATGTGGGTTAGCTCCCTGGGTGGGAATCAAATTTGCGTTGCAGTGCTTTATGTTTTACAATAGCTTGATAGTGCTGAAACTTAACCCAGGGCTGCCAGGGAGGCCATTTTGACTTGTATTAATTTTATATTTACATGAAATATAAATTAGACTTGGTCATTTGTGGAAACTTAAGAGAGAAATTCAGGAATGGATGGAATTGAGGCAAATATAAATGGATGGATAATGGTCCATGAAAGGGTGAATGACAAGAGTTTCCTTTTTCAGTTAAGATACAAACCACTCGGCCCTCCCTGGTGGCACAGTGGGTTAAAGCACTGCACTAAGAAGCTTAAGCCACTTCAGCATGAGTCCGATCCCCGCCTGCCCCAGAGGAGATCCACATGGTGAGGCAGACCTCTCCTGACCCGCCCGCTGCTCCCCTCAGCAGTGTACCTCATCAATCTGCCTGTTCTGTACCTCTGTCTCTGGCGAATCCTCTCACCCTCCGCATCTCTGGCCTGTACCCCAGTTCTGTACGAATAAATAAATAAATCTTTAAAAAAAAAAAAAGACCAGAAAGCATGGGAAGCACAGTCTGAGGAGTGAGAAATGATTTGCCCTCTTGCCAGGGTACACAATACAGAAAATCTAG
>NW_004567106.1:10268044-10331927 GCF_000260355.1 Condylura cristata | reverse complement strand
CTGCTCCCCTCAGCAGTGTACTTCGTCGATCTGCCTATTCTGCTCCCCACTCTGCCCCTGGTGAATCCTTTCACCCTCCGCATCTCTGGCCTGTACCCCAGTTCTGTATGAATAAATAAATAAAACTTAAAAAAAAAAAGATACAAACCACTCAACACAGGAAACAGGTCCATAACCTTACAAAGATTGCTCTGTGTTTTGTTGTTGCTGTACTTTGAGTAACCTGTATAAGATGAATAAAGCATTAAATCTGTTACACATGCTGCAATTATTTTTACCATGATTTGTAGTCATACTCTATTTCAAGATTTGTACATTGTAGTTGTGATAACTATTAACAAACAGGTGCTGGAAAAACTAGCAACATAAAATATTATATAGTTTTTGGCCATTCAAATGGGTATTGTTTCCTAAGTCTCTACAAATCAAGGTCTTGTTTAGTTCTGCCCTGCTTCCCTTGCAGGAAGGAATTCTGCTTCCCCATCAATGCTACCAAACTAAGAAGCCAGGATTTCATCTTTCATGAGTTTAGAGAAGTTATGAAGTAAAACCATCAGGGAGATTTCCTTCTTGGGTTATTCAAAGATGGCTTAGTAAAATCCTATAAACCAGAAGGCTTCATCCCTGCTCAAATCAATAGTTAAAACACTGGGTTCTAACTAATTCCTTTCTTATTGCCAATGAGAAGATCTACTAGTATAGTAACATTCTCCAGGGAAGACTTCCATTTACTAACTTCCATTCACTCTCTGAGCCCTGGAATTATGCTCCTAGCAATGGGAAGTCCTTAAGGATATTTACCTACTTATTCTTCCCAGGCAGACAGTTCTCTTCTTTATGTTCCAAAGTTCCTGGGGTTTCTTTTTGTACCCCCTTTCTTTACTCTCTTTTCAACTTTTCATTTAGCCAGGAGAGGGAGAAAGTACAGGACATCCATTGCTTTCTGTTCAGACTTTCCTCACAGGCACTTTCTGTAGCCTCAAATTCAGTTCTTTTTCTTTTTCCCCACAGTAAACTTTGATGGCTCATTACTCTTAGAAGCTGAATCATTAACAACCAAAATATTAGTTTTTTTTCTTAATATTTAAGCCCTGCCTGTAGGCAAGGGAAATATTTGCATTCTATCATTTGCTACATGAAAGAGAAAAAAAATTAAACAATTTAAGCTTGCATCTTATAACAGTCATAAAATTGGAGTTTTGCCACAGAAACATATTTGATTGGGAAATATTAGGAAGTGGAAAATAGATATTTGATCTGAAAAGTTACCCTTATTTATTTTTTTAGCTTCAGGATATAGATGAAATACTGTAGACTAGTAAGCCTAGATTTCTTACAGAAACCACTTTCAGGCCTGATGTGTGTTTTGGCGTTCAAAACTTTTTATATTTTCGACATTAAGTTCATATGTTACTTGGAATTTAACTTTTTCCAGAGGGCCTGGCACAGAACTATTTGATCAGAAGTATTTTTTTTTAACACCAACATATGTATATTGGTTTTTTAATTTACTTTCCTTTCATGTTACATTAAATAAAAGGTTTTTCTATTTTTTTCCTACTGTTAAAATTTTACCCCAAGCTGGAAAATAAGATAGAAGGGAGCAAAGCACACTCTTTCATGTCATATTAAAGGCTACTAAGGACCATCCATAGATTATTTAATAATCTAGGGCAATGTAGCAGTGCTTAACTTTGCTCTTTACTATTCGATCAGCGCTTAGATCATTTGAAGTTTCATGTTAATTTTCAAATATCTGTCTATTAGAATGCTAACACTACCCATTTTTCCCCCTGTAAGACACTTTGTATTGCTAAGGTATAGTTCCCAAAAGGGAACTCTAGAGGAAGAAGAGAAGAAACAGAGGCTTTTCTTATTATCCTTCACATTCTAAAACTTTACTCTGATGTTTCTATATTTTTTTTCCTTAACAATTATTTTTTGGGTAGCACTTGGTGAATTTTTGATTAGAGGAATCCTTTTACTTTAAATTCTTAGAATTTTTGGCTTCTATTTCTTTGACCATTGCCATTTAGTTTTGTCTTAACTTTCCTCATATGGAAATTCATAAAGTCAACTAGAATTCCTGAATTTATTGACTGCATCTTTTAAATTTTTTTTTAGCATTTACATCTCATCACTTTTATTTTATCACCTGTAAGAATTCATCAGCAATGGATTCCAGTTTACCAATTTGTTCTTCAGTAGCATCAATAAATTACTCAGTTGGTTTGAGTGGTATGTTTTAATATTTTCATACCTAAAACCTTTAACTGATTATTTTTATTATTACCCATTCTTATTTCATAGCCACTTGTGCTTGTTTTGATGTGTTTGACTAAATACCCTGATTATTCCTCCAATAGCACTAAATACCCTGATTATTTCTCCAATATTCTTTGAATTCCTTTCTACTAACTCATTCTTTGTGAGTTAGTGGTATGTGTGTGTTGACAATATTTGCGGTATTACCATGGGATTAGAGCATCTCATTTGGACATTTATCTTCAGTGACAGAATATTCATACATATATACTGAACTGACAGACTCCTACATGGGATCCAGAGAGATTCCTAGTGGTGTAGTTCTGATACAACATGATGACATGGCAGTATTTCTTGTTGGATGACTGCCTTGATTTCTTAGCACAGCATCTGTGACAGTCTCCTGAAGATTTTAGAACTTCAAAGATTTCCCTTATCTAATGACTTCTAATGATGATGGCTTCCCACACAATGGATGTCTCTTAAGCTTATACTTGTGATTTTAGCTCACTGTTAGGACTGCCAGTCTTTCTTTCAGTGATACTTCCCAGCTTCACATTATGCAGTTTTCTTTCTTAGGACACCCCTTACCTTCTCCCCTCATTTGGATTGGGAAGAAGATATATCAACATGTATTAATCCGCATCTCAGTCTATGAATAAAATTTAGTACCTATATATTAATAAATTTACATAAATGATGACATTTTATGTCTTCAGCTTCATAAAGAAGCTGACTAACTCTTCTTCATATTTGGTGTGTAAAGGCTCTTTTGAAGGGTTCTTGTCTATGTGCAATCTTACACAATATAGAAAAAAAGCACTTAAAAGCTTTTTGTATGTTAAGGATTTATAGCATGGAGGGGGAGTACTGGAATTTTTCCTGCATCTCTACTTTGACTAAACTCTTATTTTTAAATTTTTAATCGAATTAAATATTTTGGAAGTTAAATAGCTTCTTTTGAAAGATAGCCTAGGTGTTTTTGACAGAGAGCTATTTGGAGACCTCATGATGCTTCTTTATAAGCATGTACTATTTGTACCAATCTCCCCTGGTTCTGAAAATATGACATTCTCTTTAAATGATTTGGTAATTTCTGATGTCTTTAATTGCATTGCCTGACTTCTGCCAGGTAACTTCTATCTTCTGCAATCACAATAACAGTGTTTTATTTCAGTGCTGCTTCATAATGTAATCATTTTGAAAGAATTTCAAGTGAAAACTTGGAATCTGAATGTAAGTGAATGTTCAACTGTTGATAGTGTATGACACCAATCTTAAAACAGGATCATAACTTGATAAAAAGATTCTTTCTTAAGTTGGATTGGTTCACCGAGGTGCAGGCAATGCTAACTACATCATGATTATACTTCAAAGTTTCTTTGGACACAAAATGGGAAAATAGTATACATTAGTCAAGGAAATCTGGTATTTTTGTTAACTACCCACTAGACTGAATTAGAGTATAGAAACGAAAAAGGTATCATTGTCATAGCCTAAAAAGAAGCAACCAAATTGGTATCCACATCAGACAGGTCTCTGATTGCATAAGGAAGGAAGTTAACTTTAAACAGCTTAAGATAAGGAATGAGTACTAACTTACTGTTCTGCAACCTTCTTAGACCAGGTAGGTTCCCCACTGGTTCAGGCAGTTTAAAAGAGAAACATGTAGTCTTTGGCCTCATCCCCACAGATTTTTTAATAGTGTGCAGGGGAAACAAGTCAGCAGGAAGATAGCAACTTGGGTGGCCCAGCAAACTTTATGTGCTCTTTCCTCCGGGCTTCCTTTTGCTGTGGGGCTCATCCTCTTGTAGCCATTTTCTGCCACCCTGTCTCTGAGTAACACTGCCCTGGTAGTCCTGCCATACTAGGCAAAGGTGCGCACACTGATGCATGCCCACACTGTACTCCAGGAGTTCACCATCAGGCATGAGTGCCCTGAACCCACACTCCCAAGTACCTCCTACATTAGCACAATCAAGGCTCAGGTGATAGCCATAGAGGCCAGCCACCTAAAAACCTGACCATCTTCACTTACCCTACACTTACATTAAGAAAATTCTAGCGTTTTGATATAGAAACTAACCTATTCGTGCCATAGCTCTACTTTCTGCTATTGGCTTCCTTTTCAAGCTAACTATAGCAAAGATTCCTTTAGATTTGAGTCTACAGGAAAAGAAAGAACCGTTCTTCCTCTGTAGTTTCTACAGAATTCTGGGAGCTGTTGTAATGGAATCAACATGGGTCATGTGACCTTTGACCTAACCTCCTGGAGGTCCCATTATTCTGACTGGCCAAAGACCAGACTGGTATTCTACCCCAAACATGAGGTTTGAGAGTTAGGAGTTGGATAAATGGTTTGTCAAGGAAATGTGTGCAATTTTACACAAAGAAGCAGGCAATGGATATTAGGGAAGCAAGAATAACAACAAAATCTCTTACAGATGTGATTGACTATGGAAGACACAGAAGGAGTAGGCTAAAGGTTCCTAATTATAGAGTATGGGAAGGTAGTTGTGAGTTGCTATTTGATTACAGAACTTTTCAAGTTATAAAGACTTTCTAAAGTCTCTATTTTTTAATCAATCTTATTTTTCTGTTCTTAAGTGTAGACTAAAGAGTGTTTATTTAGTATCAAGCAAAATGGCAGAAAAGTGTAAAATAATAAAATAGTGAATGTTTCCTTAATTGATTCAAGTATACTTTGAACTTTCTTTTTATTATGAAGGCTTAAAAATCTTTAATTATGTTACTCTACATGGTTCTGGTGAGTGTGTAAATAGTAGTAAAAAAACAAACAAACAAAAAAAAAACCAACTCTGCTTGCTAGCAAAGGAGGAGTAGCCCAAACTATTGTTTGTTGTTCCCATGAAGCCCAGATACAGTGATCTGCTTCTGGTCAGAATTCAATTATCCTTGTTTACTAAATCACTCAGTAGCATAAATATGCATAAAACGTGATTGTAGTCTGGTATTCTAGTCCCCAAACTAGAACACTGGTCTACAACACTTTCCTTTGATATCTTAACTCAGATAAAATCAGAATAGCAAGAAAAATAAACAGCTACTCCTTTTCCTAACCAACACCACTTTTGGCCTTTCCCAGTCACTCAGCTGCCCCCACCCCACCTCTATCCCCAGCCATGGGACCTGGTAAACTGAACGAATTGTTCTCCCTTCTGATCAAAAGATCACAACCATGCTAGAGCATTACCTGGCTTTCCCTTCACTGTCTTTTACAGGAATAAAAGTGTGGTCTCTCTTAAGAATATTTGCATTACAGAAGAAAAGTTCTTGAGGACTCTAAAGGATAGAATTCCATGGACTTTCAATGATAAACTTAAGGTAGTTTACACACATGTTAATTTTTAATGTTGCACACTTGGCACCTTACATGTTATCATGCAATATTACTTCAATAAAAAGGAACCGGGCACTCCCTGGTGGCGCATTGGATTAGGACTCAACACAGCAAACTGGCTTTAGTGCAGATCACCATCCTGCCCTGAGGTGATCCACATGGCGCGGCAGACCTCTCCGGTCTTGCCCGCTGCTCTCCTCAGCAGTGTACTTCAACCCTCCACCTCTTCTACTCTTCACTCTGTCTCTGGTGAATCCTCTCACCGTCCCTGCACCTCTGGCCTGTACCCCAGTTCTGTATGTGTAAATAAATAAATCTAAATAAATTAATTAAAAAGAGCCCTTCAAATCAGTAGCACAATTGTGGCAAGTGAGGTTCTTTGTCAGGGAGATGCTGTATCCCCAAATCTCAGTGAGACAGCTAACATAAACCAGCTGTTCTCCACCGCATTTCTGCTTATAGATTTAACCTAGCTGCCTCAAAGCGCATTCACTTCTGGGCGTGTGTGCGCCAGTGACCTAAAGATACTAGAATACTTCCCTCTTCCAGTTCGTGAGAGAGTGAATAAATAAAGACTTGGCAACCGTCTCACAGAGGCTGCGGACACCTGCTCCGGACAAATCCCAGGGCAATGTGCTTTCTATCTTCATTGCATGTTCTGCACGAAGGACTAAACTTTGTTTATCCTCCATCCAGCTAGAGAGATTATATTTCATGGCCAGCTGGTTCCCTTTGAGGCAGAATTTGGCTCCTTAAATATAGTACTTGTCTAGATAAATGTTTAACGAATGACATAAAATCACTTTTTCTTGGTGGTTCCCCCCCCCCACTTTTCATTAGTCTAATATGGGTTATTTATATGCTTGTTGGCATTGTTTCTTTTGCTTTCCCTTGCAACAAGAATAATATAAAAGGCCAGGTATTTTATTTCTGTGGGACAATTCTTTCTGTTTTATTATTTCAATGCACTGTTTCCTTGAGTCTGTGAATATGATTATAATGCATTTCCTTTGATGCTATGTAATAATATCCCTACTCAACTCTCTCTAAGCCTTTTGTACTTAGAATTAAAAACTTAAGTTACACTGAAAAATCTTAAGATATATCTGCTTCTAAAGATCCATAAACATCACTCAAAGCTCTGCAGTGAATACTCTTAGTATGGATTACAGTGCCTTGCACCCAATATGCATTCTGTACTTCTTGTTATTTGAGTGAAAAAGATGTGAATAGTTTTGAATTATTGGTGTCAATATTCCCAAATAAAATGGATCATAATACCAATTCTTTTCATAAATCTTCTATTAGTGGTGACTTTGATGTTTATGATGTTCATTTTCATGAAGACCTAATCTGCCAACATGGACTGGATTTCTGTGAATGTAGTGGACTCAGATATGACAAAGCTTCGAACTGTTTCATTATAGTCAGTTTGCTTGGTTTCACATAAAAGGGTGCCTGGAAGTGCCAGTCTCTGCAGATCAGAAAGCAGCCACCATGAGCCAAGTTAAATGAGACACCTCTGATTTTCTGGGCATGACTGAGAAATTGATGGTGCCACAGCTGTGTAGGGAAA
The DNA here is from genome assembly GCF_000260355.1 of Condylura cristata. Taxonomy (NCBI): domain Eukaryota; kingdom Metazoa; phylum Chordata; class Mammalia; order Eulipotyphla; family Talpidae; genus Condylura; species Condylura cristata. Next base: position 10,324,725 of record NW_004567106.1, on the reverse strand, counting down.
ATGCATAGCCTAGTGGAGTCAGACTGTCTAGGACCCAGAACCAGGTCTGTACCATTACTAATATGTTCTTTTGATAAATTATTTAACATCTCTAAGTCTTAGTTTCCTTGCTTGTAAAATGGAGATAATAATAGTAACTAACTCAGAGTGTTGATATGAGGATTAAATGAGATCATGCTACTAAAGGAACATGGGACAGAATCTGGCACCAAATAAACACTCAATGAATGTTAGCTGTTAAGTCCTGTCTGCCACAACTACTCCTTGACTCCGAAGCACTAAAGCTCTTGGAATCTGCAATACTCATTTTGGCACTTGATTGTGCATTAATCTATCCATCACCATCTACTGAGGTGACTTTAATCCCCCTGAGATAACAGAATATGGCTCATGTAGTGTTTAAGATAGCAGATTGCCTATTTCAGCGCTGTTGACTTTAAAGTGGCCACTGATAAATATTTACTCAAAATTCAATATTAAAAAAGCAAGCAAGTGAGCAAACAATAACAACAGAAAACCTGAAGGAATCCTCTGTTCTCATCATGCGGGAAAAAAAAAAAAAACTGTCTCAGTGGATAGAAGACACTGCTTTGTCCTCATTGCTAGAATATTGATTGGGTGGAATTATGTGAATTTGTATACTGAGAGTAACACTGATAACAAGAGGCAAGCAGGGGAGGGGAATTATTACTGGAGGGTCTAGAAACTTTGTGTTATTTGAAAAGGTTGAAAAGATGGTGCAGTGCAGGAGAATGTCCTTTTCTTTGGTGTTCGGTACTATTGGGGAGGTTGCAGTTTTTAGATGCTGGTTCAGTCTGGCTTCACTGTGAATCCCTGAGGATGGATTGGGGGTAGTTACCCGTAAGAGTCACCCTACTCAAAAGCCCTTACTCTTGCAATCCCTGTGTCTTTGTTTCTTGGTCAGTTTTCTTGTCTCTGAAATCCTCCTCTTCTCCTATGTGTTCTTAGAGGCCTTGATCTTTACTCAAATGAGCTTCTTGGGGGAGTGCCTGCAGGTTAGATGGAGGACCTCGGCCTGTGAAACCCAGCGTCAAGCTCACATATGGCTGCTTTCGTTGCTCAGTAGGTTCTAGAGCAATGCGGTAGAACCAGGTGGAAACTTGCAGCTGACAAACTGTACACAGCTGGGGAACCAGGATTCATGGCTAGCAAGAGAGAATTGGTTTGGACAGAGTAGATTCAAAGCTCTATTTTCTTAGTGAGGACAACTGGTTTTAAGACAAACTGTGTTGCTAACCCTACCCGCAGTTTTCCTCTGCACTCTAGGAATCTCTCACTATTTTGCTATTTAGCTTATTTTAAATTACCCACGTTAAAAAAAAAAAAAGGTTTATGTACAAAATAAACAATCACCTTACTTATTTTACATTGGTTTGGAGACTGAGTAGATTCATATGAAGATCGGAACTGTCAGTGAAAACATCAAGAACTGCTCTTCTTGAACCTTCTGATGTTTGGGATTATTGAATTTTGCACTTGAAAATACAATTACTTTGATTTGGTGTTCATTTTTCTTCCTTAAATCAGAGGCGAATGCAATTGCAGACTGTACTTGTAACTACCTCCCCATGTAGAATGCCATGTTCTTGGAAACCTTCTACTATTTCAACTGCCTTTAGTTATAATGGTGGCTCAGCTCTGGGTTTTGGATATTTTGCTAACAATTCAAATTCACTGTTTTCCTATCACCAATTATATTCTCCATTACTCTTTTTTTTTTTTTTAAACCAGGGTTGTAATTCACGTAATTGTGAAACATTTGTTTGATGTAGACTCTTAGTCCTGTCTGGAACTATTTAAAACACTGTTCTTTGGGAGCACATGAGGAATAATATTTTAACACATAGCATTTATTTTCACCGAGTTTATATTAAGCCAAGGTAATTTTATTTCATGTTGTGTAATGTTCTCACTTGTGATTATTCCTGCAGGTTTCCCTTTTACTTTTTTTTAATCACAACAACTGAAGGACAACAACAGCTGCTGGAGTTATGGCTGTCAGACATTTTAGATAGTTTTCCCCTTGGCGAGAAACAGTTCTGTCAAAAATTCCTGGCTGAGTGTATGTGGAGATTGCCACCCGCTGGTGAACTAGAGAATTTCCATTTTAATGAATCATTCAAACGACCTATTCCCCCCCCCCCAACCCCCACCCCCACCACACACACAAGTATAGATTTATAGGTCTAGTCTCTAAAAATATATTTCAAACTCTATTAAAACAATAAAGCATTTCATTATTAGGAAACAATTTAAAGCTCTCCTGGAAGGATAAAAAAGTCATCATCACGAAACCACTTAGAGACCTTTATCTCCTGAAACCTTTATAAATAAGGGGAAAGTGAAAAAAAAAATGTTGGAATTAAATAGACCAAAGTATTATCTGTAGTTGCTGTTTAGTATTAAAATTAAGAGAAATAAAAATGATTTCTATGTGCCTTTACACTAATTTCCCCCCCCCCCCCTTCGGAAGGCTTGTGTGCTTTAAAAGATAACATAAATCCGAAAAGAAAAAATAATTATTTGTGTGTACATAAATCGAAATGTAAGTTCAATAACGGGACTTTATGGAGTGTTAAAAAAAAAGCACCATCCTAAATCAATGCCACATTTAACTTAACAGACACAAAAGGAACAAACGCCCGGAGGTTGAACTGTAGCTTTCATCACTCCACTAGCACAAATTTTAAATTCAAATGTATACATAAGAATTTACTACGTGATAAAGATGCCATTTCAAATTCACGTGCAAGGATGCTTGGTTACCTCACTCATTTTACCAAATTAATTCCAGATGTGAAAAATTAAAAATACAGATACTTATTAAAATATATAAATATTTAGACATTTATATATTTATAAATATATAAATATTTAGTAACAATTCAAAGGCAAAATTACAAACAAAAATATGACTATCATTATACATGTATGACTATCATTATAAAAGCAAATGATAAACTGAAAATATGTTTAGAGCATAAAGAATTGAAAAAATGTTAAGACTTTTTTTAAAGACATCTATGAGCATGTGAAAAAAGAAGTTTAACCTCACTACTGATCAAAGGATTGAATATTTTTCAAAATGAAAAATTTAGCTATAAAACTGGCTGAGACTTTAAAAAAAATTATTACAAAATGTGAAAAAGGGTTTAAATAATTCAGTTTTATCTACATCTATCTATCCAGATGAATATCATTCCAAAGTTTCAATAGTGCTAATCTGTTATTAGAATTATCATTGCAATTTCCACTTCCCCTTCATTCATTCCTGTATTTATGTATTTGCAACATTGGTTTTTTTAAAAAATTAAAGTACACATTAAAATGCCTTTAAAATCAGAATACAAAATAGATGTAGTTTGATTACTACCTTAATAAAAATAAAAGCATATGTATGTAGCAATCTATATCTGCAATTTAAGTATGTAGAAAAAATTGTAAGTAGAAATATATTATCAATTTTATTCATACATGATGTGTATATGAATAGATTCTCAAAATATGAAGTTTTAATTGTGATCATCTGTAGTCTTTTGATTATTTGATAGTTTATTTATTTTTCTTCTTGGCTGGCAAAATATATATATATATATAAAACAATATATATATACATATATAACTATATATGTATATATATAATATAGGCATTGAATTGTATACTTTAAATATGTTCAGTTTATTGTATATTGTATTTTGATGGCACCTAAATAAAGCTGTTTGACTGTTATAAAACTTTTTTGCCCAATAAAAACTAAAACAATGTATTTTTCCTTTCAAGAAAGAAAAATGAATATTTAAAAATGAAGTGTTCACTTTTTACCAGTTCTAATTCATGTCATCCCTTTTGTAAGAATATAGAATGTCCAAGACATTTAGGAACATTTATCCACAGCATTTGGTACAGTAATGAGTTAGCAGTTAAATCACTTTACACAAATTTGGATCTGCAAACTCATTTTTTTTTTTGCAAATTCTTTTCTAGGGCAATAGAGTAGGGAGCATAAGGTAGAGTATGGCCACTTAGCAAGATATCTTCATCCTAAAAGGAAATTAACATCATACGCAAGGAGCTGACTACCTTGTGAAAACATTCAGCTGTTTCTCTTTACCCATCAAAAGAAGGTGATTTCTTATGATAACCAATTTAAACAAGCAAGCAAACATAGTTTGACTTTTCACAAGGGAACCACTTACTCAGATATTAGATTCTCTCATTAATACATCTTCTAATTCAGCAGTAATTTTATTGATTATGTGAACTGTTAAATAGTCCATCTGCAATGCAAATGTTACTTTAAAATGAAAAACCTGACATCAATTTATTTTCCTTAAGCAACTTCAGAACTAAATTAAATAAAATCCTTGATTTGAGGCAGCCAGTCTTTTCTGATAAAACTTTCAAATATCCGGCAGGTTAAAAATGTGTTGCTAGGTACATGAAAGATGATACTAGCAAAGAATGACACCGTGTCAATCATTTTTTTAATAAAGGAAAATATTCAGCTCTGTGTAGCTACACACTGCCTGACAGGCAGGTAATACTAATATGTGTCCAGAGATCTTATGATGTATCTGCTAGACTCTCTAAGCTGTATGGAGACCTGTGTGACAGCTGGAGGTGAGTCCATTCTGCCTTACTTGCATGGCTCACACTCCAAACCCAAGCAGTTAAATTTAAAATAGTAACACATGGTGTGGGCCTAAGGAATGAATGAAAATATACACACCCCAGGCATGTCGAGTTGATTATAATAAAAAGTGCTTAATTATTTATTGCTAGTTGCCTTATAAATTACTCACTCTGGTTTTGCTGTAGGGTATAAACTGTGAGACTGGAGAGATGAGCTAGAGAGGTGAAATCGTCAGGGGACACCATGTTGAAGGGTTTCATATACCACACAGAGGCCTTTTGACTTTATTCTGTAAGTGCGTTGGAAACAGAAATCTCTTAACAAGAGATTGAAAGGTCAAATTTGTGTTTTCTCTGTGTGATGGAAGATGGATTTGAGAGGGATGGGGAAAAGAGGCAGGTGGTAGTTTAGGTCAAAAACCATGGAAACCTGAAGTAAAAAGTTGTAGCGCAGGTGAAAAGGGGAGCGGAAGCACCAAAAATCTTAAAAGGTAATGTATGTAGGAAAACCGGTTAGAGGAATTGGGAAGCTGAGTGAATATAGGGGCCAGTGGTAAAAAAAAAAAAGTAACTGAGTTTTCTTAGTCTAACTGGGTAAATAGTAGCATTTAACTGATATTGAAATCACAGGTGTTAATGTTCATTAAAAGGGGAACATAAGTGGTTGGTTCACAGATTTTCCTAATAGATACAAACAGCCGCTCAGACATACTGCAAGAGCAAAATGTGTGGATAGATATACAATAAACAATGAATAAAATCATAGACAAAGCCCTCCAACTAAATCACAAAGGGTCAGTAAAACCTAAGAGCCTTTATATGAAGTTGATATCAGGGACAATTAGATGAGATGAGCTGGGACAATCAGATTGCATTAATTGTATTTGTTATGTTGCAATGGCGATGACTTTACTCGCTGCAATAATGAACTCTTTATAATGGGCATTCACCTTGAATCTCACCTCTTCATTCATTAGAATGAGGTTTTATTATTTTTCCCTTTTACAAAGTAAATACACAATAAGATCAAATAAATCTTGATGATTGCCAACAGATGGTGAAGGGCTCAACCTCAGACCATCTGATCTTTCGCTTTTCAATTCTTTCCGGCTGTTCTTTCTACTTAATTACCTTCCCCTCACTTCCTAATCCCTTCCATGTAATTCTACACCAAGATTGGGTCTAGCACTGTCTATCAATTTTCTACAGCCTATACTGTTTTCTGGTAAGATATTCTTTCTTTGTAACTGTGTTGCTAATGGATCTAAACAGTCTGATTTTAGCAGAACTTTTCAATCCTACTTGAACCATGTCTTTACTCAATTTATTAATTCAGTTTAATGCTGAGAATTTAAAGCTTACTCTTACAGTTTAATCTCACTTCACATCTGACACAATGGATCAACCACCAGTAATTTTACATAATCAAAGAACTATTCTAACTGACCTGTCCTTTAAATCCTTCTCATATGAGACATTAATTTTTTTCTATTGCTAAAATAGACTTACTAGAGTGATATATGTGTTTCAGTGAGAAATTTCCTTTATTACATGAATGCATCTATGCATCTTTTATGAATGAAGCAGAGAAAGTATTGCTGTAATAAGTATTTTAATGATATTTTAGTGAAGCACACATAAAAGGTTTGAATTCATGGGTGCTCAGGAGGCACTTCTTAAGGTAATTTATTATATAGATTCTATGTATATTTATGTAATCCTTTTCTTTTGAAAAGTACATTTAATGTTCAGTTCAATATAAGGAAGCTGTTTCCATGCCTTCTTCAAAAACCTGCTTTACCGAGGTATACTAATAGATTTCTGCTGATTAAAATTTCCTTCATATTGGTATAGTCTCATATCACTGGGATATTTACCAGTAGTTTAAATAAGCGTTGGTCCTTTTGACACAGAAAAGGTAGGCCCAAAGCTATGTATTGTTAAGTATTTATAAATCAATACATTTTTAAAGCTATCATCTGTCATGTGGTGCCATTTAAATATAATCACTGTTTTAAACTCATAGTGAAAGTAATAAATACTCACTTAAATTTTTAAAAAATAATATAGAAAGGTACAGGTAAAAACCCTGACAATAGCCACCATTTCACTGGAGATGATGGTTGTTACAATTTTCCATATATTCTTTGCATATCTGTATAAAATGCTTTAAAAATAAACTTGTATGTACATGGGATTTATACAGATAATCATTATATGTATTTTCTGCCCCATGAATTTTGCTCTCCATACAACAATTTCAATAAGATTTTAAAATTCCCCATTCATTTTGTCCATGAGTGCACAGGACATATAGTAATTGATGTTTTCTCATTAGTCTCGGCTTTACAACGCACCTAGCTTTACTATGATTCTAGTCATAAAATATGTTTTCCTACAACATGGTCTAAAGCCATGCTCACAGCTTTGCTGCTTAATCACATAAGCAGTTATCTATTCTAATATTGAAAGAAAAATGGTTGAAGCTACAGTATTAAGGTGTCCAACCTGGAGATTATCCAGGGTAACGTTAACTACAATAGATTATTTTTCATCATGAACTGAGTTTGATCCCTATTTCCTATGGGAGATCAAATTTCACCACCAGAATCTATTCATTTATTTTCTTATCTACTCATTTTTTCTCATATCATTAGGCATTATTTGAGGGCATTTTAAATAACTGATTGCAGTCTATCCTCTGTGCCACATCTATTTTAACCAATCCTCTATTCTTAGACATTTGGTTAATTTCCAATATTTTGCTATAAATATGGCTATGACAACTGTTATGCCCAAGATATGACAAGAGGGCCAGCCATTACTTCTGGTGTTATAGTGTTTTTCCTTCGGGTGTTTTCCCATTTTCATCTGATAAGCTAACGGAAGGTTAATGTGACTTCACCATAACCACTGGGGGATTGTCTTCAGTGGAAGAGGAAGCAACAAAACAAACATTTTTAATACAACCTCTTGGCATTTTCTGTAGGTGCCTAGCCATGATGCCTCTTGTTCAGGGGCCTGGACTGTCACTTGGTCTTGTAAGGCAGTTCAAAGAGTATATTTGCTGTAGCTTTTTTGAGCCCTTCAGTGCCTGGGTTTTTTTTTTTTTTTTTCTGTTGGCTTCATGCTGCAAATAGCCATGGCATTTCTCAAAGTTAGAAGACTTGTGTGATTCATATGCTTGTCCTTCAGACTGGCATAGCTCTCCCTCCAGGCTTGGGTTGCTTTGGACAGCTGCTGGGAAGACAGCAATGTGCTGTACTGACCAGCAGTGGAAGGAAAACCAGGGTCTCAAAGTTTTATGGGACACACTTCATACGGTCTCTGTTCACAATATTTTTGAAAAATCAAAAATTCTTAGAATAGATGCCTAAGGGTGAAAAAATAACCAGTCAAAAGTATAAATATATTTATATGCTAAGTATAAATAAGGCTTATGCTACATCCTGGTAAGTTGCTTTCCAGAAATTTTGTACCAATTATAAAAATGTGAACTATATAAGTGATCTTTTGTCTAAAACATTATTTTTAAAAGAAGCATAACTATAAAAGATGAAATTTTACTTTCTATTCGTTTCATTATTAGAGAAGTTGAGTGTTTGTATTTCAATGATCTTTTGTATCTTTTTATCTTCTTTGTCTTTTCACCCAGCCCAAGTATTTTTGATGCAAACATCTTTTAGAAAATATTAACATCTAAAATCTCTTTGTAATATAGCCTTATCTGAAGACAAAATACTGAAACCATATGAAATAAGCATTACTTCTTAGGAGAAAAATGTGGTAAGATGAGTATACATAAGAGATATAGGCCGCAGACATTTGAATAGAGATGTTACTTATAAGTTTTCAAGCCCTCACTCCCTGAAAATATTGCTCCACATAGCTTCCATCACTTGGGTGGGTGGGCCTGTGTTACACCACGTGACTTTAAATGATGGCAGTTTATGGGCTGTCCTCTCAAAGGTCATCAGTTAATAGGCTGCCAACGGATTTTTTAAGGGGACCCACCAAAATCTCTCCCTAAGGAATTAAGATAGTGAGTAAAAAAAAAAAAAAGATTGTCAATTAATAGCAGATCTGAAAAAACAAACATACAGAATATGGAGGAACCAGATTAGTGGTGGAGCTATAGAGGAAAGAATCACAGTTCTATCCCTGAAATCTCTAAAGTCCCCTTTAATACAGAGCCACTTTGCAGCTCTGGTTTTAGCCAGCTTGTTTACCTTTCCCACTCTATTTTTCTATGCCCCTGTGACTGGTGCATCCTTGAGGAGATCTCTATTATTTGTCAGTAAGTGAATCTGAAGAAACAGAATGATTATGAGGGGAAGATACAGGTTTAAAATATCTCAGTTACACACCAAACTCTATATTGCCACAGTCATTTTTATAATTAATTCTTCAGTTCAACAGCTTGTTCAACATACAGTTATTGAATGTATAGTCTATATTAGGCAGTTGAAGAAGATACAGAGATGACGCAGACAATCTCTGTCATCTAGAAACACACAGTTCAATCACACTTTTCTACATAGTGTGGTCTTTCATTACGGCAGATTGTCAGATCAATGGTGACCAACTAGTTGCTAGGCAACTTAAAGACAGGAACACAGAAGTGATGCAGCTTCATTCTAATATGAATTCTTCTTGGAAATGTTTGTCAAGAACTGTGAAGGGCCAGAATTTTTTTCTGTAGTGAAGATGTTAGCCTGCCACTGTTTAATAGATGCTGGCAAAAGACATGTGACTTGGGTCAGAGACAAAGGACTTTATTACTTATAGCAAGCAACAGAAGCTTTATATTTGCTTCAAATCCCCTTTCCCCATGTCCCTGTGTGTGTGTGTGTATTTGTGGCAGTTGGTGGGAGGGGAACTGTGGGGTGCAATGCAGAGCAGCCCTCATGAATGTGTTAGATTAAGGAACTTCAGGTATGGGAACCCTCATTTTCTACAATGAACTGCAAGCAAATCTGCCTGACACTTGCCCTGTAGGGAAAAATCACCTTTATGATACTGAACTATCAATTGCCTTCCATTCTGGAGGGGGGCATTGTCTTCTCTGGCTGCTCACTTAAACATTCTTGAAAAAAAAACTAGTCCAGAACAAAGGCCATCTGTGCCTTTGCTTGCAAGACATTCTGCAGAAATGTCAAAAAGCCATGGAGAATTGTCTCCCAGCAATGTTTTTTTCTCTGGGTAGGGTTTTTTTTTTTTTTTTTTTAGAATTATTTTTGTTTTATTATTTATGCATACACAATTGAGGTACAGGCCAGAGGTGCAGGGGTGGTAAGAGACTTCACTAGAGACAGAGTGGGGAGCAGAATAGGTAGATCAACGAAGTACACTGCTGAGGGGAGCAGTGGATGAGACATGCCAGGTCTGCTGTGCCATACAGGTCACCTGCCTAGCCCAGGATGGAACCAGGTGGCTGCTGGTAGCTTGTAGTACTGCGCTTTAACCTGCTGCACCACCAGTGGGATCACCGCTCTCGGTAGTTTTTTAAGCCAGTTTCTGAAACCATTTTTGTTTCTTATTTCTCTTTGTCTAAGTATTACTTCCTTTAAAATTGTTTTGTATTCCTGTTTTTTGTTTTATTTTTGTTGTTGCCATTTCCTGTTTACTGAATATATTAGTTAAAATCTGTTTTTCTTTTATGTAATGGAAACCATCTTTCTCTAAGTGAAACTAATGGGTGGCTGCCACATTATCTCATAGTTCAAGGAACATCAAAAAGCTAGGGTCTCATCAGCAGAAGTTCACCAGCATCTCTGGGGTGCTCTCAGCGATTCACCTGGACTTCAGTGGTTCTGTTACAGGGCACCCCAGTGTGAACTGGGCCACCTGTCTGTGGGGCCTCACCCTAGCGCTTACAATTCATTTGTACTGCAGGCACACACAAAAGGGTCAAAATGGGTTTATTTACATAAAGGGAAAAGAAAAGGAAACAACAACTGGAATATCTTACCAGGCGTGCTGACTTGGACCTCTGGTAACAAACTAACTGAAAGCCCCTAGTCACGCCGTCTGGAGAGCTGCTTCCCGACCGAGAGAGCAAAAGACCAAATGGCACCCTATTTATCCCCCAAAGTCCCAGAATGCCTGCTTAGCTCTGCCCGTGAGTCCTTGCAGTTCTCTCCCTGGTACTGCTGGGAGATGTAGTATTCAATCACTGGAGTAGGGGGTAGAGTCCAGAAAACTGGAGTAGGGAGTGGAGTCCACAAGACTCTGCAGAGTTCCTTTAGGACATCCTTCCCCTTAACAGTTCCTTCTTGGCCATGCTCCATTCCAAGTTTTTTATTCTCAGAGGAGAAGAATCAGTGGTCTGGCTTGGCTAAGGCTCTGCCCTGTCTTTTCAATTAAGAGAGAAAGAGCCACAAAAGCCCTGATCTATCTAGTAAAATTTGGCTAGTTTCAAAGAAGAAGAGAAAGTTTATTGGAAGCACTGGAGACCTTCCCAATTGCATTCTGGGAGATCTGGATTGTTTTGATTGCTATTCCGTTGCTCATAAGGGACAGGCAATTTTTGTTTTGTGTATTATTTCATTTTTTAAAAAAATTAAAAACCATGTATCATTTTATTATCTGTCTTTTGCCATGTCTCATGCTTTTGGGAACTTATCCAAGCCAATTTGGTGATTCAAGAGTTTTGAGCAAGTAGAGATCGTCTCTGGTAGTTAAAGGTAGATTGGTTTAAATGTCTTTTCTTGCTGGTAGTAAGTATGCGACATGCGGAGCAAGGCTTAGGTCAAGTTTTGTTAATATTAAATATTTATTAGCTAGTCATAGATCATTAAGAACATTCTTTCAACAATGAAAAGTTAATTTTATCAATTTTTATGTTAGGTAATACAGCCTCTGGTGTAGTTTTTAATAATGCTATTTGAAAGACCATAGCGGACACCTCTAAAGCTATGGATCACCTTAATGGGATTCCCAAAGTTACCTAATCAGCCCTGAAGAGTAAACTAATGCTACTTTACTGCCCATGTGAACATATAAGTGAGATCTCTTAGGGAAGTATTTTTAAAGTAAATTACCAGACAGACAATATAATAGGTTAGAATTTAAGCATTTAGTCATGCACTCATGCTAATTTCCATACTCCTTTGTAATTAACATTCCTCCTGACTGGATTAATTGGGTTTGCAATAAGTAATCACATTTATAATACTGCAACTGTTCTCAAATTAATTGCTCACGTGTTCAATGAGCCATTACATGTTCTCACTTAAAGTGACTTAGACAGCCCCTGACTTCAGAGCTGTTGTCCTAAACATTTTGGGGGTGAGGGACACAGACTCATCCAAGAATATGACAGCAATAAACCAGGATTCCCGACCTCTAATGAGAGTACCTGAAATAACCTCAGTGTATATAGTGAAAATGTAGTTATCTTGGTTTCACCCCCAATAATTTTGGTTAGGTAACTCTTAAAGTGGAATGTGTAAAAACTTTGAAAAGTATAGTGCATTGTCTTTTCAGAAATATGTATACACATATTTACCAGTAATTTTAAGGGTGGGTTTCAGAACATTGTGGCTTTAGTTGAGTATAATTTTCAAAAGAATAGCAACATATTATAATCACCCAGGGAGTTAAAAAAAAAAATCTCCAACCAATTAAATCACACTATGAGAATAGGGTGACTTTATCATCTGTATGTTTTTTTTTCCGCAACACAGAATGGAGACTAGAGATTTCCCCCCAAATATCAATCTATTATTGAATTGGACTCACTTGACAGACACCTAGCAAAAGTGATAATAAAAAGAAGTCCAGGTACCCTATAAATCTTACAAAATACACAATTTAATTTGTGTATTGGTGAGGAGGCACATCATCTTTGGCATTGATTTGTTTTTCTCTTTTCAAAAGTTCAAAGGATTTAGTGGGCTTTGTACTCTGTTTGATAGATAGCCCTCCCAAGCTTGAGAAAAGAAAAGCAAGACTCCTTTATAATTTATGGTGGCAAGGTGAGTATTTATTGTGATGTTTTAGTTGAAAAAAAAAACGGCTTAAAAATGTAGAGCTTCCAATGACCATAAATTCGCAAATTTTAATAGCATGCGCAGTAATAACTAAAAATAAATATTCATTATGAATAACCCAGATAAATGCTTAAATGGGCAATTTTCTAGATGTTATCTGAGAAAGGCCTTTTTATTTTTTTGATTAGGAATAGATCTTATCATGATGAGCAGAGTAGTAAATGGAAACTTTAATTTAGTTACATTGATAAGGCTTTAAAAATTATTTTAGACTTCAGTACTACAAATCAAAGGAGACTGATAATCAGATAGAAAAACCATGTTGAAAATAACTATAATCAAAGCTTCTTCTATATTTCTTTGAAGTGGATCCACTTATAATATTATTCATATAGACATTCAGAGCATTGGCAATAATAGGTGATTTAATGATGTTTAAAGCCCTTGAGTAAATTCACATAGGCCATGAAATTTCCCTAAGGACATGAATTTAATAATTATAATCATTTCTTGGGCTGATAACTCTTGAGTTAGGATTTCCACTGCCAGAGACAAAGTTTTAGAAAATTGTGAAAATTAAGTGGCAGAAATTTGGCTAATTCCATGTGCGAGTTATTGTCCATTTGTGCAGAAGAACTGGCTTCCAAGTAAACAAAGGACCATTTTTAAGCTCAGAAAGCGTCCTCTCCAGAATTGCAGGTGCCTAATAGTGTAAGGCAGAAACCAGTTGAAATCAGATTTGTCCTTTGTCAGAATTGCTACCTCTTTCTCTTTTTAAGGTGAAATTGTTGGTTTTCTTTTGTAAAAATTTAAAAAGATTTTCAAACTATTAATAAAAGCTGGGTAGTTTAATGGAGCATGGAGAAAGACTTAGCAAAATTATGAGGGCTTGGAAGCTTACTTGTGTTAGGAAATTTGTGATAGGGGAACTTGAAGTACAATTGCATTTTGCTGTTCTTTCATTTTACACCTGTGTTGTCAAAGAAATTGCACTTGTGGAAAGGTGGTTACTTTTGCCAGTGATGGAGGAGAAGACTGTTAGGGAAGAGCCAGCCCTGGACCATGACAGCACTGACTACTCTTCACCGACCTTACAAGTTGCTGTGCATTCCCGTTGCTGAGCTTAACAAGCCTGTGGGTGGCATCATCATTTCCCGTATGGTTTATGTAAGGAAATGGTGGAGACAGGGTTCAAATTTAAATAGCTCTGCTTCCTAAGTGCCTATTCTTCTTGTCACCTCCTCTTGTCATGGTCTCATATAATTCCCCAAGCCCCATGCTTAAACCCTGAACGGTTTTTCATTGCATTTGGGGGTGACATTTGTAGCACTGGACAGCTCTACACAAAAGACATAAGTTTCATTTGAACTTATGTTTGCCTCCTTGTGACTTCCATTTACTAGCTCCATGGGAGAAATATTAAGGACAGGTTACAGAGGGTAAGGGGAAAAAAGGGAGCATTGAGGACTAAAGCTAGACTGCTGTGGAAGCTGGAGAGAAAAATGTGTTTCTGGGGCAAACAGGAAATAAGCACAAGAAGCTGTTTATTATCTTCTCTGAAATTTGAGTTTTCATTCTCTGTGCCTGTGGCAGTGTGGAAAGACTGGGGTGTTCTATTATCCAGTCAGCAGGGGGAGCAGTGAACTTGAAGCGACACCCTGTAGGGAGAGAAAGGCCATCCACTCAGCCCAGTGGTTTAAGAGTAGATGTTCTTATCCTGCCTATCATTAATAGATTCCATTAAAAAAATTGTTTTTTTTCCTTATGTGGTTTTATGGTTAATTAAGTAATTGGCCACCAAGAGCAATACTCTACTAAGAAAAATAGTCACTTTAGTGGTAAAGTGCTTTTTGTTTATTAATTTTTTAAAAATATGAAATAAATTGTAATTTTAAGGATAATTTTCTAGAATCCATTATGATTGTTAATTCTTGAGAAAATTACACATATACCTGGGCTCAGAATAATAGCTCTGCTTGGGAGCAGCCAGATGAGGATACAATTGGTTCTACGAGGTGATTCAAGGGTCCCTGAGAGACATGCTTCAATTACTGTCTTATATCCTTTTATGGTGCTAGAATTGCAACCCCTTTTAGGCTAACATCAATTTTTACACACACACACACACACACACCTACATGTATATGACAGACATGCTTATTTGACCGGAAAGGATTACTCATCAATCTCCAATACTGAGTTTGTTTCTTCTTCTTTGGAAAGATCTTGCGATAGGTGCATTTGCAAAGCACAAGACTGGGTCATAAAGCATCTGCCAAATCTTGTTGACGCTTGGGACAAAAGGTCAAATGCAAGGAAATAGAGGAATGAAAGACAAATCTCTTATTTTGAGTTTTTGCCATTGCTGGTTAGTGCTTTAATGTTTTAGGATAAGAAAACTAGCATGCTCTAAGTAAGAGACCCAAGATGAGATATGAAAGTCATAGTTCAGGAAAGCCCAAGAGTAATGAAGTGAGTTATACTTTTGTGTGTGTGTGTGCAGTGTTTCATAACATCTTTTTTTTGGTCATGGATCCCTTGGCCTATCTAAAAAATGTTGTTTAGCCTTTTCTAAGAAAAATGTATATACACACAAAATGTAACATGTTATTTCAGGAGTTCATTGATGTTCCACCAGCCCCCAGAGCCCATCATGAATCCTAGTTTAGAGCAGTAGTTTCCGAAATGGGTGTGATGCGGCGGCAGGAAGACGGGGAGGACGGTTGCTTCCCAGCGCAAAATGATCTACTCTGATACAGAATTTTCCATTTGTATTTATTTTCTGTCTTTTGAAGTTTTTCCCCCCTTGGGTAAGTTTTATCTTGTATGTATTATTAGTAACTTAGTACACATTTAGTATTATAAATAAGTGTATACAGTAAGTTGTGGGAACTCACATTTTTACTGATAGGGAGGTATGGCTCAAAAATTGATAGATTACCCATGCAGAGAGTGGTGTTATTTAAACTTAAATTCTAGACTCTTCCCTTCAAAATTTGGAGGGCCAGTGATGGAAGATTTTTGAACCTAATGATGACTAGTGACCTTTGCTCACACTTCACTAAGCACTTTCACATCTGCTCCACTTGGTTCCCCCCCCCAAGTGGGGGGGTTGCCCCCACCCCTGCCACTGGCCCTCCCTCCATCCCCCCCCTGCCACTGGTCCCCCCCCGCCCCCCCAAAGGGTCTGGTTCTGGTTCTGGGGGACGGCGAGAAATGCTAAGGAAAGCTCAGAGAGCAGGTATGTTAACCAAATCTCAGACAACTAGGAGACTTTCCCAAGAGCCCTTAGCTAGTCAGTGTTGGAGCTTCTGCACATAACCTTGGCTGCTAACCACAAATTATGTGCTTGCTTTACTGAACCTCGGGGAGGAGTCAGTCATTATGGGCTGTTTGTGGCCCCCCTTGCTGCAGTTACACTGGTGCTCTCCCAGGATGCTGAGCTGTTGTTGAAGGCCTGGCTGAGATAGAAAACATATTTTATCTATTTGATCAGAAGGCCAGAACGCTGAGCTAACAATTCAGCATTAGCTTTCTCTTGTTGGTACTGTGATACCCACATATTTCAAATGAGATAGAGGACTCTGGAAGGGTTTAGATACATCTGTGTACAGAAAAAGATTTACAGTGGGTTATTAAGTGGGAGTTTTGAGACTGGTTTTGTGGGAAGTGCCAACCACTCTTTCTCCCAAATTTCCCCTGGTGCCACTGTCAAAGGCAAAGTACTCATCTAGATGGATTGTTGTTCTGACCGAAAAGGACATCTCCAACTTTTCTTATATATAATCCAATTTCTGAACTTCCTTTTCAGTGATATTAAGTGGAATAGCATAAAAAAGTCTTTTGGCATTAAAGATAATAAATGTGTTCAGCATTTCTCAGGTGTCTTTGCTCTTTGCCAGTGCATTAGCTATATTGATTTTAGAATTTTAAATGACCCTCTTTACCAGACTTGATTAATATCGGCTCTCCCCCTTTGCTACCTGCTCCTTCTCTCATGTGCACAAGTGAGAGGCGGCTGACCTTCACAGGACCAAGAGTCAGGGAAGGTGAAAAGGAGAGTCCCTCGGCTCTGGGGATTTGCCTCTGAAGAGGGGGTTGCCTGTGCTGGGGTCAGCACCTGGCCCAGGCCCGTGGAAGCCAGGGGACCCCCTGGCTTGGGAAGTGCCACCCTTACCAGAGGAGCCTTTTGGAATGAGAGCCTTGACAAGAGCTGGCCAGCTCAATCTAAACGTCACTGCTACTGCATGAGACTGAGGTTAATTCCCTGAGATTTCCTCTCATTAATTAATAGTGCCTTCTGCTATCCTCAGAGGACACAGTTTAAAACTGTGTCCACGCGTTATTTTATTCACTCTCCGCAACTGAACTGCAAGATTCCCCAAGGATGCTGCTGCCTGGTACTGCTTTGGACATCTTGCCCCTGAGTCCCCCAGAGTGACCGAGACACGGGGAGGATTACTCAAGCTAGGCTTTTCCTGCACTTTCAGCAAACAGGTGGGCAGGGGGTTAAGATACTCCCTAACCAAGATGGTTTTCACTTGTTGTGTGCTTATTTCTTTTCATAAAATTTAAAGAGAAAACTTATTGTTAAGGAGAAGCATAATATAAACAGTGCAGCAAATTTGGAAAATTTAAGCATAAAAGTCATTCCTATTCAGCACTTTTTAATACGTGTGTTTAATGTCTAATGACAGTGTACTCGAGTGTTATTAACATCGTAACATTCCAACTTAGGCATATTCCTTTTGTTTAATCAAGTCATAAATGTTATTGGAATAGCAAAATTTATATCACTATTTTGCGATTGCTCTTTGTTAGTTACATCGTTGTTAATTTTCATTGTTATTTATTGGTTATGGCAAAATTTACTTTCTCATTGTTATTTATAAACTATTCCATTACTTATTTAACTATTTTCCTGTGGTCTCAGGCTGATAGCTAAATGATTACTAAGTGGCTCGTGGCTTAGGAAATCTGCCAACTTGGATTCAGTGTGATGAAGGTCATTATTATTAGTATCTAGCTGAGTGTTTGGCTCACTGTTGATATTCAATAAATGTTACTGTTTTTCATTTTCTTCTCTTTCTTTCTTCTTTATACCAGTCTATGGCTGTTTCTTATACTTCAAATCTGAGGACATAGGATATACTCCAGGGATTTCTAACTGGTTTTCATCTAAGTTTGCCATGGCCATTTTCAAATATTGATTTGGAGTGCTAATATTCTGATCACACGGGCTTAATTTTCTTTATATCATTTGGTTAGGTATAGTGATTTATTTTTTCCTAGTTATAGAAAGTCAAAGGTTTGTGGAAGTTACCTTAACCAATGGCTTCCCAATTAGTGCACATCATAATTTTGCAGAGAGCTTACAAATATTCATTTGCCGCTAAATCTTCATTTGGTGAATGAAGACTGCATTTTAATAAGCATCCCCGTGTCCTGATTCAGGAGGTGGGAGAACGATAATTAGAAGTTACCATTTGGTTAGTAGACCTTGCTAACTTTTAGAGTTAATGTTAGGTTTTCATCATGTTCACCCGTTTGCGTTTTAAAGCTAATTGAATCTTGAGATGACTTATAACAGGAGGCAAATATTACAATCACAATTATGTTCTGCAACAGGAAATAAGCTCTAAACGAATCTTAACATTTTACTTGACACATTACTATGTTTAAGTGTATTAAAGATGTCATTGAAAGGTGCAGGGGAGGAAAATGAACTTGATTTGCAGGTAGGTGTTCGTGGTACTATTATCCACAACTGTCTTTGCTGATTGACAGCACACACATTACCTCTTAACAGGCATTGTGCTCGGTTGCATCAGATTTAAGTGTATGGCATTTTTGCTGAATATTTGAAACTGTTTTAGTTAATAGCATTAATTGTGCATGGACCAACTTTCAGCCACCATTTCAAAATGCATAGTGGATAATAAATCAAGAGCTTCTTTGTTTAGAGTGCACTTGGGTCAACAGTGCCATGTGGCTTAAGTATTTTGAGTAGGACAAATGCCTAATAGCTGAGAGAAGAAAATGTCTCCATATTATACAAATGGAGCCGAAACTCAGACAGGTGAAGCGTCAAGGCCAGTCAGTCATAAGGAGCAGACCCACTATAAGAGATCAGGTCTCTGGGTCCTTGTTCTCTGCTCTTTCTACCATCCCAAGCTCCCCCCTTTTTGCACAGTGTCCATTTAATGATAAACATGTAGTCTAACGAATGGTAGAGATGTTATAATACATATTTGTATTGTAAAGAGCATTGAAGCAAGGAATTCTACTCAATGTTTTGTTTTGGAAAACCAAAGATGCTTTATTTCATTTTTTTCCACAATTTATTTAAACATCTCACATATACAAAATAGGTACAATTTAATTTTTCTGCTTGTCCAAGAAACAAGGCTTCTTTGAAACCATGGGAGAGGATGAAAATGAGACTGGCAAAGAACAAATGCTAAATTTAAAAAAGAGGCAATGTTGGGCAAATGATGACGTGCATAGTTTCAGGTGGGTATAAAATTTCAAATCTTGATGTCAAGTCAATGAAAACAATCACAATACAACTCAATACAGAGGAGTATGTCTTCTCAGCTTCTAGCACCATCAAATTCTTCAAGTATCTGAGAAATACTATGAATTAGCACCTTTGCATTTTGAAAAAAACAAGTACCTCAGCTCCTCTCTGTCTAGGTCAGCACCTAATGGTATGGATCACACTCACAGGAAAGTGTTTTGAGGTAGTTTGGAAGTTTGGGTTTTAAACTTCCCTCTGTGGAAGATATTCAAAAGCCACAAGTGGTGCAAATGTTCATGGTTTTTATTTTATTTTTCGATTTTTATTTTGGTTTTCTTACAGAGGTTGACATTTTCCACAACAGGTGTAAGAGTGTTGAAAAAATTCCAAATCTTTGGGGGAAGGGAAAAGGAGAGGGAATTAATAAAATCATATTGCACAATGCTCTTGATCACTCCTTCTCCTCTTTTGCCCACAATTTAAGCAAGTAATGTGCAGAAGAAATGGAAGGCTTCAGCTTTCAGTTAAAAAAAGAAGAAAAAGAAATGGCAAAGAGAGAAAGTTTTTTTGTTTTTTGTTTTTTTTTAATTTAGGTTGAGTAAGTTCATTTATTTGAAACAGACTGGGCCAACTTCCAAACTGAATTCTTGGTCAGCACCACCAATGTCCAAAGGTGCAATATCAAGGATAGGGAGGCGAGATGGCTTATTTGTTTTGTATTCAATGACTGTCTTCCTCCAATCATTTGTCTTTTTCTGTTTAAAAAAGAAAAGCAAAATATACATAAAACAGCAGTATTTCTGAATATTACATCGTCTGTTCCTCTTATGTATTATAAGAAACTTTTGCTATGTGTCATTCTGAAGACACGTATCGGACATAAACACATTCATCTTTGAAACAGCAGTATCGGAGTGTCTCTGGAGGAAAGGTTGCTTACAAGTCTAATTTAGGGAAAAACATTTCAATACATATTCCAAGTGATCTGTTTATATGCTCTAGTTTTCAAAAAGTGTATGTGGGGGACCTCCCTGGTGGTGCAACAGGTTAGGATGCAGCACTGCAAGATGACCGCAGCTGCTTCAGTGTGGGTTTCATCCCCAGCTCTGGAGGTGACCCAAATGGCGTGGCAGATCTCTCCTGACCCGTCCACTGCTCCCCTCAGCAGTGTACTTCATCCATCTGCCTGTTCTGCTCCCTACTCTGTCTCTGGTGAAGCCTCTCACCGCTCCTGTGCCTCTGGCTTGTACCCCAGTTCTATATGCATTAAATAACAAATCTTTAAAAAGAAAAAAAGTGTATGTGGGAGGTGAGGAGATGGGTGAATATGCAAAATGACTATTAGTGAATCTTAAATATTTCTCAATTTATAATATATTGTAGACAAAGCTAAGAGGAAAAGTAGGCAATACTAATAAGTAAAATAAAATGAATCTAACTATAAATTTTATCATAGGCCATTTTAACCTCCGGTAATTTTAAGTTATGGGCATGTATCTTCATTTAAGGAGATCATGTTAAAAGAAAAACAACTATTATACCGACATAGTAGTATATGTCTTTTACATGTGTGTGTGTGTGTGTGTATGTGTGTGTGCGTGCGTGTATATTCTTATATATAAGAGTCATCTGGATCGACCATCTGAATTAAATAAGTCAGTTAGGTCTTTCATCCATCTATTCACTTAACAGTCTAAGCTAGAAATTTCCCGATCTCAATTGCCCTCCCCAAATACTGTTTCCATATTTTGTTATTACTTACAGAACAGCCGTCTTCAAGAACATTGTAGGTGAACCTGCTGTTGCCCTCAGCAACAAGCTCCACATCGTTGGAACCTTGCAGAATGACGGCCTTTTTCAGGTTGCCAGTCTCCTCATCCAAGTATGCAATGCTGTTCTTGCAGTGGTAAGTGATGTTCTGAGAGGCATGGTTGGCCAGCAGACGCATGAAGGCAAGTTGGGTAGCCATTTCCTTGGTTGTTACTCCTTCAACATTGTATTCAAACTACAGAGAATAAGATAGGAATTTCAGTTCAGTGGAGATGGACTCAGACACTAAGAATCAAATTAAATGACAAAAAGTGTGGTGGAAGGAGACATAATGAAGTCAGATCAAGGCCTTAGGAAAAACGGCACTTTGAAAGGAAACTCAATTCACTTGTCTTTGAAGCATTAGTTACCCAGAAGGAACATAAAACTACAACACTGAGGCGAGGTAATCTCACAAAGATACCTGTGTTTCAGGTAAGCCTTTGTATGTATGTTTCTTCTTGAGAATAAGAGAACAAGGAGCTAGAGATTCAAACCTCTTTCATTTTCTGTAATTCCTACCATTGGCACTCAAAAAAGTTGGTAAAAGTGTATGATTAAAAATATAGAAAAGTTGGGCCTTCCATGGTGACACAATGGGTTAGGACTCAGCACTGCAAGCTGGCCGCAGCCATCTCAGTGTGAGTTCAATCCCCTTCCCTGGAGGTGACCCACATGGCGCAGCAGACCTCTCCTGACCCGCCTGCTGCTCCCCTCAGCAGTGTACTTTGTTTATCTGCCTGTTCTGCTCCCCGCTCTGTCTCTCGTAAAGCCTCCCACAGCCCCTGCACCTGTGGCTTGTAACCCAGTTCTGTATGAATAAATAAATGAATCTTAAAAAAAAAATACAGAAAAGTTTGTGTTCTGAAAATACATATAGATTTTGTTTAGGCTCTCTAGTTGTTAGTTCTCCTTCACAGTAAATGATATTAGTCAGCATCTCCAGTGAGTATCAGTTAAGTCAAATTTGAGTAACAACTGAATTGTGTCGATCTGCCCAGTAAATCCATTTGTAATATGCAATCTAAGATAGGTAAGAAAAGAGCAAGTTTTAAAAATAAGCCTATTTTTAGTAAAGGATTAAAATGCAGGTAATTGGAAAGCAAACAATCCTAACAAAATATCATTTATCAGGAAAAGGAATGCTTGTAGGATCCCTCACCTGGGTACCACCATTGATAGTTTCTCCAAACCACACATGTTTCTTGACTTTGGAATTTCTGTACCCATTCTTGACTGGGATGTTTTCAGGTTGAGCTCGGATGCACGTTTCACCAGTAGAGAAATCACAGTGCACTTTGATAGCATCCATAGTGCATCCTTGGTTAGGGTCAATCCAGTAGTAACCTTAAGAAAACAAGACCCAGGGCATAAAACCTCTCATTGAGTGGGGCATTGGTACCAATAATGACCAGCCAAAGATTTTAATTCCCATACGCCACAGTTTTGATTGTACTGTTAAGTTGTTCATGACACATGAAACAGGAATAAGGTGGCTATTTTCAAGATTAGAGAGGTCCTCCTCTCCCATCCTCCTTGAAAAATCAAATCAGGATGCATATAACCTTGAAAAGGCAAAAATACATATTGGGGGGACGGGGCTTGAGGATGGGTTCTGGTTGGGAGAAGAAAATGACATTTCTTTAATTGGTATGATTTCACATAATGCAATTTTTTACCCAAATACCTTTTCATTCCAAATGTCAATGGGAACATTGAAAAGTCCCACTTATGAGCCAGGTCAATCTGGCTTGGACATCTTGACCTACCACTGCTCCACTCTGGGTGGCTCAGTCTCAAGTCACGGCATGTGCGAGCTGGGTTCTTCCTGGAGCCTTCTGGAGCAAGAAGAGTCTCGATCTGGTTGCTGAGAGATTTTAGGGTAGCATCCACTTCATAGTCCTTGGGTCTGAGAGAAGGTGGTGAGCGAGGCTGGTCAGCTCTGTAGAAGTCTCCTTCGTAGCCAAAGTCATAACCACCACCACTTATGCCAGGAGGACCAGGAGGGCCAGGGGGACCGGGAGGGCCCTGCCAAGATGAAAGGGAGGAAGAGGAGAGCTTGTATTAGATTACCATTCAAGATCAGTGACAGCAGATTTTCAGTTGAGCATCACACAGAATCATGCTCCAATAAGTGAAAAATAACCAAGTTCATGTAAATAACTTGCACCCAGGTGTACATGCAGGGATGGGTTTCCAAAGTTCATTATATCCAAATAATTTTTACCTATTTTAGAAAGCATAAGGAGGTGGGAGAGGACTTCAATATGTCATAATTGTCTTAGTTTAGTCTGAAGGATATAGCTTTTAGGCGAAGGATACCCTTTATTATTTTCCAAAATCATACTTACAGCAGGACCTTGGTTACCCTGAGTGCCACGAATGCCAGCAGGTCCAACCGTACCAGGATGTCCACTGCGACCATCTTTGCCCGCAGGGCCAGAAGGACCCGCAGGGCCCTAAGAAAGAAGGGCACCGAGTCTGCATGAGCCAACAAAACCGAGGAAGGAGGGCCCGAGCAGTAGGCTCAATTTCGGAGGTAAGTGTTTTTTTAGATTGACCTACCCTAGGACCAGCAGGACCCACGGAGCCAGGAGCACCTTGATCACCATGATGACCCTTTAAACAGAGAACAGGCAAATCACACTGTCAGATCATGCATTAATAAATAGATGTTTTTTTAATTGAATGGAAAACTTTAGTTTCAATGGATTCTGAATTGAGAACATTGAAAATGTAAAATGGGGCTCTTTTCTCCCATTATGTCTATTATATTCAATTATTTTTTTACAAGCTATTTCAGCAGTGTAATATTAGTCATTCCTCTAATGATATTTATTTTAAGTGGGGTTGAAGGACATTGTTGCCAGGAGATTTTAATACATGTATATTTCTATCTCCCTTAACCCTCACCTCATTGTGTTGGGATGAGATCACATTATCTCCGGAGAGGTGGAGTTAACCAAAGGATAGGAAATGAATACGATGTAGGACATTTTAGAATAATAGCAGTGAGAAATTGAAGGAGATCATTCTGAATGAAGGTTTTTGGATCTGTATACATGCTGGATGTCAACATTTTACTTACAGCAAGCCCAGGGAGACCTTGCAATCCATTGTGTCCTTTTAAGCCAGGAAGACCTCGGGGCCCCTTATCACCAGGCTCTCCCTTGTCACCTCGAATGCCTTGTGGTCCCTGTAAAGGAGAGGGAAAAAGAGGACATTTACCCTCTTTAAAAGATGGCACTCTCTTCTTCATCAATACTGTTAACACTCTTTGTGGACGTAATTCAAAACATGCAAACATCTAAACGCTATGTGGGTGCTACTCCCATCTCTCCCCTTAATCTGTTTTAAGTTGGGGCAATACAAACAAGCAGAAGAGACTTAAAAGCTACATGAAGCAATGCCCAACACGGACTAAGATTTTTTAAATACTGTAAAGTTTAGTGTATATAGCATTTATTTTCTGAATGGATAGTTTGGACTGATTCTCTCTAAATGTCAATTTTTAATAAAAACTTCACCATGTACATACACTAGGACCTCTTGGGCCAAAGGCACCGACGGGACCAACAACACCAGCAGGACCCTGTGAAATGGAAAAGAGGAATGCAACTCATCAGCCAAGCCCAACAGCTGCCTCCCAGTGATGCCACGCTTCCCAAGCATGACATGAAGGCATTGGAAGTGAAGCCTATGAGGTCGGCGGTGTTGAGGGACAGACATGTGCAGACTTACAGGTTCACCACGGTTCCCATGTTTGCCAGTGGGGCCCACGTTGCCATGAGGACCTGGTGCCCCCGCAGCACCAACAGGACCAATGTTGCCAGGATAACCACGGTCTCCCTATCAAAGGCAAAATCAGGCTCAGCTTCCCTTTGGCCTCTATTTGAATCTTATTTAAGATAGAGACATGAAGACGAGCACTGACCTTGTGTCCAGGCTGACCATCACGGCCGGGGGGACCATCACTCCCGGGGTTGCCCTGTGAAGACACCATACCAATGAAAGTCCTTAGTGAGACTGTGTGGTCTGACATTCTTAATAGTGAACCCCTCTCCACTGTTAAAATAGAGCACCAAGAATCTGCTGACCTGTATCTTTTTAAGAGTCGTTTTCAATATTTTGGTCCAGCTTTGAAATGTGCTAGTTAAAGACTTATTTCCCAGCCCAAGCAACTTTCCACATACTTATTACTAGGAATTTTCAGTACATGTAGATATCATGTTAGGAAACTTGGAGCTTCAGCTCATAAAGGCACACATGATGTGATACCACTTAGGTTTATTCCATAAAATACATGTTGGACTCAGGCTTTCCCTGGTGGCACAGCGGGTTAAAGCACAGCACAAGAAGCTAAGGCCACTTCCACATGAGTTCGGTCCCCACCCTGGAGGTGACTCACATGGCTCAACAGACCTCTCCTGACCTGCCCTCTGCTCCCCTCAGCAGTATACTTCATCATTTGGCCTGTTCTGCTCCCCACTCTGTCTCTGGTGAATCCTCTCACTGCCCCTCCACCTCTGGCCTGTACCCCAGTTCTGTATGCATAAATAAATAAATCTTAAAAAAAAAAAAAACATGTTGGACTCACATCACGACCAGCTTCACCAGGAGCACCATTGACCCCAGGATTACCCACAGCACCAGGGGGACCACGAGCCCCAGGTGGGCCAGAAATTCCCAGGGGACCAGGTTCACCCTAAAGAGACAGAGAAGACAAAACATGTCTTAGTAAACTGGATGCTAATCTCGCCCTCCCAGAACAACCTTAGTCAAAAGCTTCCAGTTTAGAAGATAAATGGAATGTGAATTAGTGACAAAAAGGAAGAAGTGTCACCCTCGCCCTCCTCCTACTAACTCAGATGGTCAACTTTATATTATTTGGGAATGCCGCTCTGCACAGGTGAGCATCTCATATCTCAAATGAAATGAATTCATAAAGTTGAGAGAGTTTATGGAGATGAGATGGTTCCTAATTGCTGTCACATATAAGGTTTAATGGAATGATTCAGAACGTCCAGAGTTTCATTCTTCCTACAGGATAAATGATGCCAGCATTTCATATTTCAGGGGAGTAAATGCAATTAGAGATTATATCGTTCTTAAGCATGTAAAAAGAACAAAAATCATTCTGCATAATACTAAGCTGTATCTTTATAGCATGTGTCTAAGTAAGGTGGTATTAAAGCTTCCTAGATAAGTGACATGTGATCTGTATAAAGAAATGTCATGAATAAAAAATTGTAAGTGGAGTTATTCAGTGATCAATCTGTCACATTTGAAGTGGCAGCTTTTAAAATCTTTTATTATGTTAATGAGACTAGGAATGGTGTCAAACACTCACCATAGATCCAGAAATACCTGGTAGACCACGTTCACCTCTGGAGCCTGGGAGACCCAGAATACCAGGAGTACCAAGAAGACCTTGAGGGCCTGGGGTTCCGGGAGGCCCCTGAAAAAGAGGTAAAATACTTAATATTTCTGGTAAGGTTCCTAAGAGCTAACACAGGTTGGTTTGAGGACTGTGAGAATGCGCTATCCTCAATTTAGGAAAAGGCTAGTGACTTCCTATTAGTAGGAAGTCTTCTTGGACATCTTTTTCCTTGTGATGACAAGGAATTTATATCTTAGCATGTCTATTTCCCTGTGCCTGGTTCCTCCTTGAGACCAATGGAATGGCATTTAAACCCATGTGGCTGAGTTTAATGGAACCATCTGGGTAAGGGAATAATTTTTATAAAATTTTTGCAGGGAAGCAATTTTGACCCTGGCTTCTAACTGAACCAAGTCTAATAAGGTGCATTTCAGAACAGCATGCTGGACAATGCAGATTTAAGAAACTGAGATCAAGTAACTCACAGTACAATGACTCCAGCACTGGGATTCTATGCTAATCCCAGTACCAGCAATGTGCCCTCAACAACATCAAGGGCCATTTTGATAAAATAGTGTTCTTTCATTTATTGTTGTCCTCATCCAGTAAACACATGACATCTCCACAGCTGCTGAACAAATTTCCTGACTCAACTGTGCTGTACTTGAGAATCTGTAATACTCAGCAGCAGATACACTCTACTGGAAGAATTCTGTAAGGGCTTCATTTTACTTCACCACAAGATGTGAAGAAGGAGGATTCTGAAATCACTTACAGCAGTACCAGGCTCTCCAGAGGGACCCTTCTCTCCAGTAAAGCCTGGAGGACCAGCAGCACCTGTTTCTCCAGTTCGGCCGACTGGACCTTGGTCACCACGAGGACCTCGAAGCCCTTCTTTACCAGCAGCACCAGGGGGACCAGGAGGGCCAGTGATACCCTGAGGGCAAATGTACAAGTCATTTACTTTCTGTTAATCATCATGGACCTGGAAGAGAACAGCGGAGACTCAAGAAATTTAGAAGCAACAAAATAGGATCCTGGCCATATGGGGAAAGGTTAGACTTTTAAACAATCTTGCAGAGAGAAGCCACTCCGTATTTCTTCTCCTAAGACTGTGATAAAGTGAACAACTGAGAGAGAGGCAATAGCAAATGCCTGTGAGGAAAAGCAATGTTGCGCCATCCATAACCTGGCATATTGCAATCGAAACGATGGAGCGTTTTCAGAGTTAGTTGTAAATGAATGGGACTTTGAGTTTTGGATGACTCTGCTCATTTCTTTCTGAAAAAGTCAATACTGGCATTTTGTTCATAATTGAGGAATCACATATGCGCTCAACGAGGTTTAATTAAATGCCTACAGGGAATGAAGAATTTTCTGTTATGAACCTGTAAAAGGATTCCAAGAAATCAACATCTTTGCTATTTTATTTTTTCCCTGAAACCTTAACCGGAAGACTTAATCCTTGGTAATTAATTAAATTCTCCTGAGTCCTGACAGGAGAGTCTGAATCAGAATTAAATTAGAGGCCAAACCACCTTTAAATTCAGGAACAATTATACCTTAACAACGGAGGCAGAATGTTGGCCATAAAGGGTAATTAGATATAGAAATATCTGATATGTGACTAAAACTGTTCTGTTTTTTATTTTTAACAGAGACCGTGTTCCTCAAAGGGAACTTGTGTTCCCATGAATAAAAGCCTCTTAAACTGATACTGTACAATATAATTTGTGATGGTTTGGCTTTAATGGGTCAGAAAAACTGATTTCAGACCAGGAAAGTAATAGCAAAGTATTATTGACATGTTTTCATAGAGACTTTTTTACCAGCTTTCTACCAGAGGCCAAGTCTTTAAAGTAAATGAAGACTTATGTTTGAAGTGATTTACTTACAGAGGGTCCAGGAGGACCAGTCCGTCCTGCAGCACCAGGGAAACCAGTAACACCCTAAAAATCCAAGCACATGGAAATTTCAGTCAGTGCTAATTCTAGGCATCAGATTGAAGTTTCTCGTTTGGTAGCCAATCCATACATGTAGCCATGGCTGGACCAACAGATAGGTAGTAGCAGTCTCATATGGCGTTATTTAAGCAGGACACTGAACACCTACCATTTCACACACCTTTCTGACCAGTGTGCCTCCAGTTGCAACACCCTGGAGTTGCATTAGGCTCTGGTGGTCCTTTGAAAGGCTAATATATTATCTAATGGTAAGAGCAAGATGCTAAAATTTTGTAGCAATTTTGTAATGATGTGCAATCATTACTTAACAACATGACTGTGTGATAGGGAATGGACGCTAACTAGATAATTTTATTTATAGAGGAAGGGACAACAAAAGATCTTGAGCATTGGAAGGAGTCACTGAAGTACATTCTTGTGGAGCAATGGATCTCCAGGGATATAAACCACACTGAATTGCAGCTGAGATTAATATTAATAACATTCTCATGAATGTGACTATCCCATGAACCTGACCTTAATGTCAGAATTTCTCTGAGTAGAGTTAACTTTATTCTCAAGCGTTTCCTTATTATAGTCTAAATACCAAAAATGACCAAACCTACAAGTTGTCACTAATAGATTCTTATGAAAGAAGAGTGATCAGAGCCTATTGTAAATACTCACAGGGGGACCGCCATCACCACGACCTCCAACAGGACCAGGGGGACCATTTGGACCCTAAGTAGAAACAAATAAAAAAAGATGGGGTCAAGTATAAACCACTTCTTATAACGGTCACTCTTTTCTTCAAAAGACTCATTCCCAAGGCCATTAGAAGAAACTGCAGACATAAAGAATGTGATTATCTGTGTCATGTCAACTAAATGTTCTTGCTTCATTTTATTACTACCTTTATGGAGTTATTGAAAAAGAAGACTTCTGTAAAGCAGGATGCAAATGCTAATTCTTACTTTCAAAGTCATCCCCTGTCTACTGTAGTCCCTGACATACAGCAGGCACTTGATTAATGCACACTGAATTAAAAGGTTTCTTGGATAACTATACAAGTTGTATTAGCCACCAGTGAATTCCACTTACAGATGGGCCAGCAGCACCGACGGGACCCATGGGACCAACAACACCATTTTCACCCTTGGGACCTTTGGTTCCTCTCTCTCCTTTAGCACCAGGTTGGCCAGCAGCACCCTGTTGGAAAGGAACAGGCATTGCTCACATTCCATCTCTTTCTACTCTTCAGCTTGAGATGTTTTCAGATTACTCTTCATTGCATGATACTTACAGCAGGACCAGCAAATCCATTGGGACCCGCAGCACCAACCTCACCACGTTCACCCTAGGTGGGAGAAGGGATTTAAAGATGTCTAAGCTATCTTAGTTACATTGATGTCTCAAATTTGTGGGTACCAGTGTCCAAAATGACCATATTTCTACTCACAGGGCTACCACGAGGACCAGCAGGACCAGCAGGACCAGAGGGGCCAGCTTCACCCTAGAATGGGACAAAGATGGGTTTGTTAATGTGCTTCACATTGATGTTCCATGAGGTTAGGAGAGAGAAGAATGCTAGAGGTGGACTCTTGTAGAGTCTTCGGTTGCATCAGAAGAGGTAACTCAAGTACATATCACCTAAGAAAATAAAGAGGGCTTTTACTCTGCTTGATGTTGTATTCATTTTGGGGATTGAAGCCATAGTGGTCATATACTATATTGGCCATATAATATATTTATATTGCAAAACACTATAAATCAGTACCCACAATACCAGGAAGAGAACATTTTAATTTTTAGATGGACACAGGGCTGATCTATTTGTTGCTCTCTGTGCAATACAATAAATAAGATCTATTCTAAGTGGACTGTTTGATGCGAGTTGGGCACACTATGTATTTTATTGATTTTTTATAATTGAGGCTTTGAGAAGACTCCGTGCATTAGGATTTTGTTAATGGGCAACAGGGAAAGACTTTAAAACAAATGATAGGGATTAAAGTATAGATCAGATAGCTGGCACATCTATAGTAAGGGAAGGAGAACTTTAAATACACAGTATTTGTTTCCTGCTGCCAGTCACAACAGATAGGTTTCTAAATAAGTGGGCTTTATACCAAGTCATCAAAATGATTTGCTGGGGCTCTTTGGAGCTAGATTTCCAGCAGGCAAGAAATTTAAATCTCACTCTAAGGTCAGAGTTGCAACTCAGTGAAAATGAATACTTACCCGGTCACCAGTGGCTCCGGCAGGACCAGGGGCACCTACAGCACCGGGAGCACCCTAATGCCAAGAAGAAAGCAAGTATTACTAGTGACACCAACACACCATCAAAAAGACCCTTGCATTCCCGTTCCTGTACCTACACTGGTACTGCACACCTTGTGTCTATACTCTAGGTGGACACTAAGAAAGTCTCTGGTGTGCTTCAGTGCTAACTACAGGCCACTCTCAGGAGGCAGATATCCCAGTCAGGAAGGTTATGGAAACATGTGAGTCTAGGGCAGGTTGGGCAATGGGAAGCTCTGGAAGGAGAAGTAGAGAATTCAGGTTTTGATTTTCAAAGGGATAAATTTTACTGAGTTTTCTTTTTGGAACATGGAATATGGTGTGATTAGCCACAGATCCAGGAGGGAATGGAATATTATTTTACTAAACTTGAACCCTGTTTTTGGTAGCTCTATTTTGGAAAGCTTCTCAACTCAAATTGAGTGAAAAATCAAAGAAATTAACACTCTAAGGAAACAAAATGCTACTCACACGAGCACCATCTCTGCCTGGGTTACCAATTTCACCTCTGAGTCCAGTTTCACCCTAAAAGTACAAAGCAAAAACAACATTTTGTTTTTCAACCCAACTTTTTATTTTCACTAATTAAAAAGTATTTGTTTTTTTTCTTTTTGCAATCCCCAATTTTTAAATACAAAGTGTTTTTACAGAACATGCTATAAATCCTTTAGTCACTTAAGATCTTTAGTAATGTCTTAGTTCCCTACCTTTCTAAGGATGTTGAATGAGGAGTAAAAAAATAATTATTTCCAGATTATTGTTCGATATTCTTTCCTAATTTCCATACACCCTCCTGAAGCATAATCAAGCAAGGTACAAATTCGTGCAGACAGAATTATAAGGCAACATCACAATGGGCTTCAGCGCCTGATCACTCTTACGGCATAACTAATGCAGCAGCACGGTTGACAGATGTTCAATATAGTTTCTTCCCATTAATTAGGGCAGGATGAGGCATTATTGTTAGTGCCATTAAAATGAGCCTCATGTATTACTCAACACCATCTGTTTGCGTGAAATTCCATGGTAGCAAGGAATCTTGCCAGATTAGTGACTTTCGAAATGTGTAGGTGCTGGGTGGCAGAGGGAAATGGAAACAGATCGAGATCAAATGCCACTAGGACACCTGCCTAGAATTGTAAAAATGGAATGTCCTTGTGTAGCCTGCTTTGTAGAGGTCATCAACAACATGTATTAGGGTCCAACACTCAGAGGGTACCTTTTCTCCCTTGCCTCCAGGCATGCCAGCAGCACCCCTCTCTCCCGGGAGTCCACCAGGACCAGATGCACCAGGAGAGCCTGGAGCACCGACCACACCAGGTTCACCCTGAAATCAAAAACACGTGAAATCAATTACTTCAGTGGCAAAAGAAGAAAACGAAGACACAGATTCTTGAAAGATTCCAATTTAAACATTTAATAGATAGCACTGTTGCCTGCTTAGGGACACAAAAGAGGTCTATTGAAAGGAAGAAGAATGTAGCCAAAGAAGATGCTATTGAAGACACAATGACTAAAAAGAAGAGAGTAGTGAGTGGGTGGCTGTGATTTTTCTATAACCTGCTCTCAGTCCCCTTCAGGGAGGCAGGCATGGAAAAGAAGTTAGCACAATGGCAGGCAGAACGTGAAAATATTTGCCCACAAGCATTTTTTCAAGGATGTCTCTTAGCTCAGAGAGAAATTATTAAAGGAGACATCATCAGTTGGGGAGATGTTTAAATTTTAGTCTTTTAAAGAGTGGGGACAACAGGTTCTATTTTTAATGAAAAACCCTACAACCCCACATGTGTGAAACCTGTTGACTAGTTTCTAAGATAGTCTTTTGAAAGAACTACCTCAGAGAGGAACATTTCCTTTCTGATTTACTTTCTTTACCTTGTTTTTATGTTTTGCCAATATCCTTCCACATATCAAAAATAGCATTTTGGAACTAATCTTTACAGCATCTTCCCTTAAATGTTAGATTCAGAAGTAATATGAGTTGCCTTCTCTTTATTTTGAAGCAACTTTTTAGACTTCCATTTTGAGAGTAATGTATTTTTTAGTTAACTTTTATTATAAATTCTCTGAGTACTACCTAGGTCTTTGAAATTTTCCTCCAAAGTAGGGTACATTGACAAATTAAACTTTTTTTTTTTTGAGAGGGAGTATCTAAATTTATATGACGTTTTTAGCTTAAACTGAAGTGGACGTCAGCACACAGCTGGAATCAAATACAAAAATCTGAAAAATGTATAATGAATGTACGTGTTCTACTATCGAATGGAGTCAAAGCAGCAATGTGTGACAGGAAGTTTTACCTTGTTTCCATCAGGCCCTGGAGGTCCAGAAGGACCTCGACTTCCCAGAGGACCAGAAGGACCAGCAGCACCGCTTTCACCTGGGGGACCACGCTCGCCCTATAAAAAGGCAAGTAGAAGTGTTACATTGTTCATTGCCTTCAGAGACACTGTTTTGCACACTAGAGCTTACACTTCAACTTTTTAATCCTTGTTCTTCCACTTGTTAGCAAAGAATAATTTCCCCTTTAATTTCTCTCCAATGAAATGAAGGGATGATGAATTTCTAGTCTTACTTAGCCCCAGTGTGGCTACAACTCCAAAATTTGTTGCTTGTACAGTACAGTATTCAAACATTGGCATTAATTTACTTTTCTTTACTGTCAAACATCCACAGGCAAAATATAGATGCCAGTTACGCAAAGTACTCAAAGGAAAAGACTGTGTTATTTTTGGTGAAAAGCAATGGTAAGTGTAAATAAGATTCAATGTTTTTAGATCTACGCCTCCTTTTTACAATCACATGCAGTAACGACACAGCAGTTATATTAGTCAACAAAGGATCTACATAATGTATGTATATATGTATGCATGTAAATGTCTATCATCTATCTATTTTTGCATTTATCTCTCAATTTGCATGTAAATATCACTTTGACATAGCATTCTATGGCCCAGAATAGTTTACATATAACCATTATTACCATTATTTTAAAATTCCTTGTTACTACCTGATTTGAAAGCATTATGGTTCTGTGACACTAAATTTGTTTACATATCCTAGGTAAATGGTAATGGGACACACGATGAGATATTTGAAGGGCAAAGTAATCATACCCCATATTATTTTTTTACTACATTAATTAGTTTTCTTGCATTATTGTTATTTTGGGGACAGTGATTGATTTCTCCCTTCACGTGAATCCCCAGAGATCCCCATAGATCCTCTACCACCATAACACCCATGAAGCATCACCACAGTCCCCTGTGCTCTTCCCTGACCTGTTTTGACCTCTATCCCTCAGCCTCCCCCTCCCCTGCTATCTGCCTCAGGTCTATGGTCAAAGTGCATGTCTTGTCTTTTGCTTGAACTTTTGTTTTGTTTCTTTATATTCCACAAATAAGTATGAATATTGGATGGTTTCATACCCATTATCTTAAGGAACATGGACAAACTAACTTTTTTTTTATTATTTATTGGATTTTTTTTAAGAGTGGACTCATGATTGTAACATTAGACTTTGAACATCAACATAAATGTTGACTTTAAATTTCTTTAAAGTCAATTAAAAAATTTATTTTAAATCTTAGTAAGATTTTATTTTTCTTTGGCTTGGGCCAATCCACTGCAATAAATATATTATACTTGTCAAGATAAATCATTGGGTATAATGCATACATTACTTCATTTAGTTTCTTATAACTGGAATTTCTGAATAGGAAATATGACAAATTTAAGAAGTCTACTACCAATTTAGAAATCAAATGTATTTTACATACTGCATATGACTAGTTAGGAGTGTCAGAAACTTTTTGCATCAATAGTTTTAAGGAGAAGCCATTATGAGTTTTAAAATCACATCACAGAAATTTATGAAAATCAAGTAACACTTACTCTTGGGCCAGCAGGACCAGGGAGGCCAAATTCACCAGGGAGACCCTAGACAACACATGAAAATAAGTAAAGCATGAAATGTATACACATCTAAATCAACTTATGATTGTGATGTTGAAATACAGTGTGAAATAAAACTGGTGAATAGGTAGGTACATGGGCTGTTAGGAACATAAGAACTTTCAGTTGTGAATGGAATGATACGAAAAAGTAAAAATTCCACTGACAGCAAAGATTTATCTAACCCAGAATATGGTATCAGAAAGTCAAAGTTTCTCTTTTGTTGTTTCTTTAAAAAGTGACAAAATAGACTCTCTCCTTTGAAAATATGATAAATAATGATGAATAATATCAGACATTATCTATTTTTAGCTACATAACAGACTGCTTTTTTAATAGAAATGATCATATTCTGCACATTACCTAGTTAATTGTATACCCAAGTGTATCGCCTTTATTACTGGCCAGCTGTCTCCTTAATGTGCCCCACTGTTGACAAAGGAGACCAGGCCACAGAATGTAACTGAATTGAAGCACATTCATCACAATTACAGAGAAAAGTGATTCAGAACTCATGCCCTGATTGTGGACAGCAGTGTCATGTCTGAATGCCAAGAAAAACATTAAAAGCAATTTTTCAGGGTCTACTTTGATGGAAAATCAGTGTATTTACTTTTTCACCATGGGAAAGGAGATAATTTGTATTATAACATTTCCAGAGTAATATAAAAAGTAAGGCTATTAAATGGAATTTTCATTGACATATTTTACTTACATAATGTGATGTTTCATTCAATTCGTAAAGTAATTTGAACAAATGTGAGTTAACGTGGCTTATTTTCTTCATTGGTACCAACATATATAGAACACTATCATTATCATGTGAAATACAAAATTTCCTTTTGTATATTATAATTGCACTGCAGCAAGGCATTAAAGGGAGAAAGTCCCATGTTCCGGTAAATTGACTACCATCTATTTTACTTACCCTTTCTCCTGGTTTGCCAACTTCACCGACTGCACCTGCAGGCCCAGGCAGACCCTACAAGAAAAAAATATAAACCTTAATCTTATCATTCTAATCAAAGGGTATGCTAATAATTAGGTTGGGAGGGCTACCTAATCTCAGTATGATTACCAACTATTGTGTGTTATTAAAATATTACACAAAAGCTGCCTTGAAAATAGGTACCTATTTTCACTTCAGGTCTAAAGTCATGTTCTGTGCGGTGGGAGAGTGATGTGATTTACAACTGGGTAGTCTGAGTATTCTGTACACTTTTGTTGACTTACCTGGAAGCCTGGAGGACCAGCAGGACCCTGTTCACCTTTTCCACCTTGGACTCCCTGAAAATGATAGGGAAGAACATAAACAGAGATGTCTAACACATTACTGCCTTGCTACATATTTGACAAGCAGAGCTTGTCACCTTGTGAGAATAGATTCGTTTTAGGATAGAGTGGAGTGAAAGGAGAAACGACTCACTTGTGGTCCAGGAGGTCCCTGAGCACCATTGTTTCCATCAGGACCTGGAGCACCCTAAAATAATGAACAGAAGGACCCATTACTCAGGGAGTTTAAGATGCTGTAAAGCTAAAGCTTATCATGAATGAGGCTGTTTGGGTAACAAAGCCCAAATACTACCTAACTCTTCTTTGTGACTCATAGGCAGTACATGGCTGGAGGGCAATTTACGAAGGCCAGAGAATATTGCTAGCACAGTTTTAGTCATTTAACCACAAAGTTAATGCAATAACCAAATGTATGCAAAGATATTTTTGATTTAAAGTATATTCTGATTTGTTATAGCTCACAATCTTACGAGTGTGTGGGGAGGGAAGATATTTAGTGATGGTAAAAGGACTCTTGGTGGTGTCATTTTGGGAAGGAGTGATGGGATAGTAGATGGCTTCAAAGGTATGTGGCCTATGTATGGACATTACATGGTCTTGTCTGCACTCACCCGAGGGCCAGCAAGACCAGCATGACCTTTCTCACCGCTTTTACCAGGATCACCCTATAAGAAATAGTAAAAACAAAACAAAACAAAAAAAACTTTACACGTTAAATACTGAATTAACCATTACAATTTCAAAGTGTTCATTTCTTGCTTGCTTTTGGTGGGGTGGGGGTAGGGATTCCTAGTTTTGGAATTCTGTTCACTCTGGCATGATCCATCTCATGCTACTCCACACACAACAAGGTACCCCTGTGCTGGTGCAAGAGATGGATTTTCAGCAGGTATACAGTGATATATTCTGGGGAGTCAACTTTAAATGTGGTAAGGGACCTGTAGTCTTCCTGTGTTGAAAGGGACCCCCTTGAGGTAGATCAGATTGAGGCAGGAGAGAAATACTAGAGTTTTGGTGAAATGTGGCCAAAAAAAATGAGTGGAGGTTGTGGTGATTCTTACAGTGGGGCCTTTGGGTCCAGGAAATCCGATGTTACCGGCCTCTCCTCTTGCTCCAGCTGGGCCAATTGGTCCAGGCCTGCCATCGATACCAGGTAGGCCCTGAAAGCAGAGTTGATTTAAATTTATGCACCAACAGAGTCTCACAACCTCAAACTTGTTATTGTGCCATGGGATGAAACAATCATTTTCTGAATACACAGAGCTTCCTGTAGAAAGGGTCAATAAATGATGACTCCATTTTCTTTGTAGAAATAGGACGTTGGTAACATACATCCAAGTCAATCTCATATGCACACAATTTCCCTTTCTCGCTTCTCTTTCATACCCTATTGCCCTCTTCAATTTTCCCTGCCATGTCTTTCTTTTTCCATTTCTCCTTTCAGTCATGTATTCATTTGGATTCTGTAATTACAATCTATTACTTTGAGTTCCCAGATGATGTATGTGGCTGATATTTGTTTTCATTGTGGTCATGTGCAAATAAGTCACAGAGTAGACTTGATAAAGATACAATAAGCTTCCTTGAAAATAAAATAAAGAGTGAACAATGCTTACCACAGGGCCTTCTTTACCAGTTGGACCAACATTTCCAGGGGAACCAGGAAAACCCTATAAAACAAATGAAGATGTTTTCATCTTGGCACTTTAAGGCATAGACTTGAAGCTCCAATTAACTGAAATCTCATATAAGCATTTTTCTCCCACTTCTTTATTGCTTAGAGTAAATCACTAGCGGTATTAGCCACTAGCTGGGAGGCATGAAAAGTACTTTGAAATCTTACTTCTTTTTACTTTTGTGCCTTTCCTTTTATTGAATATTAATACAATGGGTCCATTTACAGATAGCTCAAGAAACAGTTAAGCAACATGCAATATGGACAAAATGTTATTTACTTCATAATAGAAAAACAAATACTTTTTGTAAGCAATTTTCAAAGTGGATTTTTCTTTGATTGCTATACTTGCTGTCTCTATTACTTGTTTATGGTACAATTACAGTTGGTATTCATCCATTAGAGATGATGGAGGCAAAAAAATTACTCTATTGCTATGGATTAGAGTGTCTACAGATCTAAAGGTCAGCCTCCACAGCTAGTGTGATGCCGAATACATTATAGCACTTTGTGATTGCTGGGAAAATGATTTCACTTATGAATCTAATAAACTGATAATGTATAGTCCTAATATGTTTCACGAACACCTTATATAAAACTCACAAATTAAGATAAAAGATTCATGCTGATAGGAGAACCCACCTAATTTGGATATATTAAAATAAATCTATTCTTCCAAACCCCCCCCCAGCTATTATATCACATAATAAACCTGATATTTATGAAATAACCAAATATGTGAAAATACCCACAGAGCTTTGAAAAAGGCAAATTAAAAGGGCAACTGTGGGCAAGTCTAACTAATTTACCTTTAATTTTTTTTTCTACTGTTGTCTTCGAAGACTAATCAGCCTCTTTTTAAAAAAAATAAAATAAAGAAAAGAAAATGGTGCCAGGTGAGCTCAATTTGAAACTTACTCGGGGGCCCATGAGGCCAGGCTCTCCAGGGCGACCAGAATCTCCATTGGGACCTCGGACACCAGCAGGACCACTTGCACCCCGACTACCAGGGGGGCCCTGTTAAATAGAAAGGGACAGGGGTGTTAGCTGGAGTGAATGACACATAACAACATGTTCACTTCCATGAGATGAGTGCCTGTCAACTCACCATGACACCAGGTCTGCCATCAGCCCCGGGAAGACCACGAGAGCCAGGATTCCCCTGGAAGAAAGGACATGAAACAGAAGAGCATTGGAGAAAATCCTTGAATCAAATGGGGCAGAGTTTACTGAAATGTGACATGCTTGCAAGAAATTCTGAACCCCTTGAGCAGGAGATGTGAACACAAACAAAGCCAAAAAACCTTCACCCAAACCTCAAAGGAATGCGTGGAGGAGGCCTTATGCAAAAGTAGGTCAACACTGTTTCCAGACCTATTTTATAACACACCAAATGGAGAGTCACTGACTCAATAAACCAGATGGAAAGCAGATGCTTCCTTCATCTAGAAAATGCATGCAGTGATTCTAACCAATTCCCAAAGAAGGGGTGTCATTACTGTCTCGAGTGTATCTGGGATCAGGGGCATTTGGCACCTACTCTCAGTCCAGGAGGTCCTGTGGGGCCAGTGGATCCAGCTTCACCATTCTGGCCTCTCTTTCCTTCTTCACCACTGGGGCCAGGAGGGCCTTGAGCCCCAGCAGAGCCCTGTTTAATGAAAAAGGGGAGTAGAAGACAGCGATGTTTATATCATATCCAGCTAGAGGACCCGGGTTGAAAAAGTAACTGCAGGAAATTGTGATCTATAGAGTACTTACTGGCTCACCCTTGTTACCAGTCTCTCCTTTGGAACCAGCTGGACCAGGCTCACCCTAGGGTCCAAAACAAAAGAGTAGTCAAATGATAAGTACTTGTTCCAACTTTCGCACAGACAAACAGCTTAGAATATTGAAGGATCGAGGTAAACAGAAACTCAAGATCTCTAAGAAATGTTCATACTTGAACAACTTCCAGAAAGTGGTCTTGGTTGAGAGGGCAAAACCAATATAGATATGTGCCTCACTGAACTTTGGGCAATTTTTTAGGGTTATGTATGCGTGGGGGTTGGGGGCAGGGAAACACATAACATGAACACAAAGAAGAAATACAAACTAGAAACGCCAAGGGGGGAAATAAGAATGATGAAGCTACAATAAGCTTAGATGGTAATGACATGATGAAGCTTAGATGGTAATGACATGATGGTACAGCTGGCATGTTTGGATGATCATTTTAGACAAGAGTCAGAGTCATGCCCACTTACAACAAGTCCTCTGGCACCACTAGCACCAGCAGAACCAACAGGGCCAGGAATACCACGGGGTCCAGGCAGACCAGGAGCGCCAGCAACACCAGGCAGGCCCTAGGAAGGAAAAATGTAGAATGGTCTGTGATGAGGGGACGGCAGGAAAGTCAACGCCCCCTAAAATGCCCTGAAAACCACAGAGGCACACCATTTTAGCTGTCACAATTACTCACCGCAGCACCCTTAGCACCAGTCAGGCCATTGGCTCCAGGGTTACCCTATGCGGAGAAGGCAGAAGGAAATCAGTGAATAGAAGTATTTCTGTTTGTCCTTCATTCTGTTTTTCTTCCTTCCCCTTAGTGAGGTTAATAATGGTGACAGTCACTCACAGGAGGTCCAACGGGGCCGGAAACACCTGGGAGGCCCACTTCACCACGGGCACCAGCGGGACCAGCAGGACCAGGGTTACCAACGGCTCCAAGCTCACCCTGCAGGGGAGAATGACACTGAAGCACCAGCCAGCAAAGAAGGCGACAGCATATTTCTGTCTTTAGGACATCACGTTTCATGAAATTTCTTCAGAATGGCAACAGCTTCCCTATCTGCTTTGATACTGGAAGATTTGGATTTGAGTTCCTATGTTCCTGGCCTGGTTCTGCCATCTTGGCCGCCACTGCTATCTTCCTCTCTCTTAATTTCTGCAGTGGTGACTGACTCTCAGCTAGTCAGTCCAAACTTATTTGAGAATCTATCCGGAGGGACCCCAGGAAATCAGTTTCCATGATACCATCTAAATCTATGCTCGTAATGCTTAGGTACATAGAGATGACCTATTTCAAGCTGGTAGCAAGAAAACTGACTATTCTATATTCATTTTGAAGGAGGGACTAATTAAGTTACCTGTTCTGTTATTATCTCTCAATCTGTTCACACAGTCTCTCTTTTATACCACAAGGTAATTTATTAAGGTAATGAGAATGGCACGAGTGTTTTTACCTTGGGACCAGGGGCACCTGGGAAGCCTGGAGGGCCAGCAGACCCAAGGGGACCCTAAAATCAAAGTACAAGATGGTAAGACATTTTTTTCCCCCAGGAAATTAACAACAAAAGAAGAATGAAGTGACTACACATGGCTTGAATTTATTTAATACTGGCAAAGAGAAAACTGACAGCTCGTCTGTTGTCATTAGCATCTTATCAAGTGGAAGACATTCAAGGTATCCAGAGTGGGTTAATTTTACTTTATACATCAATCAAAAACCTGGGACAGTAGTACTTATAAATAGAACCTTCAAAAGGTGTATGGGGTACTTGGAAGGTGTTATTTCAAAGGAAATTAATAAGGAAGATAGTTCCCATCCACACTCTGCCCCTCAAAACTTCTTCAGGGTCAACACTTACAGCAGGCCCCACAGGCCCCACGCTTCCATCACTTCCGCGGGCACCCTATGAAGAAAATAAACAGGAAAAGTCAAGAAGAACATGAAACGGTAGTTACTAGAAGGTATTTTTTTTTTTAAGATAAAAATGAACAAAAACGAAAGCACTCACAGCTGGACCAGGAGCACCAACACGACCTCTCTCACCAGGAAGCCCACGGGCGCCCTAGAAACAGAAATATTTTCAATGAAGTTCAGAATGCTACTTAAAAAAAAAAATTACAGGCATCATTTGTTTTGTCCAATTTTTTAGTATGTGCAAGAATTCACTAGAAATCAACTTAATTCTAACTCTAACTAAAAGGTAATGGATTTCAACTAATCTACAGAACGTTTAGAAACCTATGAAAGAATATAATGCTGAGGGGGCGGGCAATGAGCAAAACTTAAAGAAGCTCCTGTTTTCACAGTGTACACATTTAGGTTGACAATAAAGGAAGGAATACTTACTGTTTGACCAGGAGTTCCATTTTCTCCAGGGGCACCGGGTTCACCCTATACAGAGAAGTTTGAGTTTTGAACATTACATATATTGATTCTTAACTGGATAATTTTTACCCAAATTATTTTCAACCTATCCATATATTTGCAACTTTTATGACACACCTATATTGCTCTTCAAATATGACGAATACATACATTTTAAAACACTTTCTAAAATATGGATTTTTATTTAGATAATATCAATGTTTTAGAGTTAGGGAGAGGTTATTTATGAGCATTATTTACACAGTTCCCTATTTCTCCCTTAGATTTTGGTCATCACTTAGACTAGGTGGCACAAGTATTAGAAATGGTATCATAAAAAGAGACAGCAGAGGATAAACTCGCATTCAATACAGTCATTGTCTCCCTTTTTAAAATTACTTTGAATACTCAATGTTTTCATTTTTGTACAATGTGAATGAAATTTTGCAGCATCATAATAATTGTCATAGCTATATTGTTTATTTTCAGTCTATATTCTTCTCTTAAATCAAAACCATGGAGTGGTACTATTTAACACAATGGAAAATGGAAGTTTCCTTTCAGGTAATCTGATTTAGATATAGAACATAGTTTGAGAGACATTTAAGGATCTAGAAGCCAATGTGAATACACTCTTTGGGATTCAGATCAAAAGTCCAGTCAGGAATTCTTGCCTGTTCCCCTGCAACCCCTAGGTGAGTGACTTTGGGCAAGTCACTTACTCTCTCTCCTCTGTTTCCCTCATCTGCACAATGAGGGAGTTTCCAAAACTCCTTGCAAGTGCTAACATTTTATGATGCTGTGATTAGTAGCCTGAGCTATAATATTAGGCTCTTGGGAGAATGAGTTTGACCTTATCCATTTGTGTGGCAGCTGGAAAGTTAGAACAGATCCTCCATATTCATGTACATTTCTGGTCCCGCTAGTATTCCTTACTCATTAATTTGTAATTACGTTGGTATTCACTTTAACATCACATTATCTCCGTAATAGGAGAGAGAACATTTTACAGTTGAAAACCCTGTCAGAGAAGAGCCTAGCCAAGAGATAACACACTTCTGAGACTTTAATTACCTAATTAAAAAATTTTTGAGTGTGTATAGATAAATCACAGGAAAGAGGTTGAAAAGCGTATTGTGACATGAATGTACCTATCTAATTAGTGCAAGGCAAAGGAAAATTTACAGTTTCAAATAACATGGAGTGTTCTAATATCTGATCATGAGTTTATTTACTTTTATTTTGGCTGCAGAGGTCTACTGACATTATAGGGTGAATAGAAATGGTGAAAGAAACTATTGGCATTTTTTAATCTTACTTAATAGATATGGAATTGAATAATAAAATGAATATTAATAATCGACCTTTTGTCAGCAAATCTCTGTGGGAGATTTAAAGTACAGAAGAGAAAACAAGGTACTTTCAGAATATGGGTAGCCTTCAGTAAAAATAGACTTTTTGTAAGGGGGATTCACAATGACTACTTTTTAAAACAGCGCTTCCGATCTAGTATTTACCTTCACACCTGGAGCCCCAGGCTGTCCCTTCAATCCATCCAGACCGTTGTGTCCCTGAAAGGTAAATCCTTATGATTAAAATGTGGAGCTTGGTCAGATGTCTTCTCTCTTCCCAGTTTCTGCCTCCCGGTGAATCTTTGCCCGTCTGAGTGGCGCAGAGTGCCAGGGTTCCAGCGCCGAGCAAACTAGCTCCATTGTCCTAAGGAAGCGATAAGCCGCCCCGCACTTAGAGGGAAGGGTACACCTGCTTTCTCCCATCCTTGCCATCTTCAATAATTTGACAATTTTCAGATAATCGCAGATCCCTCTTAAGTTATCTGCATTTTGTGTGATTTTCTCTGTGGGAATCCTTGTTTCTTGGAAGCTAAGAACAGACTAAAAAAAACTACACTTCACTCGACTTTCCAGAACTCTTACTCATTTCTCTCTACTCTGCCAAACTCGAGGAATTTTAAAGTAACTCTGTGCCATCCCGGGGTTTGAATCCAGTTGAGGATTTTCCTAAAAATACTCAACATGTTTGCTCATTGGGATAAAGAATGTGCTCACCCTAATGCCCTTGAAGCCAGGAAGTCCAGGGGTTCCAGGGAAACCACGAGCACCCTTAAAAACAAATATAGAAGACGAGTTATGTGTTTGTTCTAAATAAAAAGGCAATGATTTCCTCTCTACGACATATTCTTCTCATAAAAATTGATGCTTGGAACCAAAAACTAGTATATTTTTAAATGCACAACAACAAATTAACTTGTTTAAATTTGAGGAACTAATAATATGGTATTTGTGGAAACATGATTTTGTTGCTTATAGAATGTTCACTGTCATTAATACTTCATTATTTACATGAATAAAACTGTATGCATTCTAGTTGGATACCTTCCCTATGTGACCATGTTGATGGATTACAGTTCTAGTAGCTAATCTTATGTAAGAGATGTCTCTGACCTCTGGATTATATTATTCTATAAAAAGTCTTACCTGTGGTCCAACAACTCCTCTCTCACCAGGACGCCCAGGTTTTCCGGGGTGACCCTAAAATATGAATACATTATAAAGTAAACTGTTTTCTTGTAAACTGTTGGATAAGAGTGATGACATTTTGGTTTTTACAATCGGGGAAAGGTCATCACAAAAAATACAGATCCAAAT
This sequence comes from Condylura cristata, assembly GCF_000260355.1. Classification (NCBI taxonomy): domain Eukaryota; kingdom Metazoa; phylum Chordata; class Mammalia; order Eulipotyphla; family Talpidae; genus Condylura; species Condylura cristata. The sequence continues at coordinate 10,280,404 of NW_004567106.1, read as the reverse complement.
ATATATTTAATCAACAACTACAGTTTATTAAGCACAATAAAATTCATTACTATTTCATTAAAATATTTTCCATGTGGGGAAAAGTAAGTCAGGCACATTAGTTTCTTGGCTGACTAGTTAATATGAATCCAGAAATCTTTATGGATGCAGGAGTAATTGCACAGCACTTCGATATACTTAGAAGTAAATACTTACATCCTCACCAGCCTTGCCAGGAGGGCCAGCTGGACCACGAGAACCTGCAGGGCCCTAAGAGAATAGGAGAGCCATCAGTTTGTTAGGTTTATATTAATAAACTTCTTGAAAAATAAATTTCTCAAAACAGGAGAAATAAACTCACAGTTTGACCAGGTTCACCAGGCTCACCAGCAGGTCCCTGGAAACCTTGAGGACCCTAAGAGAAAACACTGTGTCATATTCCAAATCTTTATTTCATTCTCTGTATTTTTACATAAGAGAGATTATAAACTTTTAGTACTTACAGGGGCTCCAGATGCACCAGGAGGGCCTCTGGGTCCCATCAAACCCTATAAAGAGGACAGATATAGTTAGCACTGATAAATTGTGATGGCCTGGATTTGACTTAAATAGACTATAGTTTACAATGCTATGGATATTTTTCTGAAAGACAAATCAACAGAATTTTCCTTCAAAGATTTTGTTCCTCTCAAGGAATCATTTGAGGGCCCAGGTTTCTTCCCCTTTTCTCCTAACCCAAACTAGCAGAACTCAATGAGAAACAGATGGGTAACTTCAAGTGTCTTCAAGTTGTGTACAATTGTGCACACTGAGATTGTTATAATGCAGCAAAACAAATCAATTTTTGCACTGCTCAAAATATGCACTGTTCATGCCGCAGATGAAGCATTTCCGTTTGGATTCCTTGATCATATGTCATCACCCCATGTCATACATAGCTTAGAAATTGATATTTTTATTGCCACTAGGGGCATAAATGGAAAAGAATCAAAAGTCCTTCTTAATGATTAGAGGGAGATTTGCTATCATCATATAGCTCCTGGAAGGGCTATTGGTGACTGATGAAAATGTCAAGCAAAAGTGGATATAATGAGGGATGAGAGAAAAATAAAATATTGAAACAGCCTATAGATGAGTCCATTTTATGATATTATTATTGAGAATGTGGCCCAAATGACAGAGATTGTTCTTCATTCTGCAGCACATGAGTAGAGTAAAACAGGGTTACTAGTTTGTGAGTGATATTTCCACTCTTAATTCCCTTTTCATAATCAATGCCTGTGCACATTGTTTTGTAGGGCCTTATTCCTCTAATGTTGAAAACATGGCACAGATAAGACTTGAGTAATTTGTTCATGACACATCAACCATGAAGACGCTGCAGTTAAGCCTGTCTCATTGTATTAATGCTTAGAGTGAAATAATACGGATTTTATTAAAAAGCACATCATCTTAATTATAAGCATTATTTATTTGGTTTGAGAAATCACTTTGACATTTAAAAGCAACTGTCACTTTTCAATTTTTTTAGGTGTACATTAAAAATAATTTTCTTTGACACCATGAATTCTTAATAGTATTTGTTCCTTTTTCCATGTATTTTTAACAATTTCATTTACATAAAAGGTAGTTTATTTTGTGGATGCTGTGAGATGGATGATGATTATTCATTCATTCAGAGAAGAACCCTGTGGGGGTTTATCGTTATTGATTTTCCAACATGGAAAATTATTTTAATACTTTATTGCCGCCTATTTGTGAAACCCATGTCTGTTGGTTACACATTTCTGTGGATGTGTGGGGAGATGCAAGCTTAAATTCTATTCCATTGATATTTAGAAGTAAAACATTCTGCTTCATGCATCCTAGAGAGATGCTCCAAAGTCAGGGAATGTGAAATCTATATTAATTTTCTTGGCTTATGTAAGCTTTTTTTTTAGTAGAGCTGTGCCCTGCTGTCAAGAATACTTCTCGAGGCATAGGTACTGCTTTAAAAGTAACAAATGTCCAGCATTAGCTGATATAGCTAATTTCAAACAGTCAATATAAACAAAGCCGAAAGAAAATCTCTATTTCTTCATTTCGGATATGAATGTTTTAAGTTACTAGAAAAACTCAGGAAATTGGAAATCATCGATTAAAGACACATTATTTCTCAAGTGAGAGTTTTAATTTACAGAAAATATTACCTCGCCCTTATAGTGAATTAGCTTATTTGCAGACCATTAACTCCATCAGAACATCTTCTTTAGGAGATAGAGCACTAAATGCATTGCCCAGGTAAATTTTATATTTTAAAGACCATTTTAAGTTTGGGTAGACAAATACCTTTGTTTAGAAGCAATTAATTAAAATCACTTAATTATGTCCGTGTGGGTATTAAACTCTGTAGTGTTTAATCAACTTAATGTTTTTACTTTCAACAATTTTTCCCTCTTTTGCATCCATATGAGCATATATTTTGCATGCTTATGTCAGTGCTTTTTCTCCTAACACATCTCACCAGGCTTGATGGAGGGTTCATTTGTTCAAGATAGTCTATCATCATCATAATCACATAGAAAACATTTTCTAAATGTTACTCAGATTACAAATATTTGGCTTGAGTGATATCAATGCTGAATTTTACTCATGTTCTCTTCTATGATGATTTATAATTAATAGACTAAAATAAGAATATTTACCAAAATGGATAAAAAGAAACATCTCTTATATTGTTAACCCCCTGAGGGAGAGTCAGAATCTATCACAATCACTACTATACTCCCAATGCATAATACAGCCTGAGGCTCAATGAAAGCATTAGCTACTTATTTGTTGAATAAATTAATGTTTCATTCAAAAACTGGACACATGAGCCATGATCTACAATATCAGACATGTTGCCTGGTAGGTAGCCCTACTTTTATCATAATCTCCCGTATGACTTTAGAAAAGGGCTTAACTGCTTTAGTTGTAAAGTAAGTAGGTTAGAGTAGAAGTTGTTGATCTTTCCAACAAATTTATAGAACTTACTTCTCTCTCTCTCAGGATTGCTTGAGTGTTAGAGGTTATAACAGAGTGGTTATTCTCCTGAATTAAACTGATTTACCTAAATATGACTACTGTGTTCAGAGATTATTTCTTAAATATAAATATCCGACCTGTTAAAAGGAAGTGGGTTTGTAGAAAAAAAATGGAACTTTCCAAGTGTAGGCTTAGATTTTACTAAATTTGAATGTAAAAAGACCTGCTGCTTTTATCTGATATAAGTAGTGTTAACTTAGACAGTCAAGTGGCAATGTGAAATTTAACATTAGATTCATTCTCTATTCCTATGTTTGACTGAGATAAAAAGATACAAGCATACCATTGGTCCAGGGCCAAGGCCAACTCCTTTTCCATCATATTGAGCAGCAAAGTTCTAGGAGAGAAACAACACTTTACATTAATTTATAATAATTACCAGTCATTCAGTTCATTTTCTCACTTACTTGTTTAAAAGAGAGCATTATTTTAAAAATAACTATTAGTTTAAAAATATCTATTGAACTAACCTCTTAAAAAGCAGGGAGAAATAAAAGTTTATAATTTAGTTCCCTTCTATGTTTCTAAACTTCCCCTACTCCATCTCCATCCCAACCTCTATGCTGAAGTAGGAAACCGTTCTAAACTTTAAAAAGTGACTATGGACTCCTGGTAAATTAAACAGAGACCAAGAGGACAACATTGCATTTCTACCTGATGCTCCTCTTCTCCAAACCAAACAAAATGACTAAGAGACCTTTGGCTTGCTGGAGTTTCAAAAAGGATATAAAGAGTTTTCAAGTTTAGAGAAAAATTAAATTAAAATGCCCCTTGGAAGATTAAACTTTTTAAAAATAGTTCATAGTAATAACTCTACTGTTAAAGATCTCTCTTATAGTGGTAGATCTATTAAGAAGGTGCTTTTTAATGCACTCAGTAGATAAGCAATCATAATAAGATCTTTGGGAGAGAAAGGTCTTATTTTACTGGCATACAGTTGGGTATTAGAATTAGGCTTCTGATTCATAGTGCTAACCAATTAAGCAAATATGTTTTCCTTCCTGCAGTGAGGCCATTTGGCACTCATAACATTGTTAAAGACATAAAGCTAAAAGAAGATATTAATGAAAAAGGGAAATGTACTTTTCTCAAATTAGTTTCAAGCAAATTAAACCTAAAACTGCTTTGTATGTTGGTTCAGCAGACTTCAGGCCAAGGAGAATAAAAAGAGTAGGATGTTTGCAAAATTGTTTAAGATCAGGGATTTCACTTATAATTCATTCTAATCAAACTCTTTAATAATGCAACACCTCTTATTTGTGCTCTACTGATAAAAGATATTACATCCCCAAATTAAATAATGGTCGTGAGGGCTGAAGCTACCTTTACTGAACACAAAGACCAGTCCTGTAATTGACAAGGACTCACAAAGAGAATGGGAAAAGCAGAATTTTGAATGAAGAAGCCAAAGAAATGAAATAAAATACACTAATTTCCACATGGTGGACTCTCCTTAACTACTACTAATAAATTTCACAATAAGTCTTCTTCTGAGGTATAAGAAATTACATTAGCTAAAAGTTACAATATTTGAGACACCTTACCCCACCGAGACCTGGGGGGCCAGGAGGACCTGGTGGACCAGGAGGGCCCGGGATTCCATCATCTCCATCTTTGCCTGGTGGGCCTGGGGGACCCTGATGCAAAAAGTGAATAGTTAGTGTTAGTCAGAACCAGACACATCTATACATGGAAAAGAAGACTTAGGAAAATATGGTCAAATTGCACATTTCAATGTGCAATTGGGATAGAAATTTAACCTGCCACATTTGTCACTGGTTGATATTTATTTATGACATAAGGTCTACTTGAGAATGAGCTTTAGGAACAGATTATAAAGACACAGGACGAGGGAGTTTTCTTAGGGCACTATTTCAGTCATTGAATACTAATTCCTAATGGAGCTCGACTATTCAAATGAAGATCAAAATTATAGCTAAAATTTATGATCCTGTAAATTTCCTATAATTAACAACTAACAATGCTATGTTAGTACTATGTCATAGTACTATGTCTATGGATTGTCTGTTTCTGTGGACTTATTCAGTTGTTCTCTCATGTTATATGTGAACAGTAGATTAATTGTTATGATCATTAATACAGTCATTTTATCGTCATTTTATCACAGGGTAGAGAATCCTGCATATTACCTATCATTAACTATTTATGGTGCCAACATAATTTACTGATAGATTGCATGAGTAAAATATATTAAGTTTACAGCACCTGGTAGATGTAAGACACAGGTATTTATACATTAATGAAAGTACCATATGACTCAAAACCATGCAGTTAGAAAATATTCAAATAAGAATAGCAGGAAGAGGTATGAATACCAAGCCCAACTTGCATATTTTTTAATTGAGACAGAAACATGTTGACTACTATTTCACTGTTACTCCCAGGCTACTTAAGAGATTTTACTTGAAAAGCAAACATAACTTGCTGAAAAAAGGAGCATGTAGTTTTACATAGTTACATTTCCATTATTTATGTGCTAGATGGGTCAATTAAACACAAAGAAAGATAGGCTAAGCAAAGAATATGGTTGTCTATAATAGTTTCAAGTTTTAAAGAAGAGAGGATACGAATATTGATTATATATAATAATGTTCATTTGTCTCTTCTTTAGGGCATTATCTGTTTAAAAGGTGGTGCGATTTCTGGATGCATATCCTTATAAATTGTCAGTGTCTCACAGTTTCTAATATGTAGTCATTCAAATATAAGCCAAAGACTCTCAATAGTTCAAAAATTACACACCCTTTCTCCACGTGGTCCTCTATCTCCGGTTGGACCCTACAAGGAAGATACAAATAGCATAACAGTAAATGTCCAAGCAATTTCCAGCAAATGAGCAAAGAAAGCACTCTTGATAATAATTGTTGGTAAGACTGACATGACCATGATGTAAAGAGAGTAGCTGTAAAAACGGCACAATGCAAGAGATAGTAGTGTATTTTTAAATTATAATTACATGTGCTTTTTTTTTTTAATAGGGAGATTGGAAGCTCTATCTCCAGTCATTATAGCAATATTAGTACTATTTTTAGAAAGATGACTTCTGCAGTTAAAAGCACCATTTTGTTACATCATTAACAGCGTATTTATATAGTCAGATGTCTTTAAAATAAACTTTCATTTACTACACATAATTAACATAATATTCATTCTATCTTGAGAATAAAAACAATTTTTTTTCTTTAGCGTGTAAATCACCATCTTGTATAATGTAGGTATAATGAGAGATAATTTCTGGCAGATAATAAAGCTTTGTAATCTTAGACATCAAAACCACTTCATATTATGGCTCAACTAATACATATTCATGTAAGCAAAAACTTGACAAATTATTTTCCTTCTATAATCTACTATATTATTTTCCTTCTATAATCTACTATAAATTTAGATAAATTATAAGTTATCACTAATATTTTCAGATATTGTAGAGAAGTATTCAATTCTTACCTTCCTTGGAGTTGCCTGGGAAAGAAAAAGCAAAAGATTATTATTATGAAATTGTATTTATATACAATATATGCATTATTTTAAATGGTTCCCAATTCAGTGTTCCATATTAGTATACAATAGACTGCATTACACTGTGCTTTACTACATAATAAAATTTCAAAATACAATAAAAATTTTACTAATATTTTATGTAAAAACAAAATATATACTTATCGGTAATTATACCTCCAATTCAATCCATGAGCTAAGAGTTTGTTCATAATACTCTTTCAAGTGATTCCAAGAGAGACATGAATGTCTTTGTAGTACAGAGTAGCTGATACTAAAATCAAGTTACCACTGGATTATTTACTCTATTTCTTATGGGTGTTTTTTCTTCTGAGGGCAGTCTTTCCTCAGTAGTCCTGCCCCATTTCAGAAATTGGGGGTGGATACTTTCTAAGGCAGCCAGAAAGGTTTTGACTATCATAACTCTTGGTTTTCTTGGTAATTCAGGATGGACAATAGCAAGGCAGCCTCTCCTTCCTTTCTCAGAGAAGGTATTACTGTGGCTAAGGAAATCAAAATATAAAAAAAAAATCTGAAAATTATTTTACTCACCTCTTGTAAAGCTGTAGAAGGGGAAAGTAGGAAATAATTATTAGTATAATTTTCTTGATCAATAGCAGTGATTAACAAGTAGAGTTTTTTTATAGAATTGACTTACCTATTTAACATCAATTATATTTGTATTAAGAATATTCGAATGACTTGGAAATTATGCAGGTCAAAAGTATGGCAAGGATCAGCAGGGTGATTTGTTTGCAAGATTAATATGTAAATATATTTTTAATTAAATTGTTAATTACTATTTCATAAATATTGTGAAATATTAATGTGTCTGAAGGATACTTCTAACATTTAGCAATTAAGCTGATAAATTGCACAGGTGGGTTACTGAGTGTGAGCAAGACCAGCAAATTGATGAGGAAATACTTTATAGTTGAGATAATTTTGATACTTAAAAATCTAAAAAGGGAAAATTTAGAAAAGTTACCAAAAATAGATTTTGTTTTCCAGAAAACATGAAAGTTACCTAGTACTTCATTGAGGTTGTATTATTTTTAATGTCCGCTTTCAAAAGGACACATTTCAAAAGAACATAATTTGAAAATTAGTCACTATGAAATGGATTCATTTGGACATTTGAAATTTTGTTTTAAATTGGTTCACCTAAATTAGGTGAGGTCATTTTACCAATACATATCACTTTTGTCCCTGAAAAGGAATTGCTCTTTGTAAATGGAAAAGCTGTGCATTAAAGATCTTGAAAAATAATGGGAAACACACACTAAAGTAATATCCTCCCCCCTTGCCATAATTGCTGTAAGTTCTTAAGGAATAAATTCCTCTCCTACGGTATAAAAATTACAGGTTAACACAGTATGTAAGTGTGGCCAAGCTGGCAGCAAGGTGAATCACCCCCACCCCCAAAATGCTTTAATTAGGTGGCCAAGAAGTGTGTCATTTGGAGTGAGAACATCTGTTGCAATAGTCACATTTCAGGAGGGTGGACCACATCCAGCACTGACATTTAAGGGCAATTTATGAGAATTACTTTTAAATTAGGAAAATGATATGTTTACTTCATTGTGTCCATCAGTAGGAAGAATAATTATGCCTGGATTTGATTAGCTGAAGTCCTTATGATTTTGGAAATTTGCCTTTTAATTACTCAGACTGAGCCATTTTGAAGAATGGGTATTTGGTAACTTTTATTCTAAACCATGGTTGGCTGTTGATTGGAAGGTGAGTTGTCTCTTATTCTTTTCAAAATTCATGTTTTTTCTAGGAACCAATTCTTGCCATCCATTCTCATCTCTTGGCCATGTAAAGTTGTTTAAAAAAATTAGCCCTTGGACATCCACAGTGTATATACTGAAAATGGATGAAGAAAGAAAAACACATAGGGAGAAATGCATCTGTCATGATACAATGGTAGACATGTGGCATGTGGGTGGAGCAAATAGTTTGGCATATGGGTGTGGCCAAGCATCTCTCATAACCATCAAGTCAGTGTCTTTGGTAATTAGGCAACCTTCTTAGAGCCAAAAAAAAAAAAAAAAAAAAAGATTTTCTCCATTTTATCTTGACATAAAAATGGGGCCTCAAAACCTACAATTGGAAGGTGGTCTTAAGAGTCCCTCCATTTTGGATAAGGCACATTTTTACTTGCCCAAGGTCACCTGATAAATTAGTGGCAAAGCCATGAGAAAGACCCTTGTCATTTAAGTCCCATCTCACTGTCGATATTTCCTAACTGGCTGCATTAAGAATATCTGATTGTCACTGGGAATATATTGTGGCGGTAACCTAAGCTCCCACAAAAGGCAGAGCAGCTTATTGTTAAATGTTACCATTTCCACGAATGGATAATGATCGGAGAAGCCACTTTTATTTTTCAGACTATATCCAATTCAATAGCATCCATTTTCTTCCTAAGGTACAATGACTCGGTATGGATAATGGCCTTAATCAGACATGCAAACCTGTGTCATCTTTAATGGGGATTCTTTTCGCCTCCAGGCTTGAACCTCTGTGCTTCCATTGGCCTCCCTGCAGAGGGCGCCTTAGAGTCATCAGCACTTGCGAGACGGGTCCAACTACGCCCAGCAGAGAAAAACCCGCGGGGGGGCTGAGTTTTGCGTTACTAACTTAAAGGGGTTCGAAACTAGGCCTCACGTTTCACAAGCTAGACTCCCGGTCAGTCATGAGGCCTGTGACGCCTATACCCTTCACCTCCTTCAGCGCGACAGTTGTTAGTATCTTATGCTTCAGGAGGACTTAAGTTCCCTTTGATCTTATCGCAGCTTCCAGATCGATTTAGCTGCCTCACTCCTAGTCAAGAGAAAAGTTTCCTCGCTGTTGGCGAGAGTTGAGCCTTTCATGTTTTCATTTCTAAAGTAATTTCCATGCTTCTTATCAACACCAGCGTATCCCACATGCCAAGGAGCCTTCCCTCCAAACTGCACTTAGAGCAGGTTTAGTTTTTCCTTTTTCAGATCAGGGTACCCATCCTTTAACCTCTCTCTCCCCGCCGGCCCCAAACAAGCTGAAGGCACTTACATTGGCATGTTGCTAGGCACGAAGTTACTGCAAGCAGCAACAAAGTCCGCGTATCCACAAAGCTGAGCATGTCTACCACTTAGACATGCAGACTCCTTGTGTCGCAGAGCCCCTGGGGTACCGGCAGAGGTATCACCTGGCGGGCGCAGGCATGCAGTCGCGGCCAGCACCTCCAACTTAGCCGAAACCTCCTGCTGCCTTGGTGCTAAAATAATAAAGCCCGGATCTGCCCTATTTATACGGCCAAAGTTTCCCTGGCCTGAGGGTGCCTCCAAAACCGTCTCCACCAATGGGAGAGCTGGGACTGGGGGCCCGGGGCGGCCACAGCTGGGAGGAGACTGCGGGGGCGCAGAGGAGGGAGCAAAGGGGGGAGGGACGTGGCCACGAAGCTGGCTTCTTAAATTGGTTCCATTCTTTTTGAGGACGTGGACACTTTTGAGGCTTTCAAGGGGGAAACTCTGACTCGCTGTCTGCATACCTCCGCCCTCCCCGTCACCCCGCCCTCCCTGCCCGTTCCAAGTTTGGAAACACTTTTGGACACGTCGGAGCGCTCCACAGATACAGACAGGGGCCTTTTGCAGACGTTGGGGCCACCGGGCAATGGTAGAGGGGACTGGAGATCGGAGATCAAAGCGGGAGCTGTCCAGTCCTGCCTCACCTGGTGCCCTGCGGGCCACCGGCAGGTGGACAGGGCGTGGGGAGGGGCGCGAAGGGAGCAGGCGAACTGGGTAGCTGGGAGCGCAGACTAGACAACGTGGCGCAACCCGCCGCCCTACCCCTCTCTTTTCATCACGCCCCTTCCAGCCCCCCGTCCAGCTTTTTTTCCAGCTTTGGGACTTGTGAGCCTACTTTTTCAGCAGTAACGCTCTTTTGCTCTTCTGGCTCTGGAAGAGTTTGAGAGGAGGTTTCTTTCTAATGAGGGTTGGGTCAGAGTCTGAGAGCTGCTACTGGTGGGTGGGTGGGGTGGGCAGAGGCTAGTGGCCATGTGGCACCCAGTACCAAGGAAACTAAGCTTTGTGCATACCAGGGACTCGATCAAGCTTTAGCAGCCTTTCCACCTCCTGACTGCCCCAGGCAGAGGCTGATTCCAAACCAGTTCTGGGGGGACTGACTAGTCCTGCAAAATAATGAAAATCGACCTACCAGATCACCTCCCTCACACCATCTCTGCAACTTAGAATCTGCTCTCCCCCTTTCAGGTTGCCAGCATTCCTCTCCCAATCCCCTCCCTAGAGCTCTTGTTTGGATTTACCAGCTCCAGCCTGAGTCTGGATTTAGAAAACTTTCCCAAGAGCCCCTCAAATCCCACTTCACCTCACTGCTTATTCAATGCGCCCACTTTCATACTATGCCACCTTACTGTTTTAACCCTAGCTTGTCTTCACCCTTTGGGGAAACACCTCATTCCTTATAGAGAGGCTTCTAATTCAAGTTTGGAATACAGACTTCTCTGGCAACGACTCAAGCAGGGTCCCCATCAAGGTGATATTAACGCTCCCCAACATCTAACTTCCTTTTCTCCTTTCTACTATCTGCTTCCCACTTGGGAGAACAGGAGCTGGGAGCTTAACCCTGAGACATTGGGAGTGAGAAGAGCTCCAAGACCCGTGAATTACTGTGCATGGTTCTTGTCCTAAACCCTCTTGAGACGTCTCTTCCTGTCCAGAGGTCCAGAGGAAAGGCCCATCTCAGGGTGCACCTCTGTTTGCCAGCACCCCCATGGTACAAAGGGTGTTTTCTGTCAACTTTGGCTCCACAAAACTGAACCAAATGGATGTAGTTCCTTCTTAATCTTTTTTTCTTTCTTATCCTCCTCTCTGCTCTTTCTTCTTCTGTACATTAAGGAAGATTTTCTGCCTAAGTTAACTCCACAGCAATGCTATCAACCAAAATGAATTGAATATTCTTAAATTGCTTGCCTCCTTTAAGCTTAAAAAACAGAGAGAAACATTAACAGAAATAAGAGAAAAAGCAAAACTATAATCTTCTTTCATTCTAATCAAGGACACAGACTTGGGAGGTAACTCTGGGAGTCTTTTTGAAATAACTTGGAGTGAAGGAATTTGAAAGGGTGTCTGGTCACGTCTGGGAGAGTGTTCCCAAGGAGGAATTTACAGTTGAATTTGATCCTTTATAAACTATAGAACATTTTTTTGGACATGCAATTATAACTTCCCTTTTAGTATAAAAACTCTTCAGCTGGTTTTTGAGAATTAGAGAAATGTTAAGTTCAAACACATATTTATAAACTTAAAGGAAAAACATCACTAGAGAAATGTTAATTCAAACACATATTTATAAACTTGAAGGAAAAGCATTGCTGCAGAGTGAACTGATAACTTGAAAAGCATTCCTGGAAACTGATGCAAGTACCAAATGCTGCCGCTTGCTAGCTCCCCGCCCTGCTGATGTGGCAGGGCTTGAAGCAGGCAGTCTCAGCATTTGATGGGAGGCCCCGATCTAGAGGAAACAATGCACTTGAAGAAAAGTGAAGTGGATTTTTTCTGTTTTCACTGGGAGGCAGGTTCCAGTTCCAGCAATTTTACACATTGTTTTGCTCTTCTCTTTCTCTTGCTCATTGGGGGAAGATAATTAAGCAAATATTTGTGCTCTGGGAGGGATTCTTTAATACCTAATTTAGATCTCTGTTAAGTAGTTTGTGCTTCACTCAATCAAGGAGAAGCTTTTGGTGTGGATGGGGTGGAGCCGGAAGAGAGCTGACCCAAAGCCTAAAGGGAG
>NW_004567106.1:10208084-10267944 GCF_000260355.1 Condylura cristata | reverse complement strand
GGGGGTTGAAGGGGGGCTGGGGTAGGTAGTAGACTGAGTTGGAGAATAAAGGAGTAACAGAGTAGAGTGGTGAATGGCTTCAAGGTTGAGACTAGAGGAGAGAGGGGATGGATGGATGGATGGAGGGAGGCAGAGAAAAATTAACCCTTACATTTTGTTGCCACACAGTTAATAATTGGGTTCCTATCCTAAATCATTGCTGAAAAAAATCTTCAGTTCCCTACATACCTCAAAGTATCTCAAGAGAATGGTTGAGACTCTGACTAAAAAAGGAATGTAGAACAGTTTGATAAGCTCATGCTGTCTTATACTTCCACTTTTTTTTTTTTTGATTGAGGTAAGCATCTGACTGACAGCTCCTTTCAAATACTTACTTAGGATCTACTCTGTGGAAAGCACCAAAATACTACACCATCTCATTCTAGTTTTAATTCTAACTGAGTTGATTGTCAAACAATGGCTAAGAAGGTATTAACTGATAATTAAGTTGGCTGCTGAAAAGGTTTGAGGACTTACTTCTCTCTATGATATTTGGGAGGCTTGGAGATACAGTGTATCAATGAGGTTATTCAGATTATTTAAACGTGACCAGCTATATAGTCATTTGTGAAATGTTTAGCATTGTGCCAGGCACTGTACTCGTTGATGGGTACATAATTATTCAAATAGAATAACATAGCCATGGCCTTCAGGAAATGATACTGTGTCAGAGGAGAGAGAAGACTGCTGGGAGTACTGTGATGGGGAGCATTGGCTGCTAATGTTTTTGCAGGAGGATTTGAGCTGGGGACCCAATCCAAATTTAGCTGAATGGAATTAAGGCAAACTTCCTGGAGGTGCAACACATGCAAACCTTGAATATGAATGTGATTAAAAAGACATGAGGGGCCCTCCCTGGTGGCGCAGTGGGTTAAAGCACAGCACTGAGAATTTAAAGGCCACTTCCGCATGAGTTCGATTCCCGCCTGCCCCGGAGGTGACCACATGGCGTGGCAGACCTCTCCTGACCCGCCTGCTGCTCCCCTCAGCAGTGTACTTCGTCGATCTGCCTGTTCTGCTCCCCACACTGTCTCTGGTGAAGCCTCTCACCATCCCTGAGCCTCTGACCTGCACCCCAGCTCTGTGTGCACAAATAAATCCTTAAAAAAAAAAAAGGGAAAAAAAAAAAAAAGACATGAGGAGGCCCTCCCTGGTGGTGCAGCAGGTTAAAGCACTGCACTAAGAAGCTTAAGCCACTTTCACATGAGTTCAATCCCCGCCTGCCCCAGGAGATCCACATGGCGCGGCAGACCTCTCCTGACCTGCCCGCTGCTCCCCTCAGCAGTGTATTTCGTCGATCTGCCTGTTCTGCTCCCCACTCTGTCCCTGGTGAATCCTCTCACCCTCCGCATCTCCGGCCTGTACCCCAGTTCTGTATGAATAAATAAATAAATCTTTTTTAAAAAAAAAGACATGAGGAAGAGAGCCAGGCACAGATTTTAGAAAATCTGATACATCTGAGGAATGAAAGCATGGCACCATGGTGGCTTGATAGAAAGGAGGACAATAGAGAAAGGAGCTAAAGATAAAATTGGTGGATTTAGCAGGAACCACATCAAACAGGACCTTTAAGGCTGCATTCTGGTGTTTGTCTTTTCTTAGCTGTGCTACAAGGATTGTTTAGATGATTTTCACTGGAGAAATTCTGTAATGAGAGAGAGAGCTTTTAAAATTATATTTTGGCTGCAGTAAAGAGAAATGATCAGAAGAGGAGCACTGCAGAGACTGTAATAAGTAAGGAGGCTGTAGTACTGACTCCAAAAGGAAATGCTGGGGAAAGGCTTGAACTGGGGTCTTGCCTGTACAGTTGGAGAGAAGTGGGTGGGAAGTTCATGAATTTGAGAAATATTTTGGAAGTGAATAAAGGGTTGATGTTTGGTTGTGGGGAGATGGAGGAAGGGAGAACTTGAAGAGCATCACCTGGTGTCTGGCTGTAGCATCTGGCTGCCTGGAGGAATCATCCATGTCCTGTAAGTTGGGAACATTTAAGGAAGGGAAAGGCTTTGACTGGAGGAAGGGAAGATAAAGAGGTCTAATCTGGGTGTTGGGGGATTGTGGACCATTCAAGTTGATAGGTCTAGATAATTAGACATTTATTCCTCAAGTCCAAAACTAATACTTGGTGTAGATTTATGGAAAAGGAAGGAGTCATCTGATGACTGATGCCATATGAATGGATGAAATCCCTTAAGTTGTATGTGTGAATGAAGATGGACCATATCAAAGCCTAGCATAAAATGCTGAAGAGTTCAGCATGGGAGCATTGGACAGAAGAGGAAAAACATCTAGGTGACTAAAAAGGAGCAGTATGGCAGAAAACCACAATGCTACATATATCATACGGCAAAGGAGCAAGTTGTCTGGGAGTGGGGGGAGGAGAGTATAGAGTTTTGGATGCTAAGAACATTCATGTTTTTCTGAGAGTTCAAGTAAATGCTGACGAGATTTAAATAAATGAGCAATTCACAGGCCATTGGTAAACTTGGTGGGGGTGGTTTTAGGAATAAACTCTATTCCACTGAGAGAAAGTGGAAGAGTAGTAGGTGAGTTAATAAGCACATCTAGAGGAATTTTAATTATAGAATTTTAATTATAGGAGATAGCTGAGGTATAGTTTAAGGGTGGTGATAGGAGTAATATGGAAGGCAGCATGCATGTATGAATAATACCATTTGAAGCAGATGTTTAATCTCAACACTAGGACCCATTTTAACATCTTCCATCGAAATATTCTTTTCCTTTTTTAAGTTTCCTATGTTAAACCCTTCTTAGTTGCTTTTTAGTATTAAAGCAGGTAGAACTTACGTGCTTTCGGGTTTGTTTTTTTTAACTTGGTAGTGATTTATCTTTTTTTTTTTTTTAAAGAAGTTTCCTTTCAAATGTGTAGACAGAATCAATTTTTCTCAGTTTATGAATTCCAGTTTAATTTGGAGGATTAATCTGCGATTCAGTATCCCATTTTTCAAGATTAGAAATATGAAAGTAAACAACCACTTTTTAACTTATGTATGACAGAGTATTTTGGCATACAAATCTTATGGAGATAGTTATTCTATGGTATCATTTTATTGATTATTCTAAGCCTTTAAGCTTTTCAATTAAGACTACCTTTCTTTTTGAGAAGATGCTGATTACATTTCTTCAGCTACTTCCAAATTTATCCTTAAATTAAAGGGCAGCACAATAATGATATAATCCAAAACTCCACTCTGGCTTATTAGAACTTTGTTTGGCTTGGTTTCAAGACTCATACTTCCCAGTTTTTTTCCCAATAGATAGAAGAAACTGGGAGACTTTTATTCTGTTGCCAGACACTTTCCAGGTGTTGACAATTGATTTCACATATAAATTTCAATCAAGATCGATTCTGTTTTGTTTCTATATTGCACATAGAAAAATAATCATAAAAATGATATGTGATCCCATGTTTAGAATTTACATTTCATCATTTAAAAATAAGTAGTGGGTTAAATGAATGGTCTACCTGACAGTAGAGTTTAAAATTCGATTTTGACCTTTGGAATTGTCTACTTGCACGGGCAACCTACCAGTTAGTAATGTGATATCACATCTTCACACTTTAGGAATTTTACAGAAATTATCTCAAACATCTAACAATTATCTAAATAGTGGGGGGTATATTTTATTATTTCCAAATTTTACAGAATAAAAAGCTGAGGCTTAGAGAGTTGAAGTATTTTGTCTATGCTTCCCAGGTATTTTAGAATGGTATATGTACATTTCTGGAATGCCTGATACTTTTTTTTTTAAGATTTATTTATTTATGCATACAGAACTGGGGTACAGACCTGAGATGCATGGGCAGTGAGAGAACTCACCAGAGACAGAGTGGGGAGCAGAACATGCAGATAAACGAAGAGAGCAGTGGGCCAGACAGGAGAAGTCTGCTGAGCCATCTGGATCACCTCCGGGTCTGGGATCGAACTAGCACTAAGGCGCCTGCAGCTCGCTTGCAGTGCTGCCTCCTAATCCATTGTGCCACCAGGGAGGGCCTGCCTGATACCTTTAATAGTAGTATATGTGTATAATATATGTGTGTGTGTACATATGCACACATAAAATTAGCATATTATATATTATACTATATATTATATCACAGTGATAATTTATTAATATTTGAAGGAGTTTATTCACTGGTTGGTTTCACTTAGTGGTCTTTAATAGCAGAGATAATTTCTATTTTATTCACACCTCCAACCAGATTCCAGAATAGTGTCTGCTGAATAAAAGAAGGCAACAATATTTAATGAATAAATGATTTGGAAAGTCTTCTGCAAATCAATGATTCTTAGAGTGTGGTCCCTGAATAAGTAATATTAGTGTCACTTTAGAACTTGTTAGAAAAGCAAATTACATGCTCCTTCTCAGACCTACTGAATCAGAAATTCCATAGCAATAATCTGTGTTTAACAGCTCTCTAGGTGATTTTGATCATGTTACAGTTTGAAATCACCATTATTAAGGAATGTGGCCATTATGATTAAACTTGAATTTGATACACTGAAATCTAACAACATGGAGAACAGATCTGTGAATGCTGAAAAAGTATCAGATTTCATTTAAAAGATGTTAACTCCTCTCTAGTTTCCTGACTGAAAAGCCTACTTCCATATTAATTTCTATTCTCTCTCTAATTATGTTGATTTACTACCACCCCACCCCCGCCCGCCCTCCTTGAGTCTTCTTGGCTTAAGGGGTTGGCAGCTAGGTGGTCAGAAAGGCTATCAATTATTCTGATAGAGTTTGTAATATCAAGAGAAGATTAGCTGTAATACTTTTTTGCTGATCCAAAATTCTACTTAGGTTATTTGGGCAACATACTAGTTACAGTAGGAAAATATGTGACAAAGAGTATATTAACTCTTCAACAGTACTGAGTGTGATTGGCCTAATGGTTAGAACTTGGTGCTAATGAAATCTGGACTGTAAGCCTCAGTTCCTCTGTGGACCAATTAACTCCCTGCTGTCACCAGTACCCCAGAATTCAACACTCTGTGGACCTGGCTGCAACTCCCTCGGTAATTAAAAGGATCAGGTGAGGCAGAAAAGATTCATGGTTTACTGCAAGTCCATTACTCATTCTAGAAAATGCCCCCAAAGGTCTACATGATGTTTTGAAGCATTTTATTTCTATATTGACATTACAGACACATGCTTCTATTCCCAGTAGTTCTCATGTCACATATTGCTACTTGAATAAAAATGGCACTTTAGGGCCTTAAAAAATGGCCTTTCCTTCTGAAGCACCCAGGAGAGTAAGCAAGAGAATAGATCTTCTATTTAGAACTTCAGGATGTGCAAGATGTTGGACTATAACAATCACAGAAGACATTGTTTCTGTCTGTGAATCCCTACTGGGTTTTCTGATAGGGCTCTTCTTTCACAACTGTGACCACATATGCACACTGCAGATCCTGTGTTTCCCAGACTTTGGAAACTGGCCCTGTCCTTGTGTAAGATGAATTTAAGAAGCACTAATTCTACTATTATCTAATTGCCATGTATTGGATTTGACTTTGTGGCACTATTCTTTTTGCTGGCCTTCCCATTTCTAAACCTCCATCTAAATTTTATGCTAATTCTTTCAACATAACTTGTATTTTCACTTCTTTCACTTGAGTTCTTCTGTCAAGAATGTGCCTGTTCCCACTATAATCAGCTTTACTCTGTTTAATCTGCAGTTCATTCATGCACTCAACAACTCTACTGGTGTTTATGCAAGGCACAGTGCTGAAAACTGGGCCTTCACTGTGATCTTGACAACTCAACTTTTATAGTCCTTTCCCGACATCCTTGAGCCTGGGGTCCTGTTCCTGACCTACATCACTGTATCTCTACGTTCATTTCAGTTACTGTTGCAGATCCGTCTGCCTGGATCATCAGTAGCATGTCCACTTAGCTCCATGTTCCAGTACCTGTTGAAACACCTTTATTCCTTCTTGAAGGACTTCACACATAGCAGTCTGGCTTGGCCCAGCACAAGCTAGTTCTCTCCCTGAGTTCCCTATTTCTGACTTCCAATGATTGCTGCTTGCAGCTGAGTCTATTTTTGTTGTTGCTGCTCTCAATCTCTACTTCTTTCTCAAAACATCTATCTGAGAGAAGAGCATGGGCTTTTCCCATTCCTATAACCATATCTTGTTTTGAGTCATAAACTCAACAAATAATGGAGTCATAATTTTGTGCCAGATCCAGATATGGGGAGAGACATAGGGATACAATATAGACTCCAATCTCTGTAAATAGTCATCAGTATAGCATTTCCTCAGATGTGAGGGTTAGGAGATCTCAGTTAAGCTACTTAAAAGTTGGGGGGGGGGGCGGTAGAGCTCCCTGGTGGCACAGTGGGTTAAAGCACAGCACTGAGAAGATTAAGCCACTTCCGCATGAGTTCAATCCCCACCTGCCCCAGAGGTGACCACATGGCACCACATGGCGAGCCAGACCTCTCCTGACCCGCCCGCTGCTCCCCTCAGCAGTGTACTTCGTTGATCTGCCTGTTCTGCTCCCCACTCTGTTTCTGGTGAATCTTCTCACCCTCCACATCTCTGGCCTGTACCCCAGTTCTGTATGAATAAATAAATCTTTTAAAAAAAAAGTTTAAGGGGGGAAATAAAGTTATTAGAGTGACTAAATGCAAAACAAACCCTTTTGCATTTTTTACTGTCTCTAAAGTAGAAACACTCAAGACAATCTGCAAAATAAGTAATACCATTGACATTTTTCACATCTTAAATGATTAATAATGGTTATAGTACAATTGCTTTCACTTACTATTTTTTGCTCACTAGAACTTTCTCAGTGTCTTCTCTTCTGCCATTTCAATGAAATGCCCATAACTTTGTTTTACCTTACTGAAGATGATAAGCATGTGAAAGGAGTTTTCCCTTGTATCTGGTTCTCCACCCAAATATACGTTGCGTTTCTAACTTCATGATTTGGAATTGTTGACTCCTCATCCACATTCCCAGAGATACCTCCCCAAAGCACATGCCATCAGGCCCTTCTTACATAAAAATCACTTGCCTTCTTCCTTGCAGCTGTGGGAATGCCATTTTAAGGTCCTGGCTTATGTCTCCTTTGATTCCCTTATTTCCTAAAGCCGCAAGGCAAAAACTTCTGTTATTGCCATGCCATCTGCTTTCCTTTCCCTTTTTTATTCCCAATACTCAATTTTTTTTCTAATTATCCCCAATAGAATGGATTCATAATTCTTATATATTGGAACTAAAATTCTCATGGTTGGGAAAATATGCAAAGCTAAATTTACATACAGTAAAATCCCTGGTTTGCTAAATTTGAAATAGGGGTAATTTACTAATGGGGACATTAGCTCATTAAGACAAAGATATTTTGCATTTGCACAGTGAAAAATGTATTAACAAGATCTAAGTAAGTGTATAGAAGGATTAAAGGATAAGAAATAACTCATTCTGCTTGGGAACATTGGGCAGAGTTGCTGGGGAAGGGAACATTGACTCTGCATCTTAGAGGAATTCACCAGGCAGAAAGGAGAGGAAAATCCTTCTGAGAGAGACAGTACATGTGCAGAGCAGGTAACATTTATCATTACTTGTAGTTCAAAATTTAATGTTATAGGTAAGTCTCCCACTAGAATAGTGCTTTTTTTCAGGATGATTTTGCCCCCAAAAGACTTGGATACTTTTGACTGTTACAACTGGAGAGGGACAATGTGCTATTGGCATCTAGAGCACAGACAGGAGGGATACTACAACTTACAAGACAGATCCCATGACATATAATTACCCACTCAGTTGTCAATATTGCCACTGCTGCAAGTCCCCTGAGGGTTGGGATCTAGCCTGTCTTATTCACTACTGCATCAATAGTACTTAACATGTTTTGAAGCAGTGCTGGTATTTATTGAACATTTGTTGAATGAGTAGAGATATGAAGGAGAAGAGAAAATGTTTGGGGAAGAGGAATATATATATATGTCCTGAGTTACAAGTTAGGGTATAATTGTCAGTAGAAAAAATAAGGTTATTGAAAGAAAAAAGTATGAAGAACAACTTGTGTCATATTAAGGAGTCTTCCTTTAAAATATAGTCCATGTAGAATCACTGGAGGTCTTTAAGCAGGATAATGATACCATCTGATTTATATTTTAGTAATATAACTAAGTAACAATTGAAAGCAAACAGTGCCCAAAACCCGGGCATTACTTAGAAAGGCACTGTCATAATGCAGATGAGGGATTATGAAAGCCTACTTTAAGTCTGAGGCAGTGAAAATAGAGAGGAATGGATGGTTTTGAGTGAGTTTAGGATATAGAATTGATAGAACTTGGAGATCACTTAGATTTGGAAAATGGAAAAGAATTAAGAGGAATTATTTTTGCTTTGGTCAGCTAAGTAGATATTGATGTTATATATTTGGAATGAAGGAGAGTGGAGGAGAAATAGGGTGTGTGTGTGTGTGTATGTGACTTCGTCTTACAGTATCATTAAGGCATTAACTTAAGTCACTATACTTAACAAACTTTTAACCAGTAGCCCATTGCAAGATAAATCATTTCAGTCATTAAGAAGCTGACCTATTCGTAGCAGCACTATTCACAATAATAAGCAGGTAGAAACACCCAGAATTTCCATCAATGGATGCATAGATAACCAAATTTGGTATATCCATACAATGGAACTGGATTCAAATATAGAAAGAAATGAATATGATAAGAGCCATTTACAACAAGCTCATAGCTAATATCATTTTTAATAATGAAAGAAAAGACTGAAAGCCTTTCCCCTAAGATCTGGTACAAAGATGTTCACGCTTACCACCACTATTCAATATAGTATTTGAAGATCTAGTTAGAGCAATTAGGCAAGAGGAAAATAAAGGAATTAATATTGGGAAAGAAGAAGTGACGCTATCATTATTTGCAGATGACATGATCATATACATAGAGAACCCTAAAGACTATGTGGAAAAATTAATTGTAGCAATTAATCAGTTTAACAAAATGACAAGGAATAAAATCAACACACATAAATCAATTTCCTTCTCACATACAAACAATAAGCTAGAAAAGCAAAAAATGATACCATTTACTATTATACAAAAAACCCACCTAGGAATAAACCTAACAAAGGAGGCAAAGACTGCTAAAACTATAACACACTGTCAAAAGAAAGAGAAGAAGACACAAAGAAATAGAAAAATATTCCCTGCTCTTGGGTTGGAAGAATCAACACTGTGAAAATGGCCATCCAACCCAAAGCAATATATAGATTCAATGTAATCTCAATAAAAAAATCAGTGGCATTTCTCAAAGAACTGGAGCAAATACTACTAAAATTCTGGTGGAATCACAAAAGATCCCAAATAGCAAAAGCAATCTAGACAAAGATGAGCTAGAATGGAGATATCAATTTCTGGACTTCAAACTATACTTTAAAGCCATTATAAGTAAAATAGTATGGTAGTGAAACAGAAACAGACCAATGGAACAAACTTAAGAACCCAGAAAGAAATATACCTACACCTATATGGACAGTTAAGTTATGACAAAGGAGCCAAAAATATACACTGCAACAAGGATAGCCTCTAAAATAAACGGTGTTTGGAAAACTGGATGCAAAAGAATGAAACTAGGCCATGATCTCATTCCATACACAAAAGTCAATTCAAAGACTTGAATTTATAACCTGGAAACACAAACTACATGAAGGAAACATAGGCAAAAGATTTCATGGCATAAACTCTAGTAATACCTTTAGAAATTCAGCCCTAGGAGCAAGGAAAACAAAAGAGAACATAAATAGCTGGACTACATCAAAACGAAAAGCTCCGTAAAGTGAAAGCAACCATAACTAAAATGAAAGGAACCTGTGCTCACTTCAGCAGCACCTATGCTAAAATGAAAAGATACCCAACTGCACCGGAAAAATACCTGCACACCACACATCTGACAAAGGATTAATATAAAGATCTACAAAACACTCATAAAACAAAGTACTCATAAAATTCTACAAAAATCAAGCAAATAGCCCAATTAAAAAATGGGCAAAAGATCTAAACAGATTCTTCCCCAAAGAAGACATTCAAACAGTCAACAGGCACTGGAACAAATGTCCACAATCACTTACTATTATCAAAATGCAAATTAAGACCAGAATGCAATACCATCTAACACCTGTGAAACTGACCCATATGGTAAAGTCCAGAAACAACAGGAGCTGTTGAGGATGTGGAGAAAAGGGAACACTCACTGTTGGTGGGTATGCAAATTAGTCTAGCCCTTAAGGAAAATAGTACGAACAGTCTCAAACCATTAAAAATGGATCTGCCGCTTTTCCGCCCGTTCCCCCCTCACCTCCCTCCCCACCTGCGCCGCTCCAGCTGCACCACGGTCGCTCCGAGCTCCAGGCTCCTGCTAAGCTGCTCCTGCTAAGCTAGCGCTGCCGTGGTCTCCCTGGCGCCGCCATCATGATTATCTACCGGGACCACATCAGACATGATGAGATGTTCTCCGACTTCTACAAGATCCGGGAGGTCGCGGAAGGACTGTGCCTGGAGGTGGAGGGGAAGATGGTCAGTAGGACAGAGGGTAACATTGATGACTCTCTCATTGGTGGAAATGCCTCCGCTGAAGGCCCCGAAGGCGAAGGTACAGAAAGCACAGTAATCACTGGTGTTGACATTGTCATGGACCATCACTTGCAGGAAATCAGCTTCACAAAAGAAGCTTACAAGAAGTACATCGAAGATTATATGAAATCAATTAAAGGCAAACTTGAAGCACAGAGTCCAGAAAGAGTAAAACTTTTTATGACGGGAGCTGCAGAACAAATCAAGCACATCCTTGCTAATTTCAAAAACTACCAGTTCTTTATTGGTGAAAACATGAATACAGATGGTATGGTTGCTCTGCTGGACTACTGTGAGAATAGTGTGACACCATATATGATTTTCTTTATGGATGGTTTAGAAATGGAAAAATGTTAACAAATTTGGCAATTACTTGGATCTATCACCTGTCATCATAACTGGCTGCTGCTTTTCATTCACACAACACCAGGACAGACAAACGGGACTGATGTCATCTTGAGCTCTTCATTTATTTTGACCTTGATTTATTTCGAGTGGAGGCATTGCTTTTAAGAAAAACATGTCTTGTAGGTTGTCTAAAAATAAAATACATTTAAACTCAAAAAAAAAAAAAAAAGGATCTGCCATTTGACCCAGTAATTCCACTCCTCGGCACCAACCCCCCAAATTTCAAAAACACTAATTCAAACTTGTAATTCCCGTATTTATAACACTGCTGTTTACTATCACTAAATTATGGAAAGAACCAAAGTGGATCAAGAATAGGAGGTATGTATACATACACATTGCATATAACTCAGCATTCAAAAAAGATAAACTAATGCCATTTGTGGCAACATGAATGGAGATTAGAGGGATAGATAATGCTATGTAAAGTAAGTCAGAAGGAGAAAGGTAAGTACCAGATGGTGCCACTAGTAGGTGGAATATAAAGTCAATAAACTAATAGAGAAAGACAAACTTAAAACACTAACACTTGATAGCGCACTACAGAACTGAAATACCACAGGAGGGGGTGGGTGGGGCAAAGGTAAGAACAAAGAGGGAAGGAAGCATAATAGTCTATGGTGGTATAATCTGAGTGAGTTGGTGATGGGTATACAATGCTGGTAATACTTGATGGGTTATCCAGATATTCTTTCAATTAAAAATAAATAAATAGAACAGAGTGAACACTTACTATCTATTTTTTTCTCAGAATCTTCCTTTCAAGCTGAAGAAACTGTCTGAATAGAGATGCAGCAGCTCTGAAATTCCATGGCAGATGTGGGGAGCAGAAAAGGACTTAAGAGAACATGTGCTCTATTTGTACAGTCCTGATTGCTATACTTCATGTGAGGCATAATGAAGTTAATCCAGAGACATAAAGTTGTACCATTAATGTCTTTTGATAAATCAATGGCAAAGGTCTGAAATAGTAGAGCTCACCTGAAATTCTTTAACTTTAATCTTTTGCTGCTATAGACTGTATGTCCAAAATATTTGTAGAAAGTAAAGTCAGAAAATTACAGTGATAATTTAAAGAATTTTAATAGAAAAAAAATGTTTTAAGAAAGAATAGTGGAAATTAATGATACAAATTAAAATAGTACAGAACTGAATGCTTTAGATGAATTTCCCAAATATCAAGTGGTCACCACTATGCCAATTGTTAAAAAAAAAAAAAGGATTGCACTATTGTACCATAGAAAACAATAAGAATTTATTTATACCCTTATTTTTTACTATATTTGTATGTATACTTTCGTTTTCTACAACCCTTATCTGATTATAATACCTTTTTAATATGGCAATGAAGAACCAGAATCACCGAATACTTGAGATAGCTCCATCCCTCAATATTGGAAGAGATATTACTTAACCTACCTCCTTCTGAAGTGAATCATTTTCCCATTAATCTAGCAAACATGCATTGAATCATTGGTACTGAGGAGGGAAGGATGCTTAATATGACAATTGCCTTCAAGTCGCTGATAATTTAGTGGAGATGTATGAGAGAAAAACAAAATGTGATGCCGGTCTTTCTGTGGGGAAACCAGAGTGAGAGAACTAATTTTGCTTGAGATTATCAAGGTGATTCCTTAAGAAGAGATGCTAAGGCTTGATAAGTCAAGTTGTCAGCTTGTCATCACAGGAAATAAATAGCAATATGCAAAAGCATGGTGATATGGTGCAATTAAATCATTCATTCATTTATTAAATATTTCTTTTATGCCTACTACATCTCAGGCACCATGAAAGATATTAATAATATAATGTGAAAATTAGATTATTCCTACCCTCATTCTTTCATAGTCTAGCAGAAAAGACAGGCATTACACAAGCTTGCAGGATACATTGATGAGTCATTGGATAGGAAATATGCAGGGTGCTATGGGAATATATGACAGAGGGTTTGATATAACCATGGGAGACAGGGAAGAACTCAGGAAATGACAAACTCAGAACTGGAATGGTCTACCCTGGATTGTGCAGCTTACATAGCACCTGTTTACATCACATAATTTTGGAGGTTGGACAGTCAAGATGCTCACTTATTTTAAAATACCAATATCCCTTCACAGTGGCTTCTCCTTCATGGCCTCATCCAAATCATACTAATTATCTTGCCAGATAATCATCAAATGCCATCACATTGGATTAGGGCCTCAACATTCAATTTTGGGAAGGAATACAAATACTTAGTCCATAACAGATGAGTGCAAATTAGTGAAGAGAGAGGGTGAGGTAGCAGTTGAGTTTATAGAGGTTAGCCAGAGGACAAACATGGAAGGCC
Organism: Condylura cristata; assembly: GCF_000260355.1. Lineage (NCBI taxonomy): Eukaryota > Metazoa > Chordata > Mammalia > Eulipotyphla > Talpidae > Condylura > Condylura cristata. Next base: position 10,254,536 of record NW_004567106.1, on the reverse strand, counting down.
TTGAAAGGCTTCTTAAAGAAGCAGTGAGAATCCACTGAAGAGTATTAAATCCTAATCCAAATTAACTCTAAATTGCATTCTAATTGTAACCCTAACCAGATTTTGCTCAGAAAGATAACCTGTCTGTGGTTTGGAGAAAAAAACTGGAGGGGCGTGTGCAGAACAGGACCCTTTAAGAGACTCTTCCAGATGAAAGACAAATGGCACTGTGTCTGGAATGATAACATTGGGGATGAAGATAGTTTGGTGGATTTGGGATATGAAAACCAGGAAAAGGAATGAAATAAACATGATTTCCATATTTCTGCCTTGTTGTAACATTTCTAAGACAGAGTATCCTGTTGGAAGATGAGATTATTGGTGGATATTGGAGATTTAAAAAATGATAAATTTTCAGCAGTTTGTGTTTGAAATACATATCATTAATTTCCCAAGACTGAAAAACAGGGTTTGCTTATGGTAAGGACTCCACAGAGAAATAAAGTAGGCAATGTCCATACCAGGGAAGACAAAGGTGAACTGTAAGGAGTGAAGAATCATTACGGGATTATCAGTAGGATTTGCCTGCAGTTTGATTAGTATTTGAACAATTATCTTGGCAGAGGGAAGGATAGATCAAAAGGAGTTGATATTGAAGAAAGGCAGTTAAAAATCCATTGTATCATATCACATGGTGGTGGTGACTGGACATGAGAGGAGTATTGCATTTCAAGGAGAGGTTCATAGACTTCATTGACAATATCAAGATTGAGGGAAGAACTGAAAATGATTCCTAGAGTTCCTCTGGAATACTGAATGGATAATGGTATCATTATCAGAGATGGGGAAGTGAGGAAAGGGTGACTTGTGAATTTGAACTTAGACTTGTACATTGTATGTTTGAGATGGTCCAGGACATCTCTTTGCTACTGACCAGCAGACAATTGCCACTAATTTCTGTGACATTACCATTAATAATCTCACTAATGTTGACCTACTTCAGTTTCCCTGTATAACTCCTTGGTCCCTAAAGATGGGCCTCCTCTTCTTTCTGCATGCTATTCTTTTGAGAATACCTTTTATCATGGAGATAAACATACCATCATATAAATGCAAGCCGTTCATTAAAGGTTGACTTTTGGTTTATAAACTCAATATTAGCCTTACATATTCAACTATATCTGGATATATTTTTCTATTAGGATGTTTGCCATTTTCTCAATTCAGCATAATCACATCTACGTTTTCCAAAATTCTTCTGTTAAGTCTTGAATCCTTATCATTTTCTCAAAGTCTCTGTGGGAATGTCCTCATCATACACATACAAAGCTGTGTTCTTCCACAGTGTTCTTCAATATCAACCATGAAATACTGTTTTTCCCTTGTTTCAGTCCCTCTTATATTGCTATCTCTAATTTTCTAGTTAATAAAAAGAAAAGGAAAGGAATTATTAAGATCTTACTATATGCCAGGCAAGCTCAGACTGTATGTAGTGAATTAAGGAGCCAAATATCTAAACCAACAAGCGCCATTGAATCATTGTGGAGAACAATGATCCTGCTAATAAAATTCTTGATATGAGAGATCCTGATGTGGAAACATTTAATTCAAACTATAAGAATCAAGGAAAAGTTGTCAAGAGAAACAAACTCCTAGCTGCATGTTGAAAGATAAAAAGGCATGGCATGATAGATAAGAAACTTAGAGGTAAAAGGAACAGAACAAAGCAGAGTGGTAAAGTTTAGAAAAAGTATGATGTGTTGTCACTTGTAATAAGGGAGATGCAAATTAAAACCACAATGAGATATCACCTCACACAAGTGAGAATGACACATTTTAAAACAGCTAGCAACAACAAATGTTGGTGAGTATGTGGAGAAAAAGGAACTCTCCTGCACTGCTCGTGGGAATGCAAATTAGTACAACCACTATGGAAAACTGTTTGGAGGGTCCTCAAACTGCTAAAAATGGAGCTTCAATTTGACTCAGCAATCTCACTCCTAGGTATCTACCCAAAAGACACAAAGACACTGATTTAAAAACATGCACCCCCATGTTCACTGTTGCTTTATTTACAATAGTAAACACATGGAAATGACCCAAATGCCCAAAAGTAGATGACTGGATTAGAAAGATGCGGTACATATACACAATGGAATATTACTCAACAACCAAAAAAGATAAACACATGCCTTTTGCAGCAACATGGATGGAGCTGGAAATAAGGCTGAAAGAAAAGGAAAAATACGATGCTTTCAATAATAGCAGGAGTATAAAGGTCCAGGAAAGAAAATAATAATAATGATGAATAACTCTATACTAGAGACACTGGTATATGGAATGGGGAATGGGATCAAAAACGGTGAGGGGAGGGAAGTGCACTGGACTATGGTGATGGCACATGGGTGATTCGGCGATGGGAAGCCCACGGGAATTACAGATGGAAAAAGTCACAGAATGACGTAAAAATAAACTTACATATATATATATATATATATTTATATATGTGGCATGTTGAAGTCACCATCCATAGTTACCATGGCTAGAGCACAAATTATGAGGCAGAAAGTGATTGAAAATAGGACCAGGAAGGGACCAAAACAATCAACTTCAGTAAGGAATATATTTGAACCCAGATTTCTGTTCCAAACCTACTGCTGCTGATGCCTCTAGATTCCTCTTCATCTGCTAACATGAATTTGTTTACTATGGAATTTGAAATGAATTTTCAAAGTAGTATTATGCAAATCATTGATCTAGCAATCATAACAATCCCTTGAGGTGGTAGCAAACTTAAGAACTTTCTCAATATCTATCTAACCAAGTTTTGACCTTAAATTTTCTAAACCATGCTGGCAAATGCTTGCTATTTCTCTATCCATTGTGTATTTCTGCCAAAATAAATTCTTATAAAGCTATGATTACCTTTGCACTGATCTAAAGCTTCCATCATCTACCTATTATCTGGTACTAGTAATTATACCTATACCAGCCTCTCTACTTGATATTCTCAAGACTATCCATAATTTGGAACTAGTATATATAAGTGTATAGTGTGTATATATACATATATAATTTTATTTTCTACCACACACACATAAAATGAGCCTTTGTGCTTTGGTCATCTATTACTGACTAACAAACGAGCCCAGATTTAGTGGCTTAAAACACCTAATTATTGATTTATAGATGTGAGCTGAGTTGGATGAACTGGGCAATTATTCTGTCCTAGTTAGTATTGACTGAGATTACTCAGGGTTAAGCTGGTAGCTGTTACAAAGGGCCCAAGATGACTTTGTTCAGATTCAGTATGAGTTGCCTTAACAAAGATGGCAAAAAGGCTGGGTGCAATTGGTCTGTTGACAGACTTCCTACATGTAGGCTCTAGCAGAGTGTTCAGATTTCTTATTAGTCTCCCACAGAGTGTTCTAAGAAACTAAAGCAGACACTTCAAGACTTCTGTCTTAGGCATGGAAATTACATAGTGTCACTTCTACTCCCTTATGTAATCACAAAGAGAAACTCAGTGACTAGTGAGCTTCAGGATGAAACTACACAAGGGTGATGAATTATAACAGAAGCATGGCTTGTTAGGAGCAACATTTTAAGACGGCTACACTTGACTTAGTCAAATTCTTACTGTGTACCATTCTTATTGCTGCATTTGTACCTCTACCCACTTTGATCTTCCCATCAGTTTTTACCCAATCTCTCCTTTGACTTACCTAAATTCTATGAGTCTCTCAAGGAGTGTCTAATCTTATCTTGAGCATTTTGAATCTTTATTTTAATACCCTTGTCCTCAAAAAGCATTTGAAATACAGTAGAATTTATAGTCTAGTAGTGGGAATAGAAAGGAGTTTGGGTAAGAGGAATGTGGGTGAATAATCAACAAGCCTAGATATCTACCCGAATATTGTGGATTAGTGGTAGAAAACAATTAAAGATGATGTATCTTCAAGTGTTGATTACTGAGAAGATTGAGCTGCTATTGAGCAGAATAAAAAAACACCAGGTCACCAGTGTTTTGGGAGAAGACGATAATTTTTTTTGGTACTTTGGAGATGCAGTGGGAGAACCAGATGAAGGACTCTTGCAAAAATTGAAGGAGAGAAGTCAGGATTAGAGAGATCTGAGAACTCCTAGTGAGTAGTTGGTAGTAGCAGCACTGGAGTTGCAAATGTTTGCCAGAGGGGAGAATTGTTAGAGATGGAAAAGGCAAAAACAAACAAACAAACAAACATATATATATGTATTTGGGGGAATTTTTGTAGCTGAAAGATCCAGAAAAAGAGCAGAGATAGGAAGAGACTTGAAGGAGTGTGGAGTTCCATAATCCAGGAGAGGGAGGGGCTTCAAGAAAGTAAGTAGGTCAAGCATTAAGACTGAAAAATGTGCTTAAGAATCAGGTAACTAAAGAAGACTTTTGAATTTTAGGGTTAAGAGGTCTTAGACTACTAATCTATGAATCGCTAGAAGGAAAGGTAGTTGGTACTCAGAGTAAGTGAAGGAGGGTGGGATTAAGAAGTAGGAGTTGTGAGGGCAGACTTGCTCCTTTTATAGGAAGTTTGGCAATAAACAATGCAATTACAAATAAAACTCAAAGATGCCTGCTCTTTTCTGATGGGAGTCATTAAGTGGGAGACCTGTGTGTGTATACACTGTGTTGCAGGTTTTCCAAGGCAAGCTTTGCATTAAAATCATGGGAGGGCCAGTGGTCCTTCCTAAATTCCCAAACTGGACTCATTGAGTGAGACATTTTGGGGGTAGACCTCAGGCCACTGCAGGTTAAAGAAAGCTCAGACATTGACTTAAAGTTTTGATAGGTCCATAGATTCACAAATAGTTGATATCTTTGTAGAGGTAGGGCTAAAACAGAGTTAAAATGTTAAAACAGGGATCCTCCCAGGAGGCGCTTTGGGTTAAAGTGCAGAACAGTGCTATGAACTCTAGCCACAGGAAGTTCAATCCCCAGCCTGGGGAGGTGATCCACATGGTACAGTAGACCTCTCCTGACCCACCCTGATGTTCCCCTCAGCAATGTACTTCGGTGATCTGCCTGTTCTGCTCCCCACTCTGTGTCTGGTGAATCCTCTCATCCCTGCAACTCTGGCTTGTACCCCAGTGCTTGTGTGCATAAATAAAAAAAAAAAATCTTAAAATAGAAAACTACAAATGAAAAGTATCGGAACAACTGAAGTTGCAAAGAAAACGTAAAAGACAATAAAATATAGCTAAATGAAGGAAAAAAATATTAGCAACTACAGATGTTATATACTTTACAGAGATCTGTGACACACCCCCACCCTCCCCTTCAGCAAGCAACGTGGACAATTTTATGAAAATCTATCATCAGAATTTTAAGACATTTTCCCTTTCCTCTTTTTTTTTTTTTTAACTGGGTTGGGGGAGGAGGGGAAAAAGAATGTGGTTTGTGAGGCAAACTAAACCTCAGGAATTATTTCAAACGAAATGCTTTTTGTAACTATTTGAAGTCTGAAGTCTGGATGTTGGGGTGGGGAGGGGGCAGGGAGTGACCCAAACTCTGGTGGTGGGATCACTTGTCATTTCCTGGGAGGTGGCCTATGCTTAACCCTTAAGGGAAGCACTTGTGCGTACATTGCTGGGATTTGATCCAGAGCAGGTCTCTGCTGGGCTTTTTTCTTTCTGTTTTTCAGATTAGCATTTTCTTTCCCTAAGCCTCTGTGGAAAAGTAACTTTCCTGGAGAAAGAAGAAAAAAAGTGGCACTTGGAGGTGCAGTGATGCCTACACTGTTCAAAGCCTCTGTGTTTTCACATTTTCTCCCAAAACACAGACTCAAACAGAGTCACATTTTATTTCTCATACTTAGAGCTGAATTAGTTTATAGTGTTTGGTTGTGTGTTTGTCTTCATAGGAAAATCTTGATAAAACCAGAGTGCCTGCTTTTGTTTGGAAGCAGTGTGCCAGGAAAGGGTTACAGAAGCCTGTCTCTCCTTGATGTATAACAGCTGGTAAGAAAGCACAGCCTCTCCCTCAGCTCTTCAGAGTTGTACTAAATAACTCTCTGCCATCACCATCCCCCACTGCCTTGCTCCTCTTAGAAAAATTCCTTGTGAAGTTGAAGTCTAATGGCAAGCAAACGAAACAGCTCTGGTTCATTAGTTTTGGGAAGATTAAGAGTAAGTGTTGTAGTTAAAAAGGAGGTTTGAAATGCAACAACTGTTGCATTTATTTATAGTTAATGTGTTGTTCCTATAAAGGAATAATTCAGGATGAGTAGTCTTAACTTTATTGAGAACTTAAGCTAGAATTGGCAGTCCCAAACCAAATTGCTGTCAAGTCAGAGAGCTGGACATTTTCAATTTTGCAAACATTATTTAGCAGCTTTTTGCTGTATGCAATTTGGGGTTGGGGGGCGGGTAATGGGGGGAGGAGGTGGGGTGAGGGGGAGAGGGGAGACTAACTTCCATTGTCCCTTTAATCAGTGTCTTACAGAACTGAACTTGCTCACTACAAACAAACAGAGGTACAAAGATGAAGTGTCCACCAAATGGCACACCCTTGGGTCAGCATAATGACCAGTTAGGTTGCAGAGAAATCCACATGATTCATGAGGCCCTTAACTAAACACATTAAGGAACTATATATTACATTTTCTCCAAGTCAGAATAAGTGCTTTAAATAGTAATCAGGAAGGAGAGGTTTGAAACTCAGGTCTCAGAATGGCCTCTCACTCTGTCTCTCTGCCTCTTGCTCTCTTTCATAAAGATAAAGCCTCAGTGTGTAATCCTCATCTTTTGAGGAAAATTAAGTCCCCAAGGAAATAAAGGCTACTCATTTTTCATTTAAATCCAAGGATGACTTGGATGAACCTAATACACTAAGATGCTTATGTGAAAGCCACAAAATGGATTTAAATGATTGGAGTTAAGGGGGAAGGAGAGAGGGAGGTTGGGAGGGAGAGAGGGAGAAAAAGAGAGAGTGGGAGGGAGTGGGGGAGGCAGGAGAGGAAGAAGAGGGAGGGGAGAGAGTTTCACATGCTACCTGAGGTCTGACTGGTTTCTCAGATGGAGGCTGAGGGTAACTGCCCTCTGTCAGGCTCCTCAGTAGAGCCACGTTGGCTTCTCTCTGGAAATGGAAGGGAGGGCTGCTGGGCCACAGCTGGGCTGGGCTCCAGCTGGTCAGCTATGTGGCACTGCTGCTATTGTTGAACAAAATTCTTTCCTCCTTACACGTCTCTCTTCTCAATTTAATAGAAAGTACAGTTCTTGGCATTTTTCTCTTTATGAATTTGAAGGAAATGAGAAACAAGAAGCTTCTTTTCTTTTCATTTAACTAGGGGATATTTGCTGAATCTGTAACTTGAAGTCACTTTACATAAAATTAATTCTTAGAACACAGAGAAATGAAACAGAAATTTGATGAATCCTATAGGATGAGTTGCAAGCAGAATCCATAATTTACCAATGGAGAGGTCCATTAGGGCTGACGGGCTGTTTTTAATGGACTTTAATTCTATGGTGATTTGCTTTAAATTGGTTGTGTGAATTTAATGACCAGTCTAATATTGTTCATATCATATATGTTAAGGGAAATTTCTGGAGCTTGCTCATTAATCTTTTTGGGAAGAATTATTAAAATCTTGGCAAGAACAAAAATTGGATAAGGATCAGGGTCTTTTTGCTCCTCATTTCTTTTATCTATAGATTGGGGGGCCTATTTTCTTAATCTATGTATGTAGAATAATGAACAGACCCATTAGTTATTAATTTGCCAAATAGCTCTTAAAAATCAAATGAAAAGATTCTAACAATCATAAATCCATGAGCTTCACTGGGGTAGGGAAACTAGATAGGGATGGTCATCAACCTAGGTTTTAACTTAAGGAAAATGGTAGCCAGATGCGAGGGTACCAATTCATGATCTTTTCCTCTTAGATATAGTTTCTCATGCTTCTAGTCCCTAGTGAATAGGATCCCAAATATGACTGAATTTTGCATGCTCAGTTTTCATTGAGTTGGCATCCTCGCTTGGATAATTCAGGTCGAAACAAACATAAAAGCAAACACTAACTCTGCTTTTGCCAAAAGTCAAACTAAAAAAAAAAAGGAAAGAAAGAAAAAAGATTTCTAAAAAGTAGAACTTGTAGTCCACATTCTCTAGAGCATGGTGATGTGAGGGTCTGGTTCAGCGATTCTTTTTTTTTCTTCAAAAATTTATTTATTTATGCATATTGAACTGGGGTGTAGGCCAGAGAAGCAGGGGCTTTGAGAGGCTTCAACAGAGACAGAGTGGGGAGCAGAACAGGCAGATTGATGAAGTACACTGCTGAGGGGAGCAGCAGGTGGGTCAGGAGAGGTCTGCCACGCCATGTGGTTCACCTCCAGGGCAAGGGATCGAGCTCACACTGAAGTGGCTGCGATTGGCTTGCAGTACTGTGTTCTAACCCATTGCACCACCAGGGAGGACCCCACCCAGCTATTCTTAATGATATTTCTTGGGCCAGTAAAATTGGCATCAATTGGGAAATGAGAAATAGAAATTCATGGTCTCTCACCTACATTTACTGAAATAGACTTCTTAGAGGGCCTAGGAAAATGTAGGAACAAGCCCCCCCGCCCATTGGTTTCAGGTGTACCCTCAAGTTTGGGAACTTGAGATTGAGTCAAAATCTCTTCACTATTTGGTCATGTTTCAACAATTACAATAATTATTGTTTCTCAGCCTCTGTGTCTCTCTCCTTCTAATCCCTCTTTCACATTGTCACTAATTAACTTCCTAAAGTGCCATTTTATTCAAGTCATTCCTTATCTTAAAACGTGGCAGTGGATCATTATAACCTGCCAGATGCTTATACACATATTGTAGTTTTATGAAAGAGGATATTTGGGGGCTGGGAAATAGGGTGTGAAACTTGGACAAACCAGATGATAAATCTTGAACACTATATCAGCATATTTACATCTAGTTAAAATGTGCCTATAGTAGCTTCAGAGAGAAGGAGAGACGAAATAGCTACCACGAAAGAAACCATGTAAACTGGGTAGAAGGGGAAGAAAGTCTAGGATCCAAGTCCACTACTTTTTTGTTATTTGGGACAGTGAAGCCCCTTTTTAAATGTTCTTGGATCTAGCTCAGGGGTTACTACTTTGTTAGAGGTGCTGTGGCAAAGTATCTAAAACTGTGTGATTCAGTCATCAAAAATATATTATGGCAAAGTCCTAGAGACTAAGTTCAAGGGATTGGCAGGGTTCATTCTTGTTGAGGGTGTATTGCAACCATCCGAGGCTAGGTTGGTTCAGGTTAATTAAGAGAAACCTTGGGGCCCTCCCTGGTGGCGCAGCGGGTTAAAGCACAGCACTAAGAAGCTAAAGCCACTTCCGCATGAGTTCGATTCCCGCCTGCCCTGGAGGTGACCACATGGCGTGGCAGACCTCTCCTGACCCACCCGCTGCTCCCCTCAGCAGTGTACTTCGTCGATCTGCCTGTTCTGCTCCTCACTCTGTCTCTGGTGAATCCTCTCACCATCCGCATCTCTGGCCTGTACCCCAGTTCTGTATGAATAAATAAATAAATTAAAAAAGAGAGAGAGAGAGAACCTTGGAACTCTTGGCATCATTCCTGCAGGTTTCTTAATAGTACTCAGGGGAAAAAGGCATCAGGGAAAGAACAACTTGCAGCCTCTCCACACACACACTTCCTCTGTCCCCCACCCCTCTGCGTGACTATCTCTCTAAAGGCTCTTTCCTCTGGACTTTTTTTTGTGTTCTGCCACGATGATTTCCTCTTTAGTAATCTATTTTCTGCTTGCCCATTCTCTATGTGATGCTGCCTTTATATCCTCGGCCTCCAGGCCCAGGTGTGAACACACAAACATGCCCACACTATACTCCAGGAATCCACCATCAGGCATGCATACCCCTGCAAGCTCCCAAGCACCTCCTGCATTAACATTGAAGCCCACAGGTGATAGTCACAGAGCCAACTGCATAAAAGCCTGACCAATCTTCATTTACCCTACAAAGGGCTGTGAGAGAAGGCTGTTCCAGGTCTCTTTGTTGGCTTCCGGAAGGCTATCTTCTCCTTGTGTCTTCACACCATCTTTGTGTATATCTCTGTGTCCAAATCTCCCTCCCCTCTTATAAAGAAACCAGTCATATTAGATCACAGCCCATCATTATGGCCTCATTGTACCTGATAATCTCCTTAAAAATATTATCTTCAATAATGTCACATTATTGATGAACTGGGGTTAGGAGTCATCATACAAATTTGGTGTGGAAGACACAAATCAGCTCCTAATGTGAGTTACCACCTTCTCCTCTGCCCTCAAATATTCTAGGCCAATAATCCTGAGATCTTGAGAGGGGCAGAGTACAGGAGAGGGGTGTATAGAATAGGTGCTCCATTCAGAACAATTTTTTAAACCAGGGAAACTACTCTGACATTAACTCTAATTCTTGGAAATGAAGACTACTAGTACTGGAAGTTCCTTGAGAATGCTTTTGGTCTGATATCATTTTCTTCCCCCAGCCTGATATCACTTTGACAAGAGCCTGGTATTGGAAAGAAATTTTCCCTCAGTCAGGAATCAGGTCATTCATCTGATTTCAACTCCTATGCTTTTGGGGATGCTGTATCCCTAATAGGTGAAGCATCTGGCCCAAGGCCAAGGCACAGCTGGGATCACCAGATTCAGTTCTCTGCCCAGATCCCTGTGCCCTTTATGGGTAATGTGTCCTGCTGAGGAAGTCTGATGTACTTTTGAATAAACTATGCTGTGTAACATGTGTGAGTTCAACTTTCCAAAGTTATCTTACCCCTTAAGACAAACTATATTGTGGTGAACTATTGATGGTTTCTACCTCTTTCCATCAGAATATATTATTACATTATACACATTTCCTTGACTTCATCATACTTCTCTTAACTTGTTTATTAGGACTCTTGTAATAATTGGTGCAGCGGAATTAAAGAAAAGACTGACCTGAGAGATTGTTATTGGTCAAAATTCATCCATTTCTTGCAAATTGTCAGGGAAAAAAATACTCAGACATCTTTTTATCTTTTAAGACACACAACTGCAGAAAAGAGAGAGTTGTAAATCAGTTTTTGCCCTAAAAAAAAAAAGTAGAAAACCTGGTTAACTGAATTTGTGATTATATGAATACATGAAACAATATATATGAGATCATAAAGGGAAATATTAATTAAAAGAAAAGTTTTCCAAGTATTCAAGAAACAAGCAAGCAAAGAAGTTATTCTTTCTTGTTAACCATCCTATCCTTACCATCTAGTACAATGCTTGGCAAAAGACACATGCTCAATAATTTTGTGCTGAAAGAATGAATGAATAAATGAATAAAGTAGCATCCTTACAATATAAGCAGACATTGGCAGTACTTGGGCTGGCGCCTGGGTATGATAATCTAATTGCAAATCTTGCTTCGTTATTTATTAAATTTGAATCTCAACGAAGCACTTCTCAGTCTAGTTTTAATTACCAGAGATTCTTTAAAGCAATAAACCCGAATTTCATTAAAAGAATTATATTACTCAAACTTCATTAATTCATACTCTTCTTTTCCTTTATTTAGTATGGCATGGTGAAGTCTAATTTCATTGAAATGACCCAGAGGGAAGTAAGCGAAACCAAATAGGAGACAAGAAAACTGATTAAAGAAAAACTCCAATGTTTACCAGAATCTTTGTCTTTCTTTATGAAAGTTAACCTTACCTATGAGAGAGAGAGAAGAAACAAAAACATATTTAGAGAATATAGATAAATGAGTGTAGGTGTCTGTAGGATACCTGGAAATTGTTAGGATGTACAGAAAATAATTACTCCTTTAAAGATAAAAAATCATAAATATCTCCCCTGACACAGCAAATACCATCACCCACACAGAAGAAGCAACCTTTAAATTCAGCTCATTAATTAAATCCTATCAAAGTAGTGCAATATTTCTTACTAAAAGTTGCTTGAATCTAGAGTTGAAATAAACTTCTAAAATGTTGTGTTTTATGGGGGGGGAAGAACATAAGGGATAGCTGTGATGGCTCACAGGGGCTTTGGTGGTGGGAGAACTATGAGGATGACAGCTGAGGGAAGAAATCAAATACTGCCCCCTCCCCCCTCAAATAAACAATGAAGTAATAAAGAAATGAGCAAAATGTAGTGTTTTAAAATTGTTCTCAGATGCTTTATTTTAAACTTCAGTTTCTCATTCTAGGTGGGGTGGAGAGTGGAATAGAATCAAAACCGGGGGGGGGGGAGGAGCACAAGGGACTGTGGTAATGGCACAGGGTGATTTGGTGGTGGGCAGTCCAAGGGATTACAACTGAGATGAAAAACGGCACAAAATGAAGAATGACATTAAAAAAAGAAAAGCAAAGAAGATGAAGATGTGGCAAAAGGATGAAGATGAACAACAAATGGCTAGTCTATCATGAAGTGTGGAATATACTTGTGTTCTCAACCTACTCTTTTGCTCAGAATGTGAATTCAAGTGCAGCTCAATATAGTGTCAGTATAAAACCTGTATATATTTTTGTATAGCTGATAAGATTCTTTGTAGAGAAAATACTTAAAAAAAAAAAGTACAGTTTATAGCTTTTTGAGATGCTACTCCTTAGTCAGATTTTAAAGTTTCTGGTGTTGAATGTTCCTAAATATGTGATTACATCTTTCATTCCTTGACTTGTGTATGAGAGCACTGAAAACTTGTAGGAATTAGTATTGATAGAAAATTTAGGGTTTTGAGAATGTTACATTTTAAAAATTATAATAAATATATGTATGTTAAAAAATAACACTTCAGTCTCTTTTATGTTCATGATTGAGCTAAATGAATGAGATGTCTGTGCTTGATTTTACTGCTTACAAGCAAAACCAAAAGTGACTTTCTAGGTAATACCCCTTAATCTTAAATGTTTAACTAAGATTGGCATTGGCCTTACTGGTTGGAGCCTTCTTTCCCCTTCAATTTAGAGTCAAAGCTGATTATAATCAAGACAAAACTAGAGGAGGGAGGTGATGAATGGTTTCCTTTAACTAACCTTCATCTTTATTTTATTTAGGTACAAGTTCTGGATTTTCAGTAACTATCACTTTTTCAACTTATTTCTGCTACCAGGACTTATTTTCACGCTTATCAGTGTTGTATTTTTCTCTGACATGTTCAGCATGCTACTGCCTTTAGAGCAATTTTTTTCTCTTTCCCAAACAATAAATATATTGTCTTTGGGCATATTCCCTCAGATTAAGCAAATAAAATTTGTATGCCTCAGTAAACCTTTGCATCCTTTATTATTAGCAATGACATTCTATTGGGCCTAATGGAAAGCCACTACATAATAATTAGATTTTGTAGCGATAATAACCAGCCAGTTTTTTTTTAAATTGCTGTGTGATCAGAATATTGCATTTTACTGTAGCAAAATATTATTAAGAGTTATCCTTTCTTAATAATACTACTTTTTATCAGACACTTAGCATGTATTTGCAGTTAATCTTCACAACACAAAGATGCAGAATTTTTTTTTTAAAGATTTATTCACTTGTGCATACAGAACTGGGGTACAGGCCAGAGGCTCAGGGGGGGTGAGAGGCTTCACCAGAGACAGAGTGGGAAACAAAACAGGCAGATCGACGAAGTACACTCCTGAGGGGAGCAGCGGGCGGGTCAGGAGAGGTCTGCCACACCATGTGGTCACCTCCAGGGCAGGTGGGAATTGAACTCATGCGGAAGTGGCTTTAGATTCTCAGTGCTGTGCTTTACCTCGCTGCGCCACCAGGGAGGACCCAGAATTTTTTTTTTTTAATCACATAAACACAGATGAGAAAACACAGAATTCAGATGAGTCAGCCAATAAGGATCAGAATTCACTCTGCCTGACTCTGAAGCCCATGGTCCTTTATTAAAGAGCTGCCTCTCAACACAGTTTGTAGTTCAGTTAAACAACAACAAAACCCCAGTTTCTAAAGCCATTTAGATCACTCTAAAATGCTACTTTAAAATGTAATTTTCTGGAATGTTAGTAAAGCCTCTATCCAATTATTATTACTTGTAATTAAATGAAAAATAAGAAAAAAATTGCAAAACAGAAATATGGGACGGTAAAAGGGAAAATATTCCCTTCAACCACATGCCTCCGTGGCGCTTTATAAACTTGCAGTTCTTTCTGACTGCAGGCCAGAAATGAATAGGGCAACAGAAATGAAAGCAGAAGCAGATGTAGGCAAGTCTAGGTGGCCGCCAAAGGGAAGATAATGTTTAATACAGATGCAGACACAAATACAGTGAATAAAATGTCTTAAAGACATAGTAATCTCCCTTCACCTGGCACCAAAGAAATATAAAAACGACCCCCCCACACCCCTCCCCCACCCTCCTGTGACTTTTGAAAGTTCAGCTCTAAGTTTTCCATATAGATTTTCATTTCCATTCCGAATTGTCTTCGGCTTCCTTCGCTAAGCATTATGGGAGCAAAGTCTTAACTGATTGCAAATGTTTCTGTGGTAAACTTTTCCATGAGCGTCATCAGCTGGATTTGGCAGTGCTGCTTCTTTAAGCAGTAAAACTTGGAAGATGGGTAGCAACAAATCCTCCTATAGAATATTATTGTAAAAAGTCATATTTATTTACTGCATTTGTTTTAAATGCAGCGTGCTCAAAAGAAGCAGGTAAAATAAAGTCATAAATAAGCACTTGGACTCTAATTCCTTCTCAGTCAGACTACTTCCAGAGGTTTAGGAGTGCAACCCAAAAGAAGTACTGGTGGTTTCCAGAAAAAACAGCCTAAGTGGCCAAACCAAGCAATCTACTTAAAGTGGGTAAAGCTGAGCGAGAGGCCATTATGAGCTTGAAGCAAGAGACATTACTTCCCTTTCTTTTCTCACTGGCGGACCTAAGAATTGAGTTTTGGTAGGAAATCAGAACCTGAATAGATTTGCTGGACAAAAATCAAGCTCAAAGCAGTTAATCAGACCTGTCATCTGTTGTGCATCTTCATTAAGAATTGAAATTCTTCAAAATAAGCTCTCCCATCACAAAGAAAAGACAGAAAATCTATTATTACTATTTCTAGATGCTTCTTCTTATATTTCCCAGGGGTCAAAGTCTTCATTAAATCACATAGCCATCCTCAAATTGGACCTTGCTGAAAAGGGCTTAATTATTTTAAGACATCTTTAGAAGAAAGACAATAGTGTTTCCTTTACAGAGTAAAGTTGTAAACTTAGCAGGTGGTCAATTAGCACATTAACCTAAAATGAAATATTTATCGTTTTTTTTTGTATTTTTAATCAAAGCGAAGAGTGAAGTTATTCCTAAGAGAAATCACTTCATTTGTTTTTTAGGTAATGTCAGCAGAGCTTACTTCCTATTCTTCATCCTCTAGGACTTTATGGCAAGACTGTTTTTTGGTTTATTCTCAGGAAGAATGCCACATACATGCAGAAGGCAATGCATTCTGACTGGCATAAGGGACATTCTCCACAGGCAGGGCTTGGAGCACTCCCGTGAATTTTTTTAGTTCTCCCTGCATCATTTCTCCTTAGTGTTATGTGGAATCCCTCTTACCTTGGGTGTTCTCCCCCCAAGGCCCAAGCCCTTCTCCTGAAGACCTCCCACTGGCAAAGATGCTGAAACTCTTCTTCCTTATTGTAACTCATTCAGGTGAGTGGTAAGGCTTTATATCTGAGGTCTAGGCTTACTCCAGATAAATAAGTCTTAACATTGTTTACATTGCACCTCAGATTTGTTAATTTTTGACTGCTGTGGGGGGACTTAGAGGATTAAGGAGGCAGCTTTTTCCCTCTGCTTCTAAAAGGACACCCAGTAAGTTGCCCTATACAAAAGGTTGCCCAATGAGTGCCATGTATTTGCTCAGTTCTGGATTTAGACCCTAGAGTGACCCATAAATTCCTGTGAGAATCTACCTCATGGAGGTGAGGTGGTTTTCCTTGGTGGTTCTGGGTTGACAGAACCAACTAGCAGACTTCTTCCAACTCTACAGTTCATATCATTTATGTCTGGTAGCACAATGCTGAGTTCTAGATTTGGGAGTAACACTTGGAAAGATGAAAAGGTGATACTAGTTTTTTTTTAAGGGGACATTTTTGAACACTGACTAATTTCACCAAAATTATCATACTTGTCCCCTTTAGTGCCTTAAAAAAAAAATGATGTAAAAAAAATTGTGCCAGAAGAAATCATGTCTCCTGGGGTGTAGGCCAGAGGTGTGGGGGGTGAAAGGGTTCGCCAGAGACAGAGTGGAGTGCAGAACAGGTGGGTGACAGACTGAAATACACTGCTAAGAGAAGTAGGGGGTGAGAGAAGAGAGGTTTGCTGTGCCAGATGTGGGTCAGCTCCCTGGGTGGGGTTGGAAATGAGGCCTTTGTAGTGATAGCACTGAGACTTAACCCCTAGGACACCAGGAAGGGCTCCTTAGTGCCTTTGTGATTCACATTTTTGGATGCTCTAATAAAACTCTTATGTTTATAAAACAAGATCCTCACATGTTTCAGTAAATTCTCACTATTCCTTTCATACTAGATTGAGTTCAACTTCTCATCTCTTGTTCTCAACAAGTACTTTCAACTAACTTTCAGGTTAGTTGAGTGGCTCACCAGAGGGACATCCCCATAAGGGTATATGTCTAAGTTGCAGCAGAAATACGTTTCGTATATTGCACTAACACTGTAATTCTTGAAGGATGTGCACTGTGCCAATGTGTTCTAGTTGAGGGCCTGTGCTCCAGAAAAACTTCATTTCTGGTCTACTTCATCCTCAGCTTGAAGAAGCTGGCCTATGAGTGTCCCAAACCTCTATCTCCATGCAACTTTTCCTATCTGTTTCTTGTTAAGAATTTGTGAAGAAGGGATTGCGATTTTATTCTGCTTGTAAGCTAACACAACCGCCATAGTTTCATGGGTACTGGAAGAAAATGGAAAACTCCTGGCTAAGTGACAAAGGACTGCCTATTATTTACAGTAACAATGGTTAGGATATAGACATTTTTTGTCAGTTCCCTGCATCCCATAGAGTGATGCAAAAAAAAAAAAAAAAGGGAGGGGAGGCTCAAATGATACCTGCACCTGCAGTGGGTTACATTTATTTAAGAGAGGAAACCTGGGCCCTTCTTGGTGGCACAATGGGTTAGGATGCAGCACTGCAAGCTAGCTGTAGCTGCTTGAGTGGGAGTTTGATCCCCAGCCCTGGAGGTGATTCACATGGCATGGCAGACCTCTCCTGACCTGCCTGCTGCTCCCCTCAGCTGTGTACTTCGTCAATATACCTGTTCTGTTCCTCCTCTGCCTCTGGTGAAGCCTCTCACCGCCCCTGCACCTCTGGCTTGTACCCCAGTTCTGTATGCATAAATAAATAAATATTAAAAATAAATTAAAAATGAAGAGTGGAACCCTGAATTTTGGGAACCCAAATACTTACAATGGTCAATAACATTACTGTGTTTGCTCTTAGGAGGTATTACCTTTATTTTATTGGATGATGAGCATCTTTACTGCAGAGGAAGATCTATCTTTTTCTTTCAGGGCTGTTTGCAAACATCCTTGAAAATGTAGTTCACAAAAGAACAATCAGTGCTTCTCTTGCAAAATGTACAGAAATGTGAGACCCACTGAGGATTGTCTCCCAAGAATTTTGTACATGTGAGATAGAGCTGATACTGAGTTATGGTTTGGATAAAGAATTAAATTATTCCTAGCCTGGATTCTAACTCCATCCTAGGCCTTGTTTTCTTTCAATATCTAGCTTGGGAAACTAAAAAGAACAAATAGATAGTCACAGTTATACTTATATGGGGAGTGTGTTCAAGGACTCAAAACTTGTCATTTCTTAGTAAATGCTAATTAGTAAAGATAATTGACTATTTACTAAATAGTGACCTTTCATATCAGTTTATTGCTTGCGAGTTCATGCCTCAAAAGACTACCATGTGGCCCTCCCTGGTGGCGCAGCGGGTTAAAGCGCAGCACTGAGAATCTGAAGCCACTTCCGCATGAGTTCGATTCCCGCCTGCCGCCTGCCCCGGAGGCGTCCACATGGCGAGCCAGACCTCTCCTGGCCCGCCCGCTGCTTCCCTCAGCAGTGTACTTCGTCATTCTGCCTGTTCTGCTCCCACTCTGTCTCTGGTGAAGCCTCTCACCGCCCCTGAGCCTCTGGCCTGTACCCCAGTTCTGTATGAATAAATAAATAAATCTTTAAAAAAAAAAAAAAAAAAAAAGACTACCATGTAGTTGGATACCATCTTTCCATTGTTCAAATATTACCCAACTATTGTAAGATCACTGATTTTTTTTTATACTATCCTCTCCACCCCCCCCACCCCGAAACAATGACATTAACCTTACCTCTACCAGGTAGATTCAAATTTCAAAAACTGGTTCTGTAATTATCACTGAAAAAAAAAAAAAGAAATTCACTTATGGACTGGAAAGCAATTATTTTTTTGTCAATTCTTAAGTTTATAAAATTAACCTTTTGACTAATTGAAAAATAATATATTGTGTTCTAAATTTCAGAAGCCTAAAAATATAAAGGAAGGGAAATTTAAACTATGCCAATAAAGGGAACTCATTGGAGGAGTGAAAAGAGGAGAATAATTAAAACAATGTCTCTGATTCAAAAGGGCCTCAGTCAGCTTCTTCTCTGAATAAACAAACTTTTTCTCAGTGGGATCCTGGTCTGGTGAGAAATTAATTTTAAATGCTAGCTTTGTATGTCTGAGAAATGTAAATATCAATACAAGAACTATCTTGCCCTTCTTTTCCATTATATTTTCCTTTTTTGAAAATGGGGCTTATTGCAGGCTTAGAATTCAAAAGAGTTCTCTCTGCAAACCAAGAAACCTGATGCACGCTCTAGAAAAGCACAGATAAGGCAGATAAAAAGAACGGCAAGGAAAAATGACCACACTGTATATAACGTAGATTAGTTTCCCCTGAGGAAAAGGACATCCTCCACCTTCTCTTCTGTGAGTGTTCAGCCTGCCATTCCTCTTCTCCATGGCCTCTACTATGAAGTAAATGATTTCTAGGTTGCTTTCATATTGGGCAACAGCAAACACCCTTAGAGGATTTAGAGAAAATAGCCATGCTCATCAGAGATACCCAACTTTATGACCGTTTGCTCTGTGGAGTTCCTAGGGAGAGTTTGTCACTGCATCCTTTACAGGGAGAGGATTTCATGTGCTGTTTCCATGGAGCGGCAATTAAGGTCCAAGTACAAGGCAGCAGAGAGGAATGTCTGATGCATGTTGGGATAAGAACATACTTAAAAGACTTCTTTTCCTTCTCTTTGTATATACTGTTGAAGTATACCATGTATGTTTTTTCTTCTTAAATTAGATTCCAGTTGTTCATGAAACTATTTCTCTAAGGGACATCTTCTTCATATAAGTTTTTGTCCAAAGGGTATAATTTCTGGGGTTTCTAGAAGGCTCTTATATTCAATACATAGACTACTTCTCTTCTCTGCTCATTTTTTGTATATATTTTCTATTCAAATGTGGTAATCACAGAGTCCTGATATGCTAGTTGATGGAGGAAACTTAAAAGGGACTTATTGTTTAGACTATGATTTTGGGATTTTTATAGAGTCTAGAACTATGTTGTCCAACTCAGTAGTAACTACTCACGTATAAATATTGAATACTTAAAATATGGCTAGTGTGAAATGGAAACTGAATTATCATTTTACTTTATTTACTCTTAATTACTTAAAATATAAAATAGCTCAGATTTTAAAACCTTGATTACTTGCTGAAATAGAGAGGAAAACAATCTTAAGAATTATTTCACTTGTGGAGATGGACATTTATCAAATAAAAGAACCAGATGCTCAGTGAAATTTGAATTTGAGATAAACAAAGAATAATGTTTTGAGTGTAAGTATATTCCTGTTTTTGTTTTTCTTTTTTAAAGATTTACTTATTTATGAAGGCAGAACTGGGGTACCATCAAAGGTGCAGGGGCGGTGAGAGGATTCACCAGAGACAGAGTGGGGAGCAGAGTAGGCAGACTGAGGAAGTCCACTGCTGAGTGGAACAGTAGGTGAGACAGGAGAGATCTGCTGTGCCATGTGGATCACCTCCGGGACCAGGTGTCAAACCTCACTGAAGCGGCTGTGGCTAGCTTGCAGTGCTGCGTCCTAACCCATTGCTCCACCAAGGAGGGCCTGTTTTTCTTTTTCTAATCTCACAGGCCTACCTATATTGTTTACCTCTTTTAGTATGACCACTAGACAAATTTAAATTATATATATGGCTCTCGTAATTATTTCTATTGGCTAGCATTACTGAAAATAATATTATTAACCCGACTTAGCATACAAACTTCATGAAGGTAAAGAAAAATTTTTGGTTGTGTTTGCTAATATAAGTGCAGTTGATTTCTGCAAATATGGGATTTATAACTGGATTCTTCCTAAGAACCAACTGACTGGAAAGAACAGTTTAAAATTAAAAGACAAAAACTTTCAGCTTTCAGAGTACTCTCTGTGATTCCTTGCATTTTCTTAATCCATCTTTTTTTTTTTCTTTCTTTCTTTAATCCCCTCTTCAACCACAAGTCCATGCATTATTATTTCAGGAACACCATGGAGGGTACCATGAAATGCATTCACCTTTGCTTTTCATTGCACCTATCAGGCATAAAGTGAGCCCCAGATTAACCCAAAACTCTGCCCTTTGTGTGGGTGCATCTACCAGCCAGACCCAACTGTAATGGTTACACAGCAGGGTTGGTGCAGCTACTAAAAAAGGTAACCAGCAGCTTCAAATGGGACTTCTTAATTGCTGCCTGTTTTTCTTTTCTTTAATTCTCACACTAATTTTCTGAAAATACTTTTTCAAGTTCTCTTCTCCACAACCCTCCAATGTTTTTATTTTTCTCACAGCTGTCAGAAGACATTTTCACAGAGAAGATGGAAATGATTAGGTGAGACTGGAGTCTCTCATCTTCCTATTTCCAAATAGACCTTTCCCTGCTTCTGTATCTAATCTAATCCCTTTTCCTCCCGTTTAACAGAAGAGCTGTTTGCATTCTCTGCTGTAAGTAAACCTGCTCACTTGCCCTGTAGATACACACATTCTCTCCACTCTATCTGTCTTCCTGCTACTAACCACCACAGTGTTGGGAGATCACTGAACTATGACTGTTCCTGCTAAGGTCAGAAGTGGTATGTTTCTTAATCTAATGGACATTTTGACGTTGCTTTTTACCTGACCTCCCTATGATACTGTCACTGTGGATCATTTCTTACTTACCTTGACAATCTGGACACAATCTTTTTCTGCTTTCTTCTTCTCTTGGCCAGGTTTTGTTATTTTCCTTCACTGAACTTTATATATCAGAATTAGTTAATGCGGGAACCCTCTTTCTCCTTTCATTTGAGTTCTGTCCCTCTGCTTCCTCATCATGTCTCTGGCTTCTATTGCCATTATATGCAGATGATTCACAAATGTGCAAATCCAGACCCCCATTTCCTTTGACACCTCGCAATTGATGTCTATAAAAATACATCAAACTCAATATGTCGAAACAGAATTTGTTATTTTTCCTCTTCCCAAACCTGGTTCATTTCAAACATTATCTATTTTGATGACCCCTGAACTTTCACCCTCACAAAGTTCAGGCTTGCACTGCAATCAGCCATCTCTCTCAGCTTCTGCTGACATTTACATTCCCCCCAATACCTATTGTGAGATTAATTCCATCTTGATAGTTGTTTTCTGGGCTAACACACAAGGTAAACAGAGGCCTTCATTGGAAGATGATATAACAAGAAATTTAACTAATACTGCAATATATGTCATTGAACTATCACTTATTTTCATACATAAAGATGACGAGGCTCTGAGAACTCTTAATAGGGATGGAACTGACCAAGACCTTTCATCTTTGAAGCCTACAAGTTAAATTCTGTCACCCTGCCTCCCTCGTTTCACAGCAGCTAAATGGAATATTTTTTCAGAAGTAGATAGAGGTTCTGTTCACATGTTTACAGAATATTCTCAACAGTTAATTTTAATGTGCTTGCCTAGCTGGAAGAATTTCCATCAAATAGACACACCTGTATAAAAACTTCCCATGACAGAAAGTAGAGCATTAAGCAATTGGTCCTGCAGAGGACCACGTGGGCATCCCTCCAATTCAGGAGCATAATTTTCTCTTCAGAGAGAACCACAATGATAATTTAATATTAAAAAAATATATTTAATTTACTTTCATGAAGTGACCACAATACATGTTTCTTAAACACATTCACATATCCTGAATATGCAGGTATATAGATCGATAGCAGTTTACTGTGAAAACCTCAGAAACCACTTTTGTTCACTGTCTTACTGCTGGCCAAGACCTGTTCCCTCTCTTTACTGGGAACTCTTCTGTATGAAAGATATGGTATCTGTCCCACATACTGGGCATTTTTATTCTTCTGTGTCACCTTGGAAAAGTTCTTTATCACCTCTAAGATTTTTTTTCCTCCTCTGTAAAGTGATGACAATAAAATGGCACATTAAATTTACTATCACTGTGGAATAAACGAGATTATGCGTACGAGAGTCACATCACAGTGCCAGAATGAAGTATAACTTCCCCAAGTGCTGGCTTTATGGGGGTTAGCAGTAGTAGTGCCAATACACAAAAGTTCATAGCAAATGTTTTAGAGGCAATATGCTCAATCAGTGACGTCCTGTCCAACCTTTGGCAAATGACTCAATTTTGTTTTTTTTTTTTTAAGATTTATTTATTCATACAGAACTGAGGTACAGGCCAGAGATGCAGGGGGTAAGAGGATTCACCAGAAACAGAGTGGGGAGCAGAACAGGAAGATTAACGAAGTACACTGCTGAGGGGAGCAGCGGGCGGGTTAGGATAGGTCTGCCACACCATGTGGTCACCTCTGAGGCAGGCGGGGATCGAACTCATGTAAAGTGGCTTAAAATTCTTAGTGCTCTGCTTTAACTCGCTGCACCACCAGGGAGGGCCCAAATGACTTAGTTTTTGAGTGTTTGAGTGTCTCCCCTCTTCCAAGGACACCCAAAGTGCAAAAATAACGAATGAGTTGTTTTCGTAAGCACTGAGCTCTATAGATAAACAGTGTGTTTTAACTACACAAATTACCTTTTTGTGTTAAAAGACAGCAGTTCAAAGGCAAATCACTACCCCCCTTCAGAGATGGTCTTTTTGAAAGAGTAAAAGTCATACTGACTTGAAATTTCTCAATTTTTTTTAATTTTTGAGATTACATTCTAATATAAGACCCCTATCACTATGCTAGAAAAAGAAAGATGCTTAGAAGAAATGTGTTGAAATAATAATGAAAAATTAGTTTCTCCTAAAGTATGAAGGTTAGTAATTATCCAGGCATAAGTATATGTATATTGTTACAAACAGAAACAGTTTTTTGGAGGAAGATTCTAGAGAGAAATCAGGTATCTTGGGAACCAAACTCTGCTTCTCTGCTGTCCATTTGCATGTAATCATAGTCAAGTATTCTGGTTTTTAAGGACTCAATTTTCTTGCCTATAAAATGAAGTTGTTAGTGTAAAAACTGTCTGATCCTATCGAATTTTTAAGAATAGCATTCAGCGAAAAAACTAAGTGTTGATGAAACAGAGATTTTTGAAGGTTACAGAATCATAGTCAAAGCAAAGGCTACAGATTAAATTTGTGTGTGTGTGTATGTGTGTGTGTGTTGGAGTGATTCAGACACTAGAGAGAAAGTGGGCAAAGAAAAGGGAAAGATACTACTGTTGTGGTTGGGGTGGGAAGAGAATGAATGTCTACAGTGGTGAGTTCTAGATTTCTTATTTCTGAATACCCAGGAACCTGAGTTCTCAGTTTGAGTCAAGACAAGCAGTTGACTCTATGAGAGGAGGATTGAACTAACTAGCAGGAACCTAGATTCTAATAGTTGTTCCATGTGATTAGTAGTGTGATACTTGATATGTCATTTCACCTCCTGGTGAATGTACTCCCAGATGTAAAAGAGAGGTGGTTGTACATGACTATTCATGTCCTTTCTAGTGCTCAAGGTTTTTAATTTTTTTTAAAGATTTATTTATTTGTGCATACAGAACTGGGGTACAGGCCAGAGGCACAGGGGCAGTGAGAGGATTCACCAGAGAGAGTGGGGAGCAGAACAGGCCACTGATGAAGTATACTGCTGAGAGGAGCAGCAGGCGGGTCAGGAGAGGTCTGCTGTGCCATGTGGGTCACCTCTGGGGCAGGGGACCGAACCCATGCTGAAGGTGTTTTAGCTTCTTAGTGCTGTGCTTTAACCTGCTGTGCCACAAGGGAGGGCCCAGTCTTTAATTTTTTTAAAGAGGAAAGTGGAGCAACTTTACTATGTGGGTGTGGGTATTGGGTGGAGTAACTTCATGGCATTTTTGGACCAATACGAAGGTTATAATTAGAGAAGACTCTAGGCAGAACTTTTTGTCTTATTTTTAAGACACTTGAGAGAGTTATACAATTGGTCTTGGCCAGCTATATTCACAATAATCTTGCATATAAACTACTGAAAACTCAGTAGTTTCTGACAAAAATGTCAGTTATTTCTCACTCATGCCTATGCAGATTGGCTGAAGTTTGGTTGATGTTGACTGGACTAGACTATAGGTTTTCAGCTAGTTTGTGATGTCTATATTGGGATCTGAGCACCATCCTGCTAATGTGGACTCCTTCAGGGCTGTGTAGACTTGCCAGTGGACATGTCAAATTGCTTAAACAGATGTCATTTTTTTTCTGTGTAGGTTGTCTCTACTAATGTCCCTTTAGTTAAAATGAATTTTATGACCAAATACAAAGTAGGGGACATGAAACACTCTACTTACTATAAGACCATGGTAAAACTATGGTGTATAGCAATACTATGAAAGCATAAGAGACTTTGGAACAATAATTAAAGAAAAATTGACATATATATGTGGGATGTGAATGTGTAGTAGAACAAGGAAGCAAAGGGTACTTCTGAATAGGTTGAGTAAGAGAAAAACACAGGTTTAAGGAGAAGGATCTAGGGTCTATAACTCTGCCAATTACTTACTACTTCTATATATCCAAATTCTGTACTCACAAGTTAGTTTCTTGTATACTATAATGCAGATTCAATGATACTACTTAATAATTTCTATGGAGAAACTGTTTTATCATACTCAACAAGACCTCTATATTGCTAATCCCATAATCAACTGAATTCCCACTGAATTTGACTTATCAGTGACATCTGAAATAGTTGAATGCTCAGCCCTCCAATTATACTTTCTTACTTGGCTTCAGTTCTGCTTAAAGACTGCTTAAAGTTCTGCTTAAAGCGCAGGACTAGTATGTGCTTCCTTCCAAATTCAAGGAAAGCTGGAAAAGGAAGGGAGCTATGGGTATTCATGGAGAACCAATGGCTTTTACCACATGTTCTGAGGGTTTTGAACCCACTTTATTTCCTTTACTTCCATGAATTTGGGGCTGTGCCTGATTATTTCCTTCATATGCTAATGATGTTCCCCACAAGGAAACATTCCCTAAAAGAATTCATGAGGTATGAATTAAATGGTCTTAAAGGAAACATAGATGGGAAGGAAAGGAGAAATGGTGGGCACATAGATGCTAGCCTCTACAAGCAGAAGACACTGTGGTATAAGGGTCACTTACAAAAGGTGACTGCAGCAAGTGATTTAACCATCCTGGGCTTTATTTATTTCTGTAAAGATAGTAAGACCCCCCTACCCCATACCTCATATACAAATTTATATGCATGAGATACTTAGGACAGTGCCTGGCACACAAGAAGAGTAGTAAGTGCTAGTTAATATTTATTCATGAAATGAAAAATTAAGTTCTAAATAACAGAAAACTGGAAATAAAAGTGTTAGTAAATTTATAAAATTTTAAATTATCTCCCATGTAAACCTAAGCTGAATGAGGAAAATTCTCATTTTAGTATGTACCAGGAATATGGAAACAATTTTTTTTTAAAGTAGAATATGATCTTTCTTTGTACACATGGCACTTTTGATAGAGGTAAGATTAGTTTTTGGAAAAGCTAAAGTAGAGTATTTTGGAAAAAGAAGTGAGTCAATGAGTAGGGAACACTTAAGATGTGTTTTGTAATTATATACATCTGCTTTATCAACCCTCTCCTCGTTCAGGATCAAGGGCCCATGATAAGCATCTTAAGGTCGAGGGGCCTTGTTAGGAGGCTGTCAATTCTGCTACTGAGGTTCCATGATGATGGCTTTTCTTCTACACTGACAACAGTAGGATTTTCTTTCTTTTCTTTTTTTTTTTAAGATTTAGTTATTGATGCATACAGGAACTGGGATATAGGCCAGAGGTGCAAAGGGGTGGGAGGATTCACGAGAGACAGAGTGTGGAGCAGAACAGGTGGACTGATTGAAATATACTGGTGATGGGAGCAGTGGGTGAGACAGGAGAGGTCTGCCATGCCATGTGGTCCCCTCCCTGGCTGGGAATGGAACTCATGCTGCAGTGGCTGGGGATAGCTTCATTATGATGCCTTTAAGCCCTTGCAACAAGGGAGGACCAGCAGCAAGGTATTTTACTGCTTTCTTTCCTTTTGCACTTCCAGCTCAGGCAAATGAGACAGAATCTTTTCACAATTACATAGTATGTATATTTAACTTCAACCACTGCCTATGAGAAATATGATGCTGAGTGATTAGGTGGCTTAAGACAAAAACCAGCCTACAAAAGATTTGGGGGGCTCCTAGTTAAATTTCCAGAAGATTATTTGGTTGAAATGGTATCACAGTTTAATATCAGACTGAAAGGTTTGAGGCTTTTAGTTACTACAGAGGAGAAATTCCAGTTCTGCATACAGACCCAAATCACTCGACAGCCCAAAAAATAAAAGAAAAATGGTGAAAAAGAAAAATCAGGTGAAAATTCCCTTGCATTCTCCATCCTGTAATTGTTTAGAAGAGTAGAAGCAAGAGTTTCTAGTGAAGAGGTGATTTACTTTTTAGTACTTGACTGTTAACTCTTACTTTGAGTAATGGTATAAATAAATTGACTTTTCTTGCTTTGCATCACCATATAGATCTAAGCTCTTCATAAAAGATTCTGAGGGAAAGGCCAAGTTGGAAATTTCCCTGTGCTGAACTAAGTAAAACATCAGCCAAAATTCAAGCCAAATTAATTTGCAAAGGCATAACTTGTGAAAAAGAATCTAAACAAAGTGAATTGTATTTTCAGTTCTTCTCTTTCTCCTTCTTGTGTTATCACCTGGAACCTCCTTCTTTCTCTCTGTTGGATGAATCCTTACTTATTATATCCTTCTTATTACTCCTATATATTATATTATACATTATATGTCATACACATCAGGATATATTATATATATATGTGTGTATATATATAGATACATATATATATACACACATACACACACACACATCCTAAAATAAAGCAGATACTATGCAGACTGCTAGAGAAGGGGTAGGCGATGAAGAGGGATGAACTTAAGATCTCTCTCTTCTCAAGAAAGGCACAAACTTCTGGAAGTCATCTGTAATAAATATATTCTTACAATTCAGGATACCAGTTGAGGCTTCTGGACATGCTGAGGTCTAAAATATCTCTCTTAGGTTTCCTGATTTAGGGACACAGAACAGTGTAAATTCCAGTTCTGGGCCCACCATGGTGGTGCAATGGGTTAGGATGCAGCACTGCAAGCCAGTCATAGCTGCTTCAATGTGAGTTCAAGCCCCTGCCCCAGAGGTGATCCACATGGCATAGCAGGCCTCTGCTGACCCACCTGCTGCTCCCCTCAGCAGTGTACTTTGTTGATCTGCATGTTCTGCTCTCCACTCTGTCTTGGTGAATCCTTTCACCTCCCCTGCACCTCTGGCCTGCACCCCAGTTCCGTATGTATAAATAAATATATATATATTTTAAATTCCAGTTCTGCCACTAACTAGTTGGGTGACCTAGGGTAAACTACTTCAACTCTTTTTGATTTTAGCTTTTCTGATCTGTAAAATGACAATGATACCAGGTTAGTTGAAGATCATTAGCAAATTTGTGAGGGAAGCACAGAAAAAGGTGAATGAACAATTTTCTGCACTAGTAATACTGTTATAATGCAGGTAAGTAGGGCTTGAAGTAAGGGGGGACAAACAGCGCCAGGGAAGGAAGAGGAAGGTGAAGAAAGAGTACTCTGTTATGATAGATTTAGGAGGTCTTGGGTTCCAGGTGGTTGGGTGTGTGGAAGAGCACAGCCAGGGTGATTTGGAGGTCTCTGGCTTTAGTTTCTGGTGATGCCATTAACTAGGAATACATATTCACATATTCAGTACAAATAAAATCTTCTTTGTACTGAAGGTTCTTGGTTTTGAATATACCTTGCAGAATATTGAAATAGAGATGCCCAGAGGGT
Source organism: Condylura cristata (assembly GCF_000260355.1). Classification (NCBI taxonomy): domain Eukaryota; kingdom Metazoa; phylum Chordata; class Mammalia; order Eulipotyphla; family Talpidae; genus Condylura; species Condylura cristata. The sequence goes on along the minus strand of NW_004567106.1, from coordinate 10,226,147 downwards.
AATTTGAAGCACAAGTCTGGAGAAATCATCAAATTTCAATGTATATTTGCTGAGCACATAATATATGTTAGTTAATCGGTGAGACACTAAAAATAAAATGGCTATAAAAAGACTTAATTACCCCTCTCCTTTCTAGAGGAGAAGAAAGATATAAAATAAATGCTAACACAGTGAAATCTAGAACTAAAAACACATAAGTTATATGAAGAGAAATCATAGGGTGCTATGAAAATATCTAGTAGGAGGTGCTATTTTAGACTGGGAGGTTTCAGGAGGTTACTTTGAGGAGGTTTAAGCTTTAACTGAGGATAAGTTAGCTTTAGCTGGGTGTGGTTTACTTCTACGCTGTAACAGTCACAAAGGTATTTCTTTTGCCATTTTCTTATTAGTTTCTCCACTCCCCTCTCCCATGGTAGCCCACTGGTGATTACAGCTCTAGTCTACATGGCTGCATTTTTTTTTAAGGTTTATTTATTTGTGCATACAGAACTGGGGTACAGGCCAGAGGCTCAGGGGCGGCGAGAGGCTTCACCAGAGACAGAGTGGGGAGCAGAACAGGCAGATCGATGACGTACACTGCTGAGGGGAGCAGTGGGCGGGCCAGGAGAGGTCTGCCACGCCATGTGGTCACCTCTGGGGCAGGCGGGAATCGAACTCATGCGGAAGCGGCTTTAGATTCTCAGTGCTGTGCTTTAACCCGCTGCTCCACCAGGGAGGGCCTACATGGCTGCATTTTAGCAGAAGGAACTAGGAAGTGGATGGAGTACTGCCTGTGTATTGCCAAAGATTTCAGCCACTAATGTAACATTACCATAGATTTCACTTTCTTGCTAATTGGTCTTATACCAAATTTTTCAAAACCATACCGTATCACATCACTAGGCTGATCTAGAAGGTGCTGAGGAGAAGGGCCTGGGGCATCTGGCCAAGAGCATCTGCTACATTAGGCAAGAATAACGTCTTCAAAATTGAGAGAGAAGAAAGTTTCAGGAAGTTGAGTTAGCAACAAAATCAAATGTCAGAGGTTGAGAAAGATGAGCTCTGAAACAAAAGTATGGATTTGACATTTCGAAGGGCAGAGACCCTGCCCATTACGCTCTCTGTTGTATTCCAGGCACCTTCTCCAGCGCCTGCGACAGAGTGCGCAATTAATCACTGACTGGGGAAATTAATCTGGCTACAGCATATTAGATGTATTGCATGCATAAAGGTCTGTATTGATCATCTAGTATAAATTAAATTCTAATTTTCTCTAAGTAAATACTTTCTGGAAAGAGTGAGCATCTAGAGAGTTATCCTTCATATGCACATCAGAAACCTGTTAAGAGGAATAGACTAGAACTTAAAAAATATTTTCCCAAAGCTCAATGAAGCAAGAGAAAGGAACTAAATGTGGAAGAATTTGCTCACCTCTATAATTTTAGTAGTTGTCTTCAGTAGATTCAGGCTGCTTGTAGATACAGAAAAGCTGTTTAGGTGTCATTATCCCTATTTATTAATCTGTTCTCTTGCTATAGAAATGATTCAAAGCACTTTCTGTCTTCTAAGATGATAGAAAAAAATCCCATGAAAGACATTTATGTTAGCTAATTAGTATCTCATATTGCCTAGCACTTTAGAGTTCACAAAACACATTTAAATATAACATCTCACTTGATTATCTCAACCATGTGGGAGGTTATTAGGGCAAGTTTCATTAATCCCCCATTTTATCTTTGAAAAATTTCAAGAGATCTTAAGTAAATTAGTAAAAAGTACCAAATACTAAGATACTGACCCAGGATTCAAACATGAATTTTAAATCCTAATGCAGTCTTTTGTACCAAACAAGTCTTGCTTCCAAATATGTAGTATTAGATAGGTAGGTAGTATTATTAAGGGAGAGAAAATGTCATGTCCACTCCCAAACTAGTAGTTCCTTTTGATTACTGTACTGGGATAGGGTACATATTTTTTTCAGTGAATACACTTTTGAAATGTTCCCTTCTTTTTGTTGAAGCCACTAACAACAAATGAAAGGGGATGATAGCTGTTCTATACTGATGAAATATTAATGGCAAGGCATGCTTTATTAGGTATCTTGAGTTAAATGATGTTCTTAATAAAAGATAACTACAAAGAGAACTTCCATTTTCTATTGAGCAAGTGCACAGCTGGTCTAATTCTCATCTTATCACATTCTTTGCATGGAGTCAAGTGTCCAATAACAACATATTTCATGGAAGAGGTAAGTTTAGGTACATGAGGTAACTTGGCCTGATTTAAAACTTGATTAGAATTTAGCACTTCAGTATTTAGTATCTTAATTCCTTAGGGAGCATGGCTCTCTGTGGGCAGTCTGTCTTTCTTTCTCACTTTACATATTCACATTATATGAAAATTGAGTTTTACCTTATTTTCCTCCTTTCTTCTGGAATCTTCTACCATGAGCCATACATAGAAAAGCCTATATTCTGTGTCCTTTTGGGAAGTGTGTTGATGTGTTTACTTGAATCCTTTCAACTCCCTGCCTCATCTTCCTTGTGAGCAATGACAGAATCACATACATATCTTCTTAAAAATTACTAACTATAAATCTATGTGTAGTCTATAATTTAAGGGTTTTATTTTCTGAGGAAAAAAAATAAAGAAGAAGAGGAATAATTCATGTTTCTAGAAAAGATACTTACATTGTAAATTATGGCCCATTTCATTTGACAAAGTCTAAGTTTGTGGGCCTTGAGGCAAGAGCAGTTCTGAGCTGCCTGAGAGATAAATGAGGGCTGCTGATTCAGGTGAGCAATGGAACTGAGAGACTCACTTGTCACTAGGTGACTTTGGAGATTATGACTCTGTGTGCTCTGAGAAGCCTTGCAGGTGGATGTGTGCAATAAATCAAAACTAATCATAACTTGAAGAGAACAACAGCTGTGTTTATACCCTTATGGGGTGATGTTGTCCCTCCCTAGTGGACCTTCTAAGACTGTTAGACTTGAGGACTTAGTAATAGTTTATTTGATACAGCTTTTGAATTCATTCATTAAGGTTTTAAGGATTTATTTTCTATCTTTCTTCCAGGGCTCAGTTTGTTCATTTGTTCATTCATTCGTTCGTTCATTCAGTCATTCGACAATTTTTTCTAGGTACCAGATGCAACTCATTGAGGTGCCAAGATAAACTAAACACTGTCTTTTTAATGAAGAGTTGATAATCCAGTCAGGAAGGTAAAACACAGAACATGCAAGGGAAAAATAATGTGGCTCGGGAATACTTATTAATAGCTTTTTTGTATTTTAATACAGTTAATGGAAAGAAAAATGAGAGATGAAATAAGAAGAGGAAGCATATATAAAAAGACTAAACAAAAGGAAGGGCCAGTACAGCTATAACATATTCACGCTCTGTATTATCAATTGCTTTCTTTTGCAGAATTTTTTTTTAAATTAATGTTTGCATTGAGAGTCAACTGAAATTATCCAGCCATAAAGAATTAAAAGAACAGCAGTGAATTTGTTCAAAAAAGCAAGCATAATTGCTGGGGTTTACAAATAGGCAAAACCCAGCAATTACAAACTGATTAATTTGTCTTCATTTCTCTGTTTACTCACATTAGAGTTCTTTGTACAATTTTTGTTACAAGAACTTGAAAATAATATAGGGAGATTTGGAATAAAAGTTACAAACTTTACTCAAACAAGATCCTCAATGGGAAATTTAATGCTCTAAGTCCATCAAATCAAGACACAATGCAAGTTCAACAGTGAACTCAATATTCATTTGCAGCTGCAGGGCATACATTGGCATCCTTGCCAGTCAACCAGATCATTACCCCCAGGGCCCTGGGGGTAAATGATGGAAAGTAATATTTATTAGGGAGGCTTCCCTGGTGGCACAGGGGTACAGTCTCAGCACTATCAAGCTATTGACAGCCACAGCAGCAGAGTTCAAACCCAGCCAGGGAGGTGACCCACATGGCACAGCAGACCTCTTCTGTCTGTCTGCTGCTCCCCTCAGCAGTGTATTTCAATAGATTTGCCTGTTCTGCTCCCCTTTGTACTTCTGGTGAACCCTTTCACCACCACCCTCCCCACCTCTGGCCTATACCCCAGATCTTGTATACATAAATAAATAAATCTTTTTAGAAAAAGATTTATTAGGAATATCAATGGGATTTTCAACATCTGCTCTAATCTAAATACTCAAAAATAATTTGTCAAAATGGATGAGGATGAGGATCAGAAGTGACTGATAGACTTAGTTACTCTTCCTCCCTATACCTCTTGTGGATCTTAAGTAGGAACTTATTAATATTGTTAACAGCTCACACACAAACACACACACACCAAAAGAGGATTCAATGTGAAAAGTTAGAGATTTTTTGCAGGTCTATCAAGCACTTCCTTACTTGTATGGTGGGCAAGAAAAAGTGCTAGCAGATTCATTTCTAGAACTACTTTCAAAAGAAGAGTATTCAGTTATCCAGGAGAAAAATGTGAGGGCCTATAAAATTTCTTTTTTGCCATACACATGACAGAAGAAGAAAATCTGTATCTTTGTAGAAAATATGTAAAAACGGTAGATTTTTGGAATCATGGGATGAAATAGTCTATTATTTTATTATTCTCAAAAAGTTTATATTTTCTCCTTCCATGCATCCTAGTTTAACTAATCTCAGTCTCTGCGAGTTTTCCTTTATTTGCTTTACTATGTCTTTATCAAAGACCTACAGTATACTAGAGCAACTGGATGTAGGGGAAGACAAAGATTACTAAGAGATTGTTGGTCTTTGCTTCTAAAGAGCACGCAACCTTGTTAGAAACAACGGAACTCAAACCTCAAATTCTAGGTTTTTCACAAAATCCCTGACTCAGATGTTAGTATCTAACTTTTTATTATATGATCCCCTTGATCTCTGCTTCTTTCTCCATGCAAATAAATAATAATTTCTAATTCACTGCAGGAGCCCAGAAGAACACATACACACACTAAGGTAAACACCACAAATTCTTTCATGGTAGCTTAATTCTGAATAGTGTCTCTTCACTTCAATTTGTGGTCATATGTTGAAGTAAAAAGCATGGTTTGGCTTCCAAAATGGTGCGGGCTTCTCCCTGAATTTTTTGCATTTTCTTTGCTCCTCTTGTGGACTGGTTTGTGGGCACTGGAAAAGGCAAAGGAGGATCCCTCCCTTCTCAAAGCTCCTCTGCCTCCTTCCAGCTCATCATAGTCTTACATAATTCAAATGAAATCTGCTTTTGGTTAGAATGCAGTTGCCGGCAAAGCAAACATTTTTTTTTTGTACATTAAAATGTTCCAAGTTTGTATGAAAGTTCTGTTAAAGCAACAATCTCAATGCAGGCAGCTGGAAATCATTAAGGAAACTTGCAGTGGACAGTGATTAAAGCAGGATGGAATTTCCACTCTCTCTCTCTCTCCCTTTTTATGGTACTTTAAGCAAGTTAGTGTTCCTCTTGAAACTTGAATTAGCCCTCCGACTAGGAGAGTTGGAAAATTATTTTACTCCTTTACTTTCTAGAGACCACTCCACTGATTTCCGAGGCTGTTACTACAAATGAATAAATGAACACATTTGGAACTAACGGGCTCAGCAGCAGTGCGCCTCGTATTTCATGATTATCCTTGCATCTTCCTGGTCTGAATCTGATTTGAAATGATAACCAGTGAGGAACATTAAGAACACTTTGCAGCTACTTTCCTAGTCTCACATGATAACAGAAAGTTACTTTTTAAGACCTCAATTTTTACCTCCCACCTTTCTTCCTTGATAGTTGTGCCCATGTTTAATGATAAGAAATAGCTGCAAATGAGCCACTCTAAGTTCTTTTTTCATTCATTCTTTGGGTTCAGTCACAAAGCATACTGGGACCTCACTAGCAAAGGCTGATGGGTAGAGACAGATGTCAGAGCTGGGAAAGGCTGTGTGGAGCCAGGTTCTTCCCTGCTTGTAGGGCATTCACAAGCCTAGTGTGGGTGAGTGTTCTATAAAGAGATCAGATCTGGTCAGCGGGGTGGGGATGAGAGTTGCTAGTGGAAAGAGAACTACTCAAGTGGTGTGTGTTTGAGAGTACAGAAGACTAGTTGATTGGGAGAGTGGCCACAGATCAGGGCATGCAGGTGGAACAGAGGGTGCAGGTCTCTCCAGAAAAGCAGACCACTGCTCCATGTCAGAAAATAATCAGTCTGGGGTGTTAGGAAAGATCACAGGAGTGGGGAGGAAGACAATGAGATCATTCTCAGCTGGGATGAATTCCAGACAGCAAGATGAATTCACACTATTGTTTGCTTGCCTGAGTCTGAGTCAGTGAGGGACTAGGCTACTTTAGCAGGACAGGGCAGAAGAGACGGGGAGGGAACTTCCCCATGATTGGTGCCTAGCTCTTCTTCATTTAGTGCTCCCTTTCCTCATTTGTTCTTGGTATACCTATTAGGAAGACTAGAAAACAGAAAGTATTGAAATTTTGATGTGGCTAATTAAACGTGCTATCGTGAATGAGCAAGACTCATGGATTGGAATCTCAAGACAGATTTAATATCTTCTCCTCACTTCCCCTTCCAAGCTGCTCAGTGGGACAAATTCTTTCCTGTCCCTGGATGAATTTGAGGGGAGAGTACAATGTTCTTCTGGTCACTCTTGAAATAATGAGAAACCTTTGTGTTCTTCTAGTCACCCACAAGGCCTTATTTTGATCATTAAAATGTTCATGTCTTTGTAATAACCTTAATCTTGTTTGAAATTGAAGCTTCTCTCCCAGTTCTGCAAGAGATGACAGCAGACCCAGTGAGCTTTGTCTCAGACTTCCAACATTCTTCTTCTATGTCTCTTCTTCCCCTGCTTGCTGAGACCTTTGGCAAAGGAGGGGAGCAAGGGAAAGGGGGAAGTCAGAAGAAATAAAAGGCAGGACTTGATTAGTCCTGAAATTAGCTGATGTCTGTGCTCTTTGCTTTCATAGGTTTTGAAAAACTGATACTTTTTTCCTGGCAAACTTTAGTGCATTATTTGAAAATTGCCTACTTTCTAACTCCAAGTCACTAGGGTATGGAACCTACAGTTCCTTTGAAATACAGGGATATTCATCATTGCAATTGCTTGCTTAGATGGTGTTCTCCCTGAGTCCCTGAGTATAAAGTAGAAGACTCCTTTGCTAGGGTTACTGTGTGCTGTGTGAGGCAGTCACTTAGAAGATGCTGCAGCCTACTTTTGTTTCTTTTACATTCACAGTGAACTCACACAAAATTTGCATGAAGAAATGGTGGTGATCCTTCTTTGCAGCAATCTTTCTGTCTTCCGTTAGAAGACGGCTAGTTAGATACTGCATAGTCCTGTCAGCACCTCAGTATACCTTGAGCTCTCCACGTGTTCCCACTAGGCTCAAGATGAAGGAAAGCATCACTGCCATGGGGAGAGAGGGGGTGTCTGGGACTCAACACTCACCAACAGCTCTTTCACAAAATCATATTTTCAAATTACTCTTCTTTCAGCCTCTATCCTCCTTTATATGGAGATAGTGGACTAATTAAGTTAAAAAATTAATCCTTCATTTAAGTACCTCTTAGCAAACCTTGTCTAGATGGTATCAAACTTTTCAATGGATGGTATGTTTAGCACCCATTATCTTGAGATCATTATAAAACTAAAGAAAGACAATAGGTATTTCAAAAACATCTATTCAAAGCCTGATTTAGACATAAAGTTGTACTGTTTTCTTGATTGTAGAGTCATAAAGAAGGAATGAGTGTCTTTTCTAGCTTTATTAAATTTAGAGGTTTGTTTTTTTTAATTTAACATATGCTCTCTATTTTCACAGAAGTTTAGTTTAGTGCTAAACTAAACTTCTATATATGAATCTATTATTAAGAGGTAACACTTGCTAAGACTAACAAAACACCAATTTGGCAGAGGTCTTAAAGTCTATAGTAGAGTAGACAAACTATTAGATTGATTAAAATGATTTTTGCACAAGGACAGTCTACTAATTTGCTGAGCATTGTATCTCAAGGTTAAAAAATACTGGCTACATTTAAAGCAGGGAAGATCAATTAGAACATTCATTAGATTCCTATTTACACTTTAATGGTCAACTCTGCTCATTTGTTGGAAGCCGATTTTTAGTCATTAGTGTCTGTCAGTAAGAAATATGCCTTAATTTTACTTATATTCATTTATTCATCCTTTCATTCAATCAACAAACATTAATAATGTGCCAAGCATTTTGCCAGTTTTTAAAAATATACTGACAACAAAAGACAAAGCTCACCCTCCAGCACACATTCACCTCCTATGTTCATATATTCAAAATGAATGTAAAGGCACTGTTTGACTAAAGTTTGAAAAATAATTGCTTTTCATAATGAAAATACATAAAAAGGACCCTAATAAATGTATATCCCAATTGTTCTTTTCTCTTTGTGGTTATCAGTCTATTAAGTTTTTAGGTTTGAAACATCTAGGTGTATGTTATCTGGGCTACTAATAATCTGTGTTGACTGCCAACTGAGAGCTCTAGAGAATGGATACTACCTGTCCTCGTTGGGACCACAGACTCCAGGTCAATAAATACCTCACTTTCTTTTTTTTCACTTAAGCTTTTTCAAAATATATCACTTTTTTCTAAATATATTTTCCTTCTTCCGCCTCCCCCCACTTTCTGTTCAAGAAAAGAAGGAGCTTATTTCGCTACTGGAATGTAGAGAGTAGAGTCTGTTGAAGCTCCCCAATTTTGAACGAAGGCATTCCTGAGTACAGCAGGGGCTCTGAAAATGTGACTCAAGAGGAAGATTGTAGGTTCTCCAGATCACCTATATCTTACGGATATACTTTAATCGCCTTCAAATTGTTTAGTTTAATATCTAAGAAATTACCTCCCCTGCTTTTCTTTTTTTTCATCAGAACACTACACTTGCTGAATGTATGACCCACTTATATAGCCATAACTAGCATGAGATTTCCTGTCGTATGGTTCCATGATGAAGCAATGTTGCATCAGAGACTTAGAGACTTAATGCTAATTGTTCAATTTGATCTAGTAAGTTTTAAGTGATTTTTTTTTTCACCCAGGATGATACCAAGCAATGTGAAGGATAAGAAAAGACATATTGACCACAGTCATTCCCATTCATTGGCTACCTACATGCAGCAAATTGCTGTGGTTAGAGAGGGTTCAGGAACTGGATTTCCTTTACCCATTTAACATTATACAGGTAAAATTCATCCATGTTGCTATCTACAACTTGATTTATTCTTTTTATCTGCTGTGCCATTAAATAAATATACTTTGATGTGTCCCTTGTCCTATATTTAAACATTTAGATTGTTTCCAATTTTCTACTATTTCAACCCCAGATGTAACGAACATCACAGCACAATATCTTCTTATGCACATGTCTGAAAGTTTCTCCTGCACAGAGGTCCCCAAGTTTCCAACTGATGTACCATACTACATTTATGATGTGCTAAGATTTTGTGTTAGTTCAGGTCCCAGACAAACAGTTACCAAGGTGGGGTTTGAAATGGGAGAGAGTTATCTTAGAAAATGCTTGTGAAGGGCGAAGGGAAGGAGTAAGATGGGGTAGGGAGGCCTTTAGATGTCAATGCAGTTTTGACACCTGTGAAAGGAGAAAGCAAAGAAAGGAGTGAGTTGGAAGAGTCTTAGAACACAGTGTAGTTCTTAGAAAATACCTGCCTGGCTAAGGGAACTTCTCAAACAAGGTTTCTGTTTGGATGAGTCCAGCATCAGGTAGGAATGGGCTTGGGGAAGAATTCCAAGGGGAACAGCTGGGACTGTTGCCAACTAGGTTGCTGGCATAGTTGTCTTAGAGCTCTCAGCAATGCACCTGGATCACCACTAAAAATATTAATTGTCTGCATCCACGGTGGATAAGAGAGAAAGAACTAAGCTAGACAGAGATCTGATCAGTCGAGAACTTCCACGAACTTTGACAGTGCTACTTGGTGCTTACAGTCCCTGCAAAAATGAATTTGCTTTCTCCTCTGGGCTCTGGGGACTTCTTATTTCTTTTGAGGAAAGTTATATATTGAACAATTTTTAATCGTGTTCTATTTTATCTGACATGTCTACATTGTTTAACTGAAACAGGTTTATCCTTTTTAAATCTCCTGCTGTTTCAGAATCAGAAAGACCTAATTTTCTTCATCTGTAAAATGGAAAGTTGAACTCATTGTTCTAAGGTTGCTTTCTGGTCTATTAACCTGATTATAATTTAAGAAAAAACAATTAAAAAAATCCTCGTTTTGAATAGGTTTCAGTTTATTCATTTTGGTAGTATATGTGGTCCTAAATATAGCACTTGGGTCATGAGAATAAAGAAATAAATGTAAAATAAAAAATAAAAACATAGAACTTACTTAAAGGAAAGTCCACATTGTTGTTCATTAGCTAGGGGAAGCTCTGTATTTAGAGAGATGTTTTACATTTTTATTTATTTTATTTACATTTGTATAGGTAGGAAGGGTAGATAGAATTTAGAACATTTGTGGTATATAATCAGTGGTAGAAAAGAAGAATTAAGCAGGGATAGCAAAGACCAAGAATTTGAAGAGAGGTGATCTTAATTTGGAATGTCTAATGCAATAGCCATTCAAAATTGAAATGTAAACAGTCATTGATTGAACACCAACAAAAAAAAAATGGTTAACCTTCTAACATGGCAATAACTTTTAGGTCTTTCTACTTAGCAAATAAAGTTCATTCACTGACCACAGCCAATACTATCTTGAAGAAAGGAGACAATGGTTCCAGATAGGCCAAATCTTAGATGCCAAATTGCAATATTCCTTTTCTCATTCAATTCGGTGCCCCAAACACATTTAGCATTTCTTCATAATTAGACATGTCCCTTCCTCAAAGGTCTATTTTTAAAGCTGCATTTCTTTTGTGTGTCTGAATCACAAGTCTTTTTTTTTTTCCTCATGAGTAAGAGTACTGAACTCTAAAGACCCATTCTCAGTGAGACCAGCTTTCTCATTGAGTAATTGTAGCACAGGTGTTAATGTTGTCTAAGTCTGGTGGTTATGACCTAAACAAGAGGAGGCCTTTCTTTCAGTTGAGCTCACATAAATTTGAGTCTGTGATTTAGGGTTCTGGGATTTTCTATTCTTCCCTAGCATTTATGAATTCAACTTCCATTTTCAGATTTCTAAAGGCCACTTGAGGGCTTAAGTAATGCCTTTAATTATAACTTAAAGTATAGGCAATTGCATTTCATGAAGCTAACAATTATCCAGAGTATATTATTAGAGAGTGAGTTATTGAAGTCTGCATAGTTTGTGAAAACCCATCAAAATAACTAGGGGAGAAAAGAGATAATCTAGATTGGAACAATGAAGCTTGAAAACAACTTTGATTATGTCTAGAGTTTACATAGTAATGGGGCCTAATTCATAGGCATTAGGGTTCTTTGTAAAAAGCCTTACAGTCTTTCTTGTTTATTCAGAAATAGAGAAGTTGGTAATGTTTTCATTTGACTTTCTAAAATATAAGCAGAGTGCTAATAGGACAGTTGACTATTCTTTTGCAGACTTTGTTTTATAAAATTCTTAAAATTTCTTTGTGACAGAGGTACTGCTCCCTTGGGAATGGATGCTAAGAAGAGATAAGCAATTTGCCAGAAATCACATGCTTAAAAGTAACAACACTGAATTGCCACTCAGATTGTCTGCTCTAGAATCTAAACTAAAAAAGTCCACTACATGATCAAGTGACTAACATGATAGAGCAATTTTTCAATATTGAGGCATTTTCAGATAATTTATAAAATTTGAGTACGTAAATATTTTTAAGAATGCTATCAAAAAACAAAGTGGTGGGTATATGTCATGATGACACACCTCTGAGAAGGTATAAATCTATTCCCCTAAATCCTGTGCAGTGTTGTAAACCAATGTTAACTCAATGAAAAAATAAAAATAAATTAAAACTCTGGAAGGAAGTTAAAGAAAATACTTTGATTTCAGAAGCAATGCCAACATCTTTTTTTACAGCTGGACTGTTTTTCCTCATCTTGCTCACATGTCCCAAGGCCCTCATGAGGATGATGAGTCTGGCACAAAGAGGCAACATAGTTTCTGCAAGTCAGTTATGGTTTAAATTTTATCCTTCATTTATTAGTTGTATAATCTCAGGCAAGCTCTCTGTTTTATTTATTGGTAAATTGGTGAAAACACAAGCAAGCCCATCAGGGCTTATGAAGAGTAAATGAATGAGACAGTGTTTGTAGAGAGCTTACCATTCCAGACATTAGGCAAATGGCAGCCATTCTAGTTATGGTAGTATCAAGGGGGACATTGTTTCAATTTAGAACATGTTAGTTTTAAAATACGGTAGGTTTGTGACCATTTAAGTGACTCAGGTGACATTTTCTTGCATTTCCATGACAATGGCTTTCTAGCTCTATTTTTGTTTAAAATTCTAGACTATGGGCCCTCCCTGGAGGCAAAGTGGGTTAAGGCACAGCACTAAGAAGCTAAAGCCACTTCAGCATGAGTTTGATTCCCACCCTGAGGTGGTCCACATGGTGTGGCAGACCTCTCCTGATCCGCCTGCTGCAGTGTACTTCCTCAGTCTGCCTATTTTGCTACCCATTCTGTCTCTGGTGAGTCCTCTCTCCACCCCTGCACCTCTGGCCTGTATACTCCAGTTCTGTATGCAAAAAATAAATAAATCTTTACAAAAGAAATCTAGACTATGAGATGGCCAATTCATCTCTCTTTTTATAGCATTTCATATAGTTCCATGAACCCTCTATATCTGTAGTTCTTCTTATTTTCTTAGATGCACTAACCGTTCAGTAAAAGTTGTAGCATGTTCTTGAAACTCAAAGTTTTTCACATGCCAATCCAACATTCCCATTAAGTCTGTGACCACAGAGATGTTAGTCTGACTTGTCTAGTATGGTTTCTTGAAAGGACTAGCATAGAAGAATGCTAAGTATCTTAAATAATCACACTTTTGATTCCTCAATGGAAATTTGCAATGAACACACCGAAGGTGGTAGTTCTGATGCTTCGTCTTTCATCAGACCACTTGTGGGTAAGACTTGTGTCATTCCTTTCTCTTCTGTCTTCTCCCTCTCCTTCTCTCCTTCTCCTCCACGGTCTCACCATATCTCTACTTTTTTTTTTTTTTTAAAGATTTGTTTATCTGTACATACAGAACTGGGGTACAGGCCAGAGGCTCAGGCACAGCGAGAGGCTTCACCAGAGACAGAGTGGGGAGCAGAACAGGCAGATCGACGAAGTACACTGCTGAGGGGAGCAGCGGATGGGTCAGGAGAGGTCTGCAACGCCATGTGGATCACAGGGGCAGGCGGGGATCGAACTCATGCGGAAGTGGCTTTAGCTTCTTAATGCTGCGCTTTAACCCGCTGCGCCACCAGGGAGGGCCCCATATCTCTACTTTTATACCTACTTTGCATTAGGAGATATTTATAAAACAAGCCTGGGGACATCTTAGTATGGTACGCAGCTGGGTGTTTTTCAGGGGGCAGTAGGAAACAGGTGCTTTTCTATCTGTACTGCTCCTGTAGTTTTTTTTTTTTAAGATATATTTATTTATGCATACAGAACTGGGGGTACAGGCCAGAGGTTCAGGGGCAGTGAGGGATTTACCAGAGACACTTGGGGAGCAGAGCAGTTAGAAGTATATTGTTGAGGGAAGCAGTGGGCAGGATAGGAGAGGTTTGATGTGTCATGTAGGTCACCTCCCTGGCTGGTGATCAAACTCCTGCCTGAGCAGCTACACCTGTTGCACCACCAGGGTGGGGACGGGGCCCACTCTTGTAGCTTTTATTTAAAGCCTAAGTTACTTGAGCAATGATGTCTCTATAACAGTGATGATACCACAATTAACATTTATTGAGCACTTACTCTGTGTCAGGAGCAGTGAGCTTTTTTTTTTTTTAAAGATTTATTTATTTATGCACACAGAACTGTGGTACAGGCCAGAGATGCAGGGGCAATGAGAGGATTCACCAGAGACAGAATGCACGGCCGACTATGATTACACTGCTGAGAGAAGCAGCAGGAAGGTCAGGAGAGGTCTGCCACACCATGTGGCTTACCTCCAGGGCAGGGATTGAACTCAAGCTGAAGTGGCTTTAGCTTCTCAATGCTATGTGTTAGCCTACTGTGCCACCAGGGAGGGCCCGCAGTGTGATTTTTTATAAATACATTTCTCATGGGACTAAACTGTGTCCTTCTAAAATTTCTATATTGAACAACAAGGTGATTGTGCTTGGAGATAGGGCCTTACCAGAAGTAATTAAATTGAATGAGGTTATAGGGTGGGGACAGTCAGATGAGATTAGCCCCTATATAAGAACAGCATTCAGATCTCTATCTCGTGCCAAGTGAGGACAGTGAGAAAGTGGCCGTCTACGTGCCAAGGACACAGTTCACACCGGAAACTGACCCTGCCGGCCCTCGATCATGAACTTCTAGCCTCTGCTGCTGTGAAAAATAAATTTCTGTTGCTTAAGCACCTAGGCTCTGATATTATGTGATGGCAGCCTGGCCGACTAATATAAACCTCATTTATATTCCCTTTACTTAGATGAAGAAACTGAGGCTTAGATGATCCAATTAAGAGATTCTGATAGCATTCTAGTCCATTTGTAAGTTCTCTGTCTTTCCAGCTCAGGGTGAGAAGGATAGGGAGAGGTGATTCTGCCTAATGATTTTTTTTCTTTAACTACATTAGCTTCCATTTCTCCCTCGTATTTTTCTTATCTATTAATCTTAAGAGTTATTTTCTACTTGTATGCAGCACTATGATTTTTAGTTTTTCTTAAAACTCTATCCCCACCCCCCATAAAATCACTTCATTATTGATTGTCCTTTCTCATTTCCTCAAAATGTTTTCTGAAAACCATTTCCTCTCTTGACATTGAAGTTTTCTCTCACTTACCAAGCATATCTTTTCCTCATCTTTAATACGATGCTGTTTCCTCAGTGTTTCCACTTGGATAAACATCTCCTGAAAGACATTGATAGTTTGTGTTTTTCATCTTCAGGAAAGTTCTGGATAATCTGAAAAGCAAAGAGTAATAAATAAAATAGGCTGATAATTTGTCATTTTCCTAAATCAAGATACAGTGATTCAATCTCCACTTACTACTATTTCTCAAGAAATTTAAAGATGATTTATCTTGTGTTATTTAAAAAAAATCCTATCTATTTCTCTACTATTTTAATTACAAAGCTTTCCTTTGAAATTTTGTTTTCTTCCACCTGTGGGGGTGTAAATATGTCTGTGGCTTATTGAGCTGCCAATATCAAAATGCACAGTAATGAACAATAAACACAGTTTTAGTCTTGAATACCCAGGGCCATCTTATTGTTTACATTACTCATTTCTCTCATGTAAGAGAAAAATAAAGATGGTCCCCACAGATCTTCTATTTTACCAATTTTGTGAGTCATCCTGACTCTCCTACTGCCTTATCTAAACATGTAATAAATCATCAGGTCCTAGAGATATAACTTCAAATATACAGTATCTCTTGCAATTGTTCTTCTTGTCTCCAGTCCCCTGCCATTATTTTAGGTCTTCTTCTTGTTGCCTTCTGCCCTTGTCCTGCTTACAACCTTTTTTCCCTTAGACAGAGGATAGCGTCTATACACAGCAGACCATAGACATCTTTTTAGGTTTTTTAATCTATAAATATAGTCATATCACATGCTATTTCTCCAGCCAAGTCCTATGCGTAGAAAGTTTCAACACCTGATTCATTGTGCAGGCATTCCCTGCTATGTGGCAGACATTCTGCTAGACCCTGGGGGTACAGGTGACCCAGAAAGAGATGGTCTTGTCTCCCTGGAATAGGCAATCTCCAAGGGCTCTAAACAGAAAGTCTTCAAGAGGTTGCACAGGGGTCTGATAAATGCTACAGTAGAGAAGTGATGGAATACAGCTGGGGTACAGTTGGGGGATACAGATATGACTTGAGTCTTGGGGAGGTCAAAGAAGTTATCATTTTTAAGTCAAGACTGGAAGGGTGAGATGATGCTATTCAGATCCAAGGCCAGGAGTTAAGGGCAAGGAGAAAGTGCTTCAGACAGAGAGAACATCTGGAGAGATGATGTTCTACCTATTCAGAGAATAGATAGGAATTCATTGTGGCTAGAGCTGAAGTGGCTGAGGGAGCTGTGTTGTAAGATGAAATTGGAGAGATAAATTTCTTTACCAGTCAGGCCCTTTATGGCCATCACTTATGCTGTTCCCTTCTTGAAATGACCTGGCAGCATTCTTAGACTCAACTATCATCTCTTCTGTAAAGATTTTCCCAAACTTGTTCAGTGATATATTTTTACCTAGCACATATCTGAGTTTATCACTTTATATCATCTATCTTTCTCTCCTAGAAGGCCAGTTCCTGGAGGGAAAATCATAATTGATTTATCTTTATATCCCCTATTTTTAGTAAAGGGTCTGTTAAAAAGTGGATGCTGAATTGAAAACATTTCTCATTAATGTCAAATTTTGGAAAAGTATCCTATATTTTTTAGGGTAATAGAACATGTTGGTTCCTTCAAGTCTTGAGCTCCAGGCTGTGTAGGTGTTATCAACTCAATTTTAATATCTCCATCAACATATGGAGTTAGGAAAGTGCTCAAATGAGTTATGTTTATTTGATTCCACAAACTGATGAAAAAAATCAGGTATCACTTTTAGAAGAATGTGAGCAGGGCTCTAAGTAATTTGCTGTGAAGACTAAGTTTTCTATGAAATTGGAATTAGTAAAGTTTGGGGGAGGGAGAAGTGTTTGGATTAAATATCTTCTTTATTCAGGATCATGTTTAAAGCCCTATTCCTGTCTTCTTGTGGTAGTTGAGACCAGAATACCTCCTTGGCTCATTCTCTAAGTATCAGCCTTAGACCCAAGAAAAGGCGCTATATGAGTGAGATGAGAGCTGTATGCCAAGTATCCAGGCAAACCTGAAGGATCCTGCAGGTGGCAAAGCATTGGCAGTTTGTAGATTTATGTTTCTAAACAATCACTAGTGCTAAAACTGAAGGTGGCAGAGGGAAGAAGCTTGTTTTCATCCACCACTATATGAATTAAGGTAGTAGCTGTGGATTTAGAATAAACACTGAAAGAGAGGCCAGTGGGACAATATTAGATAAGGAGTGTGAGGAAAAGAGAAGAACCACATTATGACAGTGAGACAATAGACAAAATATGGAAACAATTCATGTGTCTGAGGACAGAGGAGTAGAAAAAAAAGATATGGAATATATACACAATGGAGTACTACTCAGCCACAAAAAAGGAAATCTTGCCACTGTGATAATGTGGATGAATCATGAGAGAATTACATTCAGTGAAGTAAGTCAGGAAGGAAGACAAATACCACATGATTTCACTCATTTGGAATTTAAAGAAAAAAACTAAAACAAGCTTTTAGACACTAACAACAGAATGGCAGTTACTGAAGGGAAGAGGAAGGAAGGAAACCGTTAGAGTGAACGCCTGCTAATTGTTGAGTGGTAACTGGATATTAGGTAGTGGGCATTTGCTAAAGTGAGAAATTGGACCCCTGAAACCTACAGTGTTTTAAACTAAGTTTACCTCAGTTAAAAAGAAAAGATTAGAAAAACATGATGGTGAGCCAAGGGAGATATTTCTGTAGGACCAGAACCTTTGGGGATTTCATCCTGATTGGCTTTACTTTTTATTTGAACTAGACAATCAAGAAAGTATGACTTCTGTGCTGTTTGAGCTGTGACTTGTTGATCTCTGGGCCCTTTCCTGAGGTGGTCATCTTTAGCTGCATGAGCTTCTAGCACACACAGCACATAATAGGGTGGATTTCCAGGAGGCATTTTTTGGCTAAATGAAGACTAGTGGAACCCTGTTTAAAGAGGATTTCCTGCTTATTTAGGAAAAAGCAGGGGTCATAGTTGCTATACTTTAAGGTATTGCTGTATTTTTTGTTGTTGTTTGTTTTTTCTCAAGTGGTGAAAGGGAATTACTGGCACCACAGTACTGCTCACTGCTCATATGCACCAGAAAGACGGGTAAGGTATAAGAAAGCTTAAAAAAAAA